>NC_061113.1:39687899-39732091 GCF_002878395.1 Capsicum annuum | reverse complement strand
CTTAAGGCATGAAACTTTTAAGATCCTTTTAAAGATAAACACGTATGAGGCAAACTTAAGGTGTAAAGGGACAAATTTTGTCCACCTTAAGGCATGAAACTTTTAAGATCCTTTTAAAGATAAACCCGCGAGAGGCAAACTTAAGGTATAAACCCGCGAGAGACAAGCTTAAGGTGTAAAGGGACAAATTTTGTCCACCTTAAGGCATGAAACTTTTAAGATCCTTTTAAGGATAAGCCCGCGAGAGGGTAACTTAAGGTGCAAAGGGATAAATTTTGTCCACCTTAAGGTATGAAAATTTCAATATCCTTTAAGGATAAACTCGTTAGAGGCCCGCTTAAGGTGAAAACGATTAAATCTCGTCCACCTTAAGACATGTAAATTTTGAGATCCTTCTAGTTGTAGGCTTGGAGAACTTTGGCATTCCAAATTCTATTGAAGGAACTCTCTTTCTTTTCAACGGGTTGCTCCCATTGAGTCACAAATATTTAGAGTAAGTCCAAAATTTAAGTAGAATAGTTTCATACTTGATATCCATATGGTAGATACTGCAGGAATATATATATATATATTTTTGACACTCATGCAACTGAACTCAGAATGAAATTCTAAGAGCCTACTTACCTCAGTAAAGAGGATCAAGTCACAACGTAGTTTTGGGTGAGTGTTTTTTTTTCTTTTTTTTTTTCCTTAACATTTGCCTAGGCTGCCTCTTTTGAGGTTTTCAACCTAGCGGACTTTCATTTTTTTTTAGTCGTACACAGTTTATACTCTTGCGGGCCAGGAGTGGACATGCAGTTTATACTCATGCCTTAAGAAGTGTACATGCAGTTTATACTCGTGCCTTAAGAAGTATACATGCAGTTTATACTCGTATCTTAAGGAGTGTACATGCAGTTTATACTCAGGCCTTAAGGAGTGTACATGCATTTTATACTCGTGCCTTAAGAGTGTACATGCAGTTTATACTCGTGCCTTAAGGAGTGTACATGCAGTTTATACTCGTGCCTTAAGGAGTGTCATCTTCTTTCAAGGATAGTGCTTCTTCAAGAACTTGGCATTGATGGGGCCAACCCTCACACCATCTGTATCGACAAGCTTGTAAGCACCACTTGAATATGCCTCTTGTACGATATATGGTCCATCCCACTTCAATGTGAATTTGCCCCCAGGCTTATGAGAAGTGATAATAGGCCTTATTACTGCAAGGACTTGATCTCCAACTTGGAAGCACCTCAAGAGAACCCTTTTGTTAAAAGAACGAGATAGCTGGGCTTGATAGTATTCAAGATTTTGTTGAGCCTCCAGCCTCTTCTCATCAAGAGCTTCTAACTCCGCAAGATGCAACTTAGCATTTTCTTTATCGGTGAACGCTTCTTGAGTAGCCAGTCTCAAAGAAGGTATTTGACGCTCAAGTGGCAGGACTGCTTCAACTCCAAAAGCAAGTAAGTATGGGGTTGCTTGCGTCAGTGTACAGTAAGTTGTCCTATACGCCCACAAAGCTTCTTCCATTCGCTCATGCCAGCCTCGTTTAGATTTGGAGACAACTTTCTTCAATAAGTTGGACAAAGTTTTATTGAAGGCTTCAGCTAGACCGTTGGTAGCAACATGGTACATAGAAGACTTGCGCTGCTTGAAGCCAAAGAGATCACAGATTTTGTTCATCAGTTTGTTATCAAATGGATTTCCATTGTCAGTTATTATGTACTGTGGAATTTCAAAGCGGTAGACGATATTCACTCGGATGAAGTTTGCAACATTTTCTTTCTTTACTTCCTTGAGAGCAACAGCTTTGGCCCACTTTGAGAAGTAATCTGTCGCGGCCAAGATGTATAAGTGTACACCAGAAGATTTTGGTAGTGGACCAACAACATCAATTCCCCAAGCGTTGAATGGCCAAGATGCTACAGTTGGGTGTAGTACTTCTGGAGGTTGATGTATGAAGTTTGCATGGAATTGGAAAGCTTTGCATCTTCTAGCATAGTCCAAGCAATCTTTCACCATCGTTGACCAATAATATCCCATCCTTTTAATGTGAAAATAGAGCTTCGGTCCAGACTGATGTGATCTACAAACTCCTGAGTGCATTTCTTGCAAAGCTTCAATGACTTCTTTCTCTCCCAAACACCATAAGAGTACTCCTTCAAATGATCTTTGGTACAGTGTGTCTTTGTAATAAAGGAAGTGAGGTGCACAACCACGGATGTCAGTCCTTCTCTTTGGATCTTCTGGAAGTATCCCATAACACAAGTAGTCAATGATAGGTTGTCTCCAATCCCCCTTTACAGCTTCATACACAGCGACGAGGTATTCAACCTTACCTTTTATATCCTTATCCTCATTTGACGGCGGTAGTACCCATTCTTGGTGGATAGTAACTCATGTCTGATTCGGAAGAGTTAGAGTTGAAGCCAAAGCAGCTAGGGCATCAGCTTGATAATTTTATTTTCTTGGCACATGCTGGAGGGTTAATTCTCCAAGACATCCCATCAACTTCTGTGCATAATTATGATATGGTCTTAACTCAGGATTCCAGACTTCATAGCTTCCCAAAATTTGCTTGATCACCAATTGGGAGTTACCAAAAACTTGTAACTATAGTTGTTTCATGTCGACAACCATCTCAAGTCTGAGTATGAGCGCTTGATATTCAGCAACATTATTGGAGCAGCGATTCATCAAGGTAAATAAGAAGGGGATGACCTCTTCTTTTGGAGTGAAAAACACTACACCAGCACCATCTCCATCTCGATGTGCGACCCATCAAAGTACATCTTCCATGGAGATCTAACTTCAACAACCATTGCATCTTCATCAGGAAGTTCATCGTTCAGTTCCCAGTCATCAGGTATTGGGTGATCTTTCAAGAAGTCAGCCAATGCTTGTCCTTTTACATCCTTTTGGGGGATGTAAGTGATCTCAAACTGCTAAAACTGGAGGTACCACCATGCAAGTCAATCACTGAGGATTGGTTTTGACATTACAAAATTGATGGAATTTGCCTTAGACACAAGACGAACAACATGATCTTGAAAGTAGTGTTTCATCTTTTGGATTGAGAAAGCCAATGCCAAACATAACTTTTCGATCGGAGAATACTTCAGCTCATTCAGCGTCATTATTCTGCTCAAATAGTAAAGAGATTTTTCTTTGCCTTCACTATTTTCTTGAGCCAGTAGTGCTCCAACTGCCTTCTTTTGTATCACGATGTAAAGTATCAATGGTTTCCCAGGTATGGGTACCGCAAGAACTGGTGGCTTCATTAAGTATAATTTGATACTCTCAAAAGCATTACTACAAGCTTGGTCCCATTTGAAGAGAGTATCCTTCTTCATGAGATGACTAAATGGTTGACATTACCTGGCCAGGTTTGAGATGAACCTTCTTAAATACGTTAGTCTTTCTTGAAGGCTTTTTAACTCATGAATATTTTGAGGCTCGAGCATCTTCAAAATCGTATCAACCTTGTCTTGATCAATTTTAATTCCTCGGTGTCTCACAATGAAGCCAAGAAACTTTCCAGAAGTAACTCCAAAGGCACACTTTAATGGATTCATCCTAAGTTGATATCTTCGAAGTAACTCGAATACCATTCTCAGGTCTTTTAAGTGGTCGTCTCTCTTTCTTGACTTCAACACTAGATCATCCACATAGCATTCAACATTTTTATGGAGCAGACCATCAAAGATTCTGCATAGCCTTTTGATAAGTGGCACCAGTGTTCTTCAAACCAAAAGGCATCACCTTGTAGCAATAAATACCTTTGGGCGTACGAAATGTAGTGAGTTCTTCATCCTTTGGTGCCATACAGATTTGGTTGTATCCGGATGAACCATCCATGAAGGGCATTGCCTCATAACCAGTGGTGGAATCAATCATCAACTCTGGTATGGGGATTGGAAAGTCATCCTTAGGGCAGGCGTTATTGAGATCCCAAAAGTCGACATAAACTCGAATTTGGCCATTCTTCTTCTGTACTAAAACAATACTTGAAATCCATATGGGATATTTGACTTGACGAATAAAGTCCACTTCAATGAGTTTGTTAACTTCATTTTCAATTAAAGGAACCAACTCCGGTCTAAAACATCTTTGGGCT
The DNA here is from genome assembly GCF_002878395.1 of Capsicum annuum. Classification (NCBI taxonomy): domain Eukaryota; kingdom Viridiplantae; phylum Streptophyta; class Magnoliopsida; order Solanales; family Solanaceae; genus Capsicum; species Capsicum annuum. The sequence continues at coordinate 39,727,992 of NC_061113.1, read as the reverse complement.
TGCTTAACAGGACGGACACCATTCTTGACCACCAACTGATGGACCGCTACTTTTGGATCTAAACCAAGAATTTCCTTATAGCTCCAAGCGAAGACCTCCATATATTCTTTGAGTATGTCTATATAAGCAATTTCCTCCTCTATTTTTATAAATACGCTTAGGTAAGTTGGTCTTGGGTCTTCATCGGTTCCAAGATTAATTTCCTTCAAGGGATTTATTATGGAATTTACTTTTCTTCAAGTTGAGATAGAGCATCTCCAGCATCTTGTTCCTCTTAGGGATCATCATCGTCGATGGATATATGATAACACTAAAAGGCATCTTCTGTCTCTTCATTAACCTTTATTTGAGATAAAATATCTTTCTCGTTCTGGGTTGTAATATGATATGACGAGCCAACACTCTCTTCATATTCTTTGCGTTGCTTGGTATAAACCACAGTATGCGCCTTTACTTTTAGCATCTCATTGCATGAAACTACCAGTTCCGTCTGTCGCTTCATTCTAGAAGGAATCAAACTTTGGAAATCTTTTTGTATTTTAAGTGAAGAGTGCATCACCGTGCTTTGACGAATCCTCTTACATTTGTTGCTTTTCTTATTATTTAGAGGTCCTAATCTTTCAAACACAAAAGTTCTTGCAAATGATTCTCCAAGTCGGTCAAAGACAGAAGCCCTTTTGTTGGATGCAGTAGACTTTTCTTCTACAGTGATGTAGTTGCTAACCGCCCTTCTTATAGAGATACAAATTGGAGGTGGATGCGTATATCCTAGGCCTTCACATGCCTTCCTGGTCATACCTTCTGATGGAAGTTTTCCCAACCTTGATAGCTCATTTGGATTGTATCCAGCCTTTATAAATAGCTTGTATGCATTTGGATCGAAGCCATCCTTCGTATGTTTCGTAGGGAGTGTCATATCTTGTGGCAGATTTTGAGCCACAGACTCTTCAAGAAATCTTGAGGATGGATTTATTGTATCAATCTCCCTAATAGGTAAAGTTAGCCCCTTTAGCACATTATCTTGGGAATTCGATGGGTGATCTTTCTCTTTCCTTACCTTCGGTACATAATGAAGAATGGGATTTTCTTTCTTTTTCGTAGAAGTGACACTTTCTTTATTTGAAGTGGAGAGAGGATTCCTGGTGACAACTTTTTTGACAGTCACTGCGACCTTCTTAGATGCAAGATCGTCACACTTGGTCTTGGTGACATCTTCAACTCTTTTCTCATCCACAACATGTTTTTTTAAGTAGAATTTTGCATCTGCAAAATGTGACTCAGCTTCAGTGAATGGCTTGTCATCGACAATTATCTTTCTTTCCACTTCGCCTTCGAGGTACTTCAAGCATTGATAGTAAGAGAATGAGATAATTTTATTCCTATGCACCCAAGGCCTACCAAACAATATATTGTATGAAGTTTTGGCATCGATCACATGCATCAATGGTTTTGATTGAAAATCATCCATACGAATCCCTAACTTAATAGATCCCATTTCCCTCTGGCCCCCTTGATTAAATCCTTGGATCATTATACGACTTTCGTCTAGTTCGCTAGTAGCGATGCCAAGTTCCTTCATCGTGCAGATAGGCAGGATGTTGACTCCAGATCCCTCATCTATCAAGATTCTATTGAACTTCTTTCCTAGAATTTGACCCACCATGTATAAGGGATGGTTATGTAGGGCCTCACCAAGCAGAAGATCGTCATTTGTGAATTTGATTTTTATATCACACATATGTGCCTCTTCGCCAAGAGTTTTAGCAAGCTTTTCAGAAGGTGAAAAAACTTCCATGGGTTGATTCTCACCCTTTGCCCCCTCTTTGGAGATATTAAAACAAGATGCCTCAAAGTTGATTTGGGCAGTCTTTACACAAAACCAACTCAGTAAGAATTCTTCTAAAGTCACCGGATGCTGAGGTTTTTGCGGGTGAAGCTCCGTTACCCTCGTTTTATTTAGGAATTTAACCAACTTCTGTTTTTTTTGGGTTTATTTACCATTCTCTCCTAGTTGGTTGCTCGATTGACTCTTTTCGTGGACTCATCTTCTTACGTCTGGGTCTGGTTACTAGAGTCCAATCTTCATCATTGTCTTTGTCAATTGAAGACCTGTCAGGCTCTAATATTTTCTCATTATGATCTTCAACACATATTTGGATAGGATCGAGCGAGCCAAATGTGATACATATTTGATGAGAACTGGCCGTTTCATCGTCGAAGAAGATCTTCTTCTCTTTTGCCAGTTGCATGACTTTACCTTTAAAGACAAAGCATATCTCTAGAGGGTGACTTATGAGCCTATGATATTTGCAATAATTAGGGTCATTGGTCCTTCCAACTTCATTGGGATGCTTCATCTCTGGGAGTTCAATGAGCTTATACTCAAGGAGTTCATCAAAAATCTTAGCAACATCAGAATCAAGGAAGGGATATTCATTTTCTTGCATCTCCTTTAAAGTTTTCTGATTTGGACGTGCTCCAGAAGTTGTATTCATGCTTTGCTTCTTGCTCACCTTTGTGGTGACCTTCACAGGTTACACATCAATATTCATGAACTTCTTGTTGTCATTTTTGGGGACAAACTTGCCCCATTTTTTGGGTTCATGCTTATCCTTTTCCCTTCGAAGGTCATGGATAGGCGTTGATCCTTTTCCAGAAGAAGACATGCTCAACTCCATATCATGAGCACGGGTAGCTAGCTCTTCAAAGGATTTAGGCTTAATGCCTTGCAAGATGTAGAGAAGTTCCCATTGTATTCCTTGGACGCACATCTCTATTGCAGAAGCTTCACTGAGCCTATCTTTGCAGTTTAGGCTAGTATTTCTCCATCGATTGATGAAGTCAATAATTGGTTCATCCTTTCTTTGCTGAGTATTCATGAGATCTACCATGATCACTATACGCCTTATGCTATAAAATTGATTTAGGAACTCATGCTCTAATTGCTCCTAACTATTGATGGAATTAGGCTCAAGGTCCGTATACCGATCAAAGGCATTTCCCTTTAAATAACGAATAAACTATTTGACAAGATAGTCACCGTAAGTTTCGACATTGTTACATGTCTCAACAAAATATGCGACATGCTATTTTGGGTTCCCTTTGCCCTCAAATTGTTAAAATTTGGGGGGTTGATAGCCGGCAGACATTTTGAGGCTATCAATCCTTGCCGTGTAAGGCTTGGCATAAGCAAGGGAAGACTTAGCAACAACATCATACTTTTCTTTGAGGGTTCCTTCAATGAATTCCCTCAATTGCTCAATCGAGATCATTCCCTCAGAAGAAACTTGCACCTCTTTAATCGGTGGTGTTTTTTTCACAGGATCTTCTGTCTCATGAACCTCTGGAGATATTCCAGGTGCATGCCTAGACTCTCTGTCTATCAGACCTTTCACCCTATCCACTATCTTATCAATTCAAGCATCTTGATTTTGAACATATTTGGTTAGGCCATCAATTGCCTTTGCCAGATTCGCAAGCTGCTCCTCCATAGACGAGGCATTAGTTACCATCACTTGCATAATCACTGGAGATGTTGGAGTGTAGCATGGATCATCACACAAGTTGATTTTTTATATGCTCAACTTATGCAGTGTGGTCGGAGATGATGAGTTGCTTGAACGATCATCGCTCTTTGCGCCAGAGTATTTGGAATTGGAATACTCAAGTAGAGCTAAAGTCTTCTTAAGAGATTTAGCCACACTGCTTCCTCCCTCTGAAGCACTTGCGTTGGACTTTGTTCCTTTTGAGGTTGAAGATCCAAAAATTAGAGTTGGCGCGGACGACACAGGAAGTGTTTATCGTCCTAGGAAGCCTGCCTTGCTCCTCGTGACAGCTCCTAAGCTTCAAAAAGTAACACCAAGGATGCTTTCTACTTCAGCAGAGAACTTTGAATTAGCAGCCTTGGAAACAGTTGATTGAGAGTTGACCTTCTTGGAAGTCATTTCAATGTTCTTGAACTTTGCAGTTGAAAAAGTTGAGATGAGAGGTATAGATCGTCCCACTGGGCGTGCCAGAATTTTTTGGACAATAAAATTTCGAGGCCAAAAAATAAATAATTCGAGACAAGAAAAATATTGCAACAATTATTTTATTGATTTCAATAAGTGAGTGTTACAATCTCTATGAATCCTTTGATTCGCCTTTTCAAATATAAATTCAAGGGCTTAAAGCTTGATCTTGAATTTGAACTTGATTTGATGGACTTGAGAGACTTGATCTTGACTTGTGCTTGAATTCAAGGGCTTTGGAGCTTGTTCTTGAATATTGTGGTCCTGATCTTAAATCTTAATGAACTTGATTTGAATGCTTGAGCTTTTTAGAGAAATTGCAGCGTTTGATCCATGAGCTTTCTCTTGCTACTTGTTAGAGTTTTGGGGGTGTCTTTCTAAATTATGAGACCCCTATTTATAGTTATGGAAAAGGAAGAGTTATGATGAAGATAGACTTCCTTTGATCAATCAAATTTAAGTGATGTGGCGTCTTTTATGGGTTTTGATTTTATTGGGTCCGCTGCATTATTTTGACATGTGGCATGGTCCTATTGGCTCTCTCACTTGACTTGGCATGCCACATCATTTGACACGTGACATTTATTTGGGCCTGTAGAATATGACAATATCTTGGGCTTAGCAAAATGGGCTCATCATTTGTAACCCAAATTAATGGATTTACTAAATAACATTTGGACTTTAATTAAATCCATGCATGTTTGGATTTAAATCAATCCAATTATATTAATCTCCTATATTTATTTGAGACTAATATATTTTTGAATTTAATATAATCCGAATTTTGTACGAATTTATATTTTATAAAATTTCATTGTCTACATGTGTCTCGACCCAAAATTCTTATACATCTCTAATTTTCATATGAGTCTTCTTTCCTCTTAGATGTCTCCATGGACATCGAACTACACGTATGTAATGAACTATCCTTCTTGGACTTTCGAGTAGTCTTTGTTTGGGCGCTCTTCTTTTAAAACACCAGAGCCTGCCAATATATAATAAGTTGATCCCAATAATTTGATCTAATTCATTCAGGCCGTTGTTCATTACTTCGAGCTTTAGAAAGCATGCATGAAAATAGAAAAGATGCCTTTTCTTAAAATTACTTTGAATAACCTGATTCTCGAAAAGGCTCCATGTATAGCTTTTCCGCAAACAAAATATATAGCTTTGAGAGTATAAGTAATTCAAATGCTAAGATAATATGCATGTCAAAAAGTACACTCATTACTCAATATGGTTAACACTTGGAACACTTTGAAGTTTAGTACCAACAGTTGTACTTCACATATATAAACTCTGTAAATTTAGCTTCTGATAACTGAGTTACTAACATACTAATTGAGGTTAGCACTCTGCTGCAACCAAAAGATAATTATCAAGAGAAATAGAAAAAATTAAATACTCACTCTAGTTCCCTTTCACAGGTCACGTGAACAAATGATTCTGTTATCCTGAATTGTTCCTAGGAGTTGCATGAGCCTTTATGTTGTTGTACACTTTTAACGATTTTACTAAGTTCAGCATGCACGTTGTCAACCAAAACAAGATTAGCATGGATGCTCCTTTTAGAATTATAGATACATATTTAATAAGCTAGAAGCACATCAACAAAAAGTTACATGATATAGCTTTAGCGTTTTGTAAGTCAATGTCTATATCAAAATAGAGACTTGTGAGCATGTTCTGATACTTAATCGTGGAAAGATTGTTTTATGCTGCTAAGAATATTTATTCTTGAAACCCAACTTTGAAGAGAAGGCTCTGTATGGAAAAATAATTCTTGCTGGTTAAAGAAGAAACAAGTTTTATCCTGTTTTGATCCAGTACCACCATGAAGCTCTCTTAGTTCTCTTAGCCAAAAATCTTGACAAACATTTTGGTTGTACTAGCCCAAATTGATGATGTTGGGACAGTAGAGAAATACTTGAGGAAGTACTTGTTTTCATTTTACAACAAGGAGAAGGAGGAATAGTTAAAGAATCTGTAGAGAACTCGCGATCAAAGTGAGACTCTATAATTAGAAAGTGACTAAAATAAGGCACACTTTTACTAGGTGACGAAAATAGGCTTCATGGAAGTTTTTCTTCTGATTTGTGCTTTTTATGTTAACAGAGCCGTTAACGTTGGACAGTTTTAAAAAATAAATAAAATGGTACTTTTAATTTCGTTTTGCAATTCAGAACTAGAAGTTCTGTTTTGATAAAAGAATAAGTGTAAAAACGCAAGTAAACATTCCGAAGTGTAATACATTAAGGGTCGTATTCCATTTTTCTCAAAAAAGTTTATATGCCGGTTGATATGATTTACTTATTGTATTAATGGAAATACGTCAGTGTAAGGGATCTTGTCTAAGTAATAAAAACATTGTATCCAACATTCTGTGGATCAAAATGAAGGAGACAATGAAGTGGACATCATAAAAGGTAGGAAAGTGGTAAGTAAGGAGAAGAATAAAAGGGTATCAACTGCGCCAAGTCTTGTTAATCTAGAAATGCAAACAACGACAACTATCTGTCCAAGGCAAGATAACACGACAACAAAAGAGGTTAATAACAACACAATCTCACAGAATCAAGATAACAATCTAGGGGGTACTTGATCCGACCCGACTCGACCCGAGGAGTTGTCGTAATGGGCGTCTCAAGTCCGACCGGGATCGGAGACCATCCCCGTTACCCAACCCAACCCAACCCAACCTCCAGCCGCCTGTCCTGAGTTGGCTAAATTTCGAACATATAACAAGGTAGCACAATTTTCCATATCAAGACTCTGGGATAGGTCTATAATCGAGACCGACCCAATCGAGTCCAATCGTCTGAACCTTTTCGATGATCAAACCAAACCATAAACCAACAACCAAATAATAACCAAACCAAGTTCCATAGCAAAACATAAAAGGATGGAATAGTGAGAAATTTAGTCCAACGGTATCAGCCCCAATACCAATGCTAATACTAAGACTGACACCAATAACGATCCCGCCCATACCAACCCATAGTAATTCCACAGAAGCCTCTAACCAAAAGAAAATCAATATCCAGTTGGGAAATGCCCCCAACCATTGCCAAAACCAATATCCATAAAATAACCAAAGTATGTAAAGACATCCATGAAAGAGATGGAGCCTTCTGGAATATGGAAGTTCACTTCAATCCAATAGCCGATCCTGAAGTCGAACACTAAGAAAGAGGAGTAAAAAGGATGGTTCCTGCATCACGTGGGCATACAACCGTTCGAGGATGGGTTAGCGAGTAAACGCTCACAAGAAACTCAAAATAAGGATAAAACGATGTGATACAGTAAAACTAAGTAAACCAACCATATGCATACAAACCACGCACACACACACACACGAACGGGCCCTGATGCGTGTAGCCACATGAACCGGAGATACCATAAGAGTAGGGGATTCCCAAGTACCCTTCACTCTCCATGATACATATGTACGGTGTACTTAGAGGATTCCCATATACCTCATAGTATCATATATGCTCGCCATGACCTCCCCTCGCACCTTCACGGTTAGCTATCACACCATGCCATTATTGCCCAATTAAAATCATTTTCCTCCAACCAAACCATTAGAACATTATTATTAACCAAGGCTATGAGTAGTGGTATCGTCATACCGACTATAGCTTGCAAACAATGTCCTTATCAAACCTTTGTATGTAGAAGGATTCCTATGTAACCATAGTCTACATTATCAAATTAACTTGGGGGAAATCCCATGTACCCCTCAAGTGTTTCATTATTAAGTTTGCTTGGGGGAATCCAGTATACCTCACAAGTTATTCTTTACCATGTTTCTTTGGGGGATTCCCTTGTACCCCACACGAAAGTTTAATTAACCAAAACCATAACCACCAAACCTTTCCATTTTAACCATTCCAAACCATTTAAACTATTCATACCATTTAGGGTTCCATTACCAAACCATACCATGAAATAATTCCATTAAAAGTCCAATAATATAGTAAAAACATTCTTATAGGCATTTTATCAAACATGTTGGGGGCATAGTGTTCCCAAAACCAAATTCAATTACCAATTAACCATTCCCATGCAACCAATTGTCCAAACCACCATTAAGGCACGTAAAAACATAGTTAAAACATGGGAAAACCATAACGAAGCATTGAATACTAAAACCCCAACACATACTTGAAATCCCCAAAACCATACAATAATCATTCCATGAAAACATTGTTTAAAACATGCCTTTAGTTGGAACTAACAATGAGTGAGGAGTATGTTGACTTAAATTAGAAGATGATGGAAAGAAATCACCCAAACAAGCCCCAAATTTCTCCTCTAGATGAAACCCTAACCTTTCTTTACCCAAAAGCCTTAGAGAGAATTATTGAGTGTTTAAGAGAGTTTCTAAGTGTTTAATGATAGAATAACAGGGTAAATAACCTCTTAAGTGAGTTAGAAGTCGTGGGACCTTAATAGGTTAAGTGGGGAAATATCCTTATTACCCCCACTTAAACTACATAAAAGTCCCGCCATAGGGTATAATTGTCCCATACCGATCGTACCCTCCAACACGAGTGGTACCCACCACTCGTACCCTAGGCCTCCATCTTGGACCCAACACTGTCCAACATATGACTTACCCAAACCAAGTTGTACCTAAGTGTACGACCTGTACCTTTGACCCATACCCCTGGAAGAATAAAATCAAAAGAGGTTTGAACATTGTCTACAATACAAATTGTGAGTACGAATCATACCCTATGGCACGACCCATGGTGAGCCATCGTACTCAGATCCAAGTCATTTTACAAAGTCTCAGATTAAGTGAAGGAAAAACCTAACCAAATAGCCCGTATCCAACCATACGACTCGTACCAACCCAAGTCGTACCTATTTCAGAAACCAATCTAACCCACTAACCAACACTGGTTAGTGTACGACCAAACCTTACCAACCGTACCAAGTATACGACTGGTACACACTTGTCGTATCCTATTCAAAAACCAAAAATCTAGAAAATTTTCTAAGGGTCAAAACTTAGGTTGTTTCAGTCTCCCCCACTAGGATCGTTCATCCCTGAATGACAGAAAAGGTAGTACATGCACGACTTACACCCCTTAGATGCCTTTACTCTTACCTTTAAGACAGAAAACAAAGATATAAGGAAATCAAATTTTTCTTTAACAAACTCAGAAAATAAAGATGTGTTCAAGAACACATACCTTCTATATGAATATTAGGAGCCAAGAATAGATGCGGATATTTGGACTTCATGTCCATTTCATCTACCTATGTAGTCTCTTCTACCTTGTGGTTCTACCATAGAACCTTAACAGGCCACATCCTTGGTTTATAACCTACGTACCTGTCAATCCAGTATCTCAATCGAGATCTCTTCATAAGCTAGAGATTCTGAGATACCTAAACCATCCAAAGAAATAATTGAAGAAGGATCACCAAGACACTTTCTCAACACGGAGACATGAAATACCTGATGAATGAAGCTCAAACTGAAGAAAACTCTAATTCATACGCCACATTACCAACCCTCCGCAAAACCACATAAGGGTAATATACCGTAGACTGAGCTTCCCCTTTTTACCGAACTGCATCACTCCCTTCGTGGGAGATACCCTTAGGAATACCTTATCCCCAACCTTAAATTTCAAGTATCTACGCCTTATATCTTTAAAGGAATTTTGGCGACTTTGGACATCCTTAAGCTTATCTTGAATCACCTGCACCTTTTTCATAGCCTGATAAACCAAGTCCAGACCAAACATATCCACCTTACTAAGCTCGAACCACCCAATAGGAGACCTACACCTCCTACCATACAATGCCTTAAAAGGCGCCATTCCAATACTAGAATGATAGCTATTGGTGTAAGTAAACTTTACCAAAAGTAGATGCTCAAACCAATTGCAACCATAATCAATCACACATGCCCAGAGCATATTCTCCAATGTTGGAATAGTCCTTTCTGCTTACCTATCCATTTTCTGATGGAAAACAGTACTCAGACTAACCTTAGTCCCCAATCCCTTCTGATAAGACTGCCAAAAGTGAGATGAAAACTGTATACCATGATCAAAGATAATCAAAACAGGCTTGTGCAAATTTATAATATCCTGAAGATACAACCGTGCATAATCCTCAGCTGAAAAGTTGGTCCTCAATGCAAGAAGTGAGCCGACTTTGTTGTCCTATCCATGATCACCCATGTTGAATCAAATTGATTCTGAGACAGAGAAGGTCCATTAACAAAATCCATATTGGTTACCTCCCATTTCCATTTCGGTAAATCAATTTCCTAATACAAACCACCAGGCCTTATGTGCTCAACTTTCACCTGTTGTCACACCATACACTTGGCCACAATAATACCATTCCACCAATACATTTCCTTGAGATCATGATATATTTTCATTGAACCGGGATATAAATCATAGCACGATTTATGTACCTCAGCCAAAATCCTTTGTCGCTAACCATTGACATTCGAAACACATAACTCTCTTTGGTACCTCAAGGTACCATCACTATCTCGAATACCATTACCTTTTGCCACTTACATCACCCATAATCTTCACAAAGATGGGATCCAACATTACTTTCCTTGATCTCTGCGCCAAGAGATGACTGAACCACTTTCTGTACCAACACACCACTATCCCCGAAGTCTAGAAGACAGACCCCAAGATTAGCCAAACGGTGAATATCATTCACCAATTCTCGCTTCTCCTTTTCCACATGAGCTAAAATCCCCATACATAACCTGCTAAGAGTATCAATAACAACATTAGCCTTACCTAGATGATAGTGAAGACTCATGTCATAATTCTTGAGCATCTCCAACCATCTTCTTTACCTGAGATTTAGCTTCTTTTGAGTGAACATATACTGTAGACTCTTATGATCTGAAAAGAAGTCCACATGCACTATAGACAAATAATGCCGCCAGATTTTCAAGGTGAAAACCACCTCTAAAAGCTCCAAATCATGAGTTAGATAATTCCTCTCATGCACCCTCAACTGCCGATAATCATAGGTAATCACCTTCCCATGCTGCATCAAAACGCAAACAAGTCCCACCCGGGATACATCATAATAAACCACAAACCCCTTATTACCTTCAAACAATGTCAAAACTAGAGCCAAAGCTAGCTTATCCTTAAGCTTTTCAAAACACCCTTCACAAGCATCCGACCAAGAAAACTTTACCTTCTTCTGAGTTAACTTAGTCAATGGGATAACTATCATCATGAAACCTTTCATGAACTGTCTATAATACCCAGCCAAACCCAAGAAGCTCCGAATATTAGTTGAGTCGTGGGTCTAGGCCACCTCTTTATAGCCACAACATTTTGTGGGTCCACCATGATCCCCTCACTAGAAATAATATGACCTAAAAAAGTTATAGCGTTCAACCAAAACTCATACTTGGAGAATTTGGAATACAACTGCTGCTCTTTCAAGGTCTGTAACACAACCCGGAGGTGATTAGCATGATCCACCTTACTCTTAGAATACACCAGAATGTCATTAATAAATATAATGATAAAGAGATCCAAAAATTACCTGAAAACCCTGTTCATCAAATTCATAAATGCCGTCGGGAAATTAGTCAAATCGAATGACATAACCAAGAACTTAAAGTGCCCATAACGAGTATGAAAATCCGTCTTAGGGATATCCACCTCCCCAATTTTAAGTTGATGATTCCCAGACCAAAGATCTATCTTAGAAAAGAATTTGAGACCTTACAACTGATCAAACAAGTCGTTTATCCTTGGAAGAGGATACTTGTTCTTAATCGTTACCTTATTCAATTGTCGATAGTCAATGAAAATCCAAAGGGAACCATCCTTCTTGCGCACAAATAAAATTGGTGAACCCCATGGGGAAACACTAGGATGGATGAAACCCCTATCTAGAAGATCCTTAAGTTACTCCTTGAGTTTCCTCAACTCAGCCGGAGCCATTCTATAAGGAGAAATAGATATTGGACGAGTGTCCGAAACCAAATCAATACCAAACTCGATCTCCTTGTCAATAGGAATGCCAGGAAGATAATTTAGAAAGACCTCAGGAAATTTGTTCACCACCTAAACCGAATGGAAAGAAGGACCTTCCGAGTTAGAATATTTAACCCGAACCAAATGGTAGAGACACCCTTTAGAGATTAATTTGTGACCTCCAAGATATGAAATAAACCTCCCCCTAGGAGCTAGAGAACCACCCTCCCACTCTATAACCAGTTCACCAGGGAACCTAAAGACAACCTTACGGGTCCGACAATCCAAGGACGTATAAAAAGAGTGTAACCAATCCATCCCCAAAATAACATCAAAATCCACCATATCAAGTTCAAGTCGATCTATTAAGGTATGCCTAGTACCAACAGATACCCCTCCTATAGACCCTTTTAGCAATCACAGAGTCATGTACTGGGGTAAAAATAGAAAAAGGATCTGAAATAACCTTGGGATCAAAGCCAAAACACATAGCCACATCTGGGGTCACATAATAAAGTGTGGACAACGAATCGAGCAAGAAATATACATCGCGAGAAAATAGTTGTAACGTGCAAGTCACAACGTAAGGTGATGCCTGAGATTCCTGTCGAGTAGCAAAAACATATAACCTATTTTGAACCGTGCTGGTAGCAAGAGCAGAAACTGATGCAGAAGAAACACCCTTTGATGCAGGAGTAGAAGGTGAAGCAATTAGAGCCTTACACGCTCCCGAAGCACCCTTACCAACTGGATAGTTCCTCAATATATGGCCTGGCTGACCACATTTGAAACATATGTCCCTCACTTCATCACAGAAGCCCCCATACAACTTACCATAGAAACGATAACGAGGGAATGGTGAGGCTGAATGATCCCCACTCGCCTGAGATTTGGTACCTTTTGCTAAAAAATTATCACTACCCTGCTGATGCCTATCACCCGACTATTTTGGGTAAGGAATATTAGCTGTAGAGAAGAAACTAAAACTCCCCCACTTCTTCTTTGGCCACTTGCCACTGTCTCGACCGCCTTGCTATTGAGCACCACCCTATTCAGATGACCTAAACTTTTTTCACTGCCTTTCCCAAAACTCAGTCTGCTTTCTTTTTTCTTTCTGCACCTGTTGTATATGAATAGCCAATCTAGAAATATCTATATCGTTGATCAACAATGCAATCTTGCTTTCAAGGATCATATATCGAGATAGTCCTGAGGCGAATTTTCTCATCCTGGTCATCTTGTCAAACACCTATTTCGTAGCATACCTAGACAACTGGTGAAACTTTAAGGTATATTCTTGGATAGACATTCTTCCCTATTTCAGATTAAAAAATTCCTCTGCCTTCGCTTCCCTCAACTCTTGAGGAAAGAAGCAGTCCATAAAAGCAATAGATAAAGTCTCCCATAATAATGACTCCTCAACGTCATCACCCCTTACCTGATCCTATCCCTCATGCCACTAGTACGTAACATCTTTGATCTAATAAGCTACAAAAATCACCCCTACCATATTTATGGCCTGCATTACTCTACAAATTTTCTCTATTTCATAAAAGAAACTCTGAGGATCCTCCTCCACCTTCACACCAGTAAAAGTAGGAGGAATTATTTTCATAAACTGTCCAACCCTTGTAGCCTCAGCAGATGACACACCAGATGCACCCTTCTCATCCTGAGCAACAACCAACTAAGCAATGATATGAATTGGATGGCAAAATTCTGCATTAGTTACCTCACCTTAAAAAGGAATAGTAGCAACCGGCGGGACTCCAGAATATTAGGGACTGGACCCCTAGACTGAGTATGGATCCCCTGAGTAGAGCGTGTCCCATCACGATTATCCCCAGTTGGGACAGAAGATTTACCTTGCATTTCAGATCGTCAAGGCATGATATAAAAATCTAACAAATAAGAATTAGAAAGAACCATAGACGTTGTAGCTTAAAACAGAATACCAAGAAAGAGAAATATTCCTAAATGCCTTGTAGTCTCTCTCTTATGAGTGTGGTGCGCTACAAACCCCTAAAAAAGACTCTACTAGACATGACTTAGTGAACTCCCCAATTGACCATGAACCTAGAGCTCTGATGCCAATTTGACATAACTCGACACGGGGACTTGTCGTAATGTGCATCCCAAGTTCGACCGGGACCGGAGACCACCTCCGTTACCCAACCCAACTTTTAACTGCCTACCCTGATTTGGATAAATTTTCATCATACAACAAGATAACGTAATTGTCCATAAGAAGACTCTAGGATAGGTCTATAACCGAGACCAACCCAACTGAGTCCAACCATCCGAACCCATTCGATGACCAAACAAAACCATAAACCAACAACCAAATAATAACCAAACTAAGTTCCATAACATAACATAAAAGGATGGAACAGTAAGAAATTTATTCCAACGGTATTAGCCCCAATTCTAATGCCAATACTAAGGCTGACACCAGTATCGATCCCACCTACACCAACCCATAGTAACTCCACAAAAGCCTCTAACCAAAAGAAAACTAATATTCGATTGGGACATGTTCCCAACCATATTCAAAACCAATATTCATAAAATAACCAAAGTATGTAAGGACATACATAAAAAAATGGAGCTTTTCGAAATATAGAAGCTCACTACTTCAATGTAATTGCTGATCCCAAAGACAAACACTAATCAGGAGGTGTAGAATAGTCGGTTCCTACATCGCATGGGGATATAGCCGCCTGATGATGAGTTAGCGAGTGAATGCTAACAAGAAACTCAGGATAAGGATAAAATAATGCCATCCAATAAAACCAAGTAACTAACCATATGCATACATACATACATATATATATATATATACATATATATAACTATACTAGGAAAGGGAACCAGGTTTAGCATGCATTTAAAACTATTAACCTGTGTATGTGTAGCTTAACCATCCTAAAACTACCCACGAGCTATATGGATCCAGTGTAACCCCCTAAATGGGCCCTGATACCTGTAGCCGCACGAACCAGAGATACCATAAGAGTAGGGGATTCTGAAGTACCCTTTGCTCTCCATTATATATATGTACGGTGTACTTAAAGGAGTCTTATCTACCTCATAATATCATATATGGTCGTTATATTCTTCTCTCATATCGGCAAATATGAGTTTCCCATGTTCGTCCATTGGACTCGTACCTTCACGGTTAGCTATCACACCCTGCTATTATTGCTCAATTAAAATAATTTTTAGCCAACCAAATTGTTAGACCATTATTATTAACCAAGGCTATGAGTAGTAGTATCGTCATACCGACTATTGCTTACAAGCAATGTCCTTAACCAAACTTTCTATGTAGAGGGATTCCCATGTACCCATAGTCTACATTATCAAATTAGATTGGGGGAATCCCGTGTACCCCTCAAGTGTTTCATTATTAAGTTTGCTTGAGGGAATCCCGTGTACCCTTCAAGTTGTTCTTTACCATGTTTACTAGGGGGATTCCCCTGTACCCCAAAAGGAAGTTTAATTAACCATAACCATTACTACCAAACCTTACCATTTTAACCATTCCAAACCATTCATACCATTTAGGATTCCATTACCAAACCATACCATGCAATAATTCTATTAAAAGACTAATAATATAATAAAAGCATTCTCATAGGCATTTTATAAAGAATGTTGGGGGCATAGTATTTCCAAAACTAAATCCAATTACCAATTAACCATTTACATGCAACCAATTGTCCAAACCACCATTAAAGTATGTAAAAACATAGTTAAAATATGGGAAAACCATTACGAAGCATTGAATATAAAAACCCTAACACATATTTGAAAACCCCCAAACCATACAATAATTATGCCATAAAAACATTATTTAAAACATGCCTTTAATTGGAACTTACAATGAGGGAGGAGTATCTTTCCTTAAATTAGAAAATGATGGAAATAAATCACCCAAACAAGCCCTAAATTTCTCCTCTAGATGAAACCCTAGCCTTTCTTTACCCAAAAGCCTTGGAGAGAATTATAGAGTGTTTAAGAGAGTTTCTAAGTGATTAATGATAGAATAATAGGGTGAATAACCTCCCAAGTGAGTTAGAAGTCGTGGGGCCTTAATAGGTTAAGCGGAGAAATATTCAGATTACCCCCACTTAAACTGCATAAAAATCCTGTCATTGGGTAAGACTATCCCATTACGGTCGTACCCTCCAATATGAGTGGTACCCACCACTCATATCCTACTCCACCTTGGATCCAAAACTATCCAACATACAACTTTACCGAACCAAGTTGTACCCACGTGTATGAAATGTACCCTTGACCCGTACCCCTAGCTAAATAAAATTAAAAGAAGTTTGAACATTGTCTACAATACGAGTTGTGGGTATGACTCATACCCTATATCACGACCCATGGTGAGCCACTCATACTCAAATCCTAGTTATTTTACTAAGTCTAAGATTAAGTGAAGGAAAAATCTAAACAAAACGGCCCGTATTCAACCATACGATTCGTACCAACCTAAGTCATACCCATTCTAGAAACCAATCCAACCCACCAACCAACACTGATTAGTGAACGACCAAACCTTACCAATTGTACCCTGGTATATGACTGGTACCCACCTATTGTATCCTATCTAAAAACTAGAAATCTAGAAAATTTTTTAAGGGTCAAAACTCAGGGTGTTGTTTCAGACTTTCAGCACTATAATAAAGGTAGGTCAACATTCAAATAATAGCATGTAATCATTAAACTTCCTACAACAGTACTAGTTAATGTATCACAATTCATGTTAGGTCCAGTTGACTCTTCTAATAAGGCATTGCATAATATTCTCACTCATAAACTGGAGAATGTTTCAAAAATTTTGAGTAATTAAGAAGGCGAGAGTTTGATATCATTGTAATTTATTTTTCTCTTTTTTGGCTTTTAACTTGTCACTCTAATAAATAATAATGATGGAGTATTTCATCCCATCTAACATAGAAGTTTCTTTGCTTGCTTACTGCACCTTGACTTGATTCCAACTATAGGATTGAGTGAGGTTACCCTTTCATCTCAGAACCCAAGAAAACAATCTCCAATTTAATTTAAAGACTTAATAGTTAGATTAATGCAAGAAATTTAAATAATTTCTTAGAAACAAACTTCCAAAGCTACCAGGAACCTTTGATCCAATCTATCAAACAACATATGGTACAAGGTGGAAGCTGATAATAAAATACTTTTCTAAAAAATTTGTGGATTGGTCAGATTACCTTGATGCATGCTTTTCCTGACTTATTTAGTATCCCTAATCTGCCTAATGTAACAGTGGCTGAAATTTGGTTCTTAAGAGGATGTAATATCTCTTTTAGATAGTATTTGAATACTTCAAAGGTGAACTGTTTGGGAAATTAATGCAAGTTCTTAAGAGCTTCAGAGTCACCTCCATAGCTCTCGAAAATATCATGTGGAAGCATAAAACCTGCTTATTAGCTAGGTTCTTTTCAAAATTTTTATTGTTGCTTTCAAGATAAATTTGTAAAGTTGCTTTCAGTCATGAAACGAGGATGTACAAGGCCATGAATTCCAGTTATGATAACATAAATCATCACAAAGTATCTTTTAACATGATTTAAAACAAAAAAGCATTATCTAACTAGACAAAATTTGATTACAATTTGAACGTCTTATGTCTTGGTAATCTAAATAGAATTATTCAAATATGCATCACATAGAACTAGACAGATGTGAATAAAAGAAGGTCATAAAGATGTAATCTTTCCTGTAAGAAAATCAACAACAATGAATCCTTAAATCTAACAAACATGTCAACCTTTTGGGGTCGTTTGATATGCGGTATAAGGAATCTACCTAACACATATCTTGACTAACACTCTCACACCGTAAGAAGAATAATCAATCAAACTAAAATTATACTTTTCTGAATATCTGTATTAATAAGTTAGAAAAAAATCCATGTTGAATAACTATGTATAATCGCAAAAGCATATTAGCATAAAGAGCATCAAATTGGTTAAAAAATAAAACTCTAAAGGATAACATACTCAAACATATGAATATAGAACAAAATGGAGTTTTTAAATAAATTTGAATTAGCAAAACTAAAGGTTCAAATCAATATAAAATTGCTTTTTTAGCATTTTAAACATTCACTAGCAAACTGTGAAAAAGAGGTACACACAAATAGGTTTATAAAAACCAACTCAACCAGAATAAAAATAAAGAAAAACAAATAAAGACTTGTTTAAATAAGTAACACGCACCTATAATCCTAAAAATGCTTCATGAATAAAATCAACTATGTCACCGTACCAAATTAACTTAGAATAAGCAAAACTATTCCAGCAAATTTACCTCAATACTCCATCAAATCAATTTCAAACTCTACAAAATATAACCCTCAATTAAAGCATCATTTAAACACAAAATTACAATAAGTTGTTAAATTTAATGAGTTACAAATTAGGTAAAACATTAAGATGCAATTCAATTAGCAAAACTGAAGCAACACGTGATAAAAATATTATTCGAAAGTATACATATCGTAAATTCATTAAAGCCTCCTTGTTGTGTACGAGAGGACACTTTACCCTATGTCTAATAGAAATCATCATAAAATTTCGAAATTTCTACTGAAATTACATTTGTAACCGGCCTGGAAGGATAAAACTTGAATTAACAATTAAAATATTTTAAAATATTGTGAACAAAAAATGAAGTCAAAGAAGGACTAGAAGATTATTCAAAATTGCATATCTCAAAATTATTCGCTCTTATATTGGACCTATAAAGCCGTGGACTATCTGATTGAGTGGCCTTTGTCAATGTAGTGTCTGAAGGTGAACGTTGATCTATGATAGCGAGATAATCTGAATGTGTGCCATGTGTATCTATAAAAGATGGAGGGATTGAAGAACTACCTGGGGTTGGCATATTGTAAAAGGGTTAGAAGATAATATCCTGTAGTCCTAAAGAGGCGTCGAGCTAAATCCTGGGGGAGCCATTGAGCTATATCCTTGAGAAAGAATTGAGTTATCCTAGGGAGGCATACCATAGAAAGAATATAAAAATTGTGATGGGCCTTGTGATGGTGGATGTAAGAGTGGAACTAAAAAATGAGACAGTCTCGATCAAGATGTAATTTGTTTTAATTTACTCTTACTAGTACTCTTTCCACGAGAACTACTACTCCGTCGTTGCTTATTATCATTACCTGTTAATGAAACATAAATTATATAATGAAACACTTAAACTACTAAAATATACAAATCTATATGCATCACTGTCTGCTTGTGCATGGCTTTAACATTATTTTATTTTGGTTAAACACAAAATTTGTCATGTGCAAATATTGCTACTTTAATATTAAATAAAGAGTTTATATAACAAACCATCACAAAAAGAAAATGGACATATTAATCTTCCTCGCATATTTTATTTTCAACATGTAATTCTTCCTCTTCACTTTCTCTTGTTTTACTACTGTCTGTTGAATCTTTCTCATAAGAAGAATACTTATATATGAAGAGTATCCATCATCAAGAGATTGATCTTCCTTATCATTTTCCATGGAAGCTTCTTCCTCGAGATCATTTCTTCATATATGTGATCATAATGCTCCAGTTCATCTTCTAATCCTATATCCACTATTTCTTGAACACTAGAAATATCATTTCGGTATGCAACATTTAAAGAATTCTCAACTTCAACACGACCCACATGCTTTGTTCTAATAACCACCCACTGATTTATTTTATTCCAATGCAACGAATAAGGAGCATAATACACTAGCTCAACATTTTGTGCAAAGATAAAAAACTATCAACTTTTTATGTGGCCAATCAAAAAAATCTAGTTCTAAAATCTCTTGAAGCACACCATAATAATTAGTATCTCTATCCTCATTGTTAGTGTCTTCTTTAACCTATACCCCATTGTTATTGCTTTTATAATACTTTGAGCTTTCTATAGTATGGAACCTATAGCCATTGACATTGTACTTATTCATCATTTTGACCCAAGGGCTTGATCCCCAACCTATATCTTTCAAAAATTGATTGATCATGTTATTATTTGGATCATTGACCTATATAATGATAAAAAGGAATTAAGAAGTTAGAAAATATTTATAATTTTTTTTAAAAATAAAATATATTTAATTTTTATAAGTTAACACTTACTGAAGATTTAAACTACTGGTTAAATAGAGAATAAATAGTATCATAGTCATACAAACTCAGGAACCAACTGTAAAATATATTTAATATCTATCAATGAAATTGGTATGAATTATTTTAAAAAACTCAATAATATAATTTGAAACTTACTTATAATATGATGAATTTCTGAACAATCCAACAATACATGTGTTCTGGTGACTTTTTCTCCATATCAGTCAAAAATCTTTCATGATAATTTTAAAATCTTTGCCTGATTAATCGAATATGGATACTGACGGGCCAAAGGATCATTCTTGCCTTCACTATGTCAAATTGTCCTACTTCCCAAACATGAAATATGTTTCTAAAAATAATAAGTATAAAAAGATAGTATAGATCCCTCAATTCTGATGTTTTATTTCATTGACCATTTACATTTGTCAACTTTTCTAAATAACATCAAGTTATATGGGAATTAAAAGAATGATTAAACATTCAAAAACTAAATAATTGTATGACCATTTACATTTGTCAATTTTTCTAAATAACATCTAGTTATACGAGAATTAAAAGAATGATTAAACATTCAAAAACTAAATAATTGTACAAAGAATGATTAAACATTCAAAAATAAAAAAAAATAATTTGTTGTTCTTACCTTTCCCAGGATACACCTATCAACCTTGAACCGAACCTCCGAGTAGTGATTCATCTACAAGATGGATTGAAAGATGTTCCATAACATTAAAAAAATCACATGAAAATTTTTCTCCCACTTACACAAAGTTACCCGAATATCTTGCTTCATCAAAAGTAGAGCATCTTTCTTTAATGATTAGAAAACAATTCTTTGAAGAACAAACTTATCTTTGTGATTGAATTTCATTTTCTTTCAGGTAGGCCACTAAATGAAATAGGAATTTAAGTCTCCACAAAAATATGACAATTGTGACTTTTTATATCCATAAATTTTCCTTTTACCATACTGCACGCTTATCAAAATTGAATGCGTACCCCTCAGACATCCTCAAACTCTTTATTCACTCATAAATTTATTGTTTTCCCTCCAAAGTGAATATATATTTGTACTTTGGCTTGATGATATTATTACTATTATTTTATTGTTGTAGATGCAACTCTATTCTCCTACAATATTCCTTTAAGTCCTTCCTAGTCTTTGTGTTATTTTTTGTCTTGTCCCGAACATCCATCCTCATATTAAATAGATTATCAAAAAGATTCTTTTTAGTATGTATAATGTATGTTGAAGAAAAACATGCTTACAATAATCTAACTCCCAGAATATACTGTGTTTGTCTAATTATTCTCAACACCATATCCATCTATTCTAGAAGATACCGTTTCTATCAACTTAGGCAAGCTTCTAGCTCTTTCCCAAATTTGCTCTCCTGAAAATATTGGTGGTGGTAAATCATGTTCAATTTTATTCTTCCTAAATGCATTTCGTTAACTCCTAAACTCATGATCAACTGGTAAGAACCGACGATGACACTCAAATCATGAATTTTTGTGTTTGTGATTTAAAGTGAACGACTGAGTATTTTTCATACAATACGGAAAAGCTAACTCGCCATCTGTCATCAACCTTGATAACATTTCATAGGTAAAAAAATCATTAATTATCACAATGTGAGGCTACCCCTAGTCGTAACAACGGTACTTACGACCACAAGTGACCACAAGCTAACCCATGAGCTGGTACCTATTGACAGTACTGAAGAAAATAGTGGTACAACATATGCGAAAGATAACCTGATAAGATACTGTTAAATTGGATGCTGAGATACGCATCAAAACATATCTGAAATATCTAGTAAAACATTGGAAATCAAACTATTTGTCTGAGTGACTGACAATACTAAAAGAACTGACTGACTGTCTAATTA
The DNA here is from genome assembly GCF_002878395.1 of Capsicum annuum. Taxonomy (NCBI): domain Eukaryota; kingdom Viridiplantae; phylum Streptophyta; class Magnoliopsida; order Solanales; family Solanaceae; genus Capsicum; species Capsicum annuum. Next base: position 39,705,925 of record NC_061113.1, on the reverse strand, counting down.
ATTATCAGAAAGCCTCTAAACATCATTAGGAGTTGACGGGACAAACCCCCAACTAACTCCAACTGACTGAATAAGTACTAAAGTAATTGAAATAAATAAATCATATACTCGATGGATGAGGACTCACCACTACTATTGTTGAGTAATGCTGAGCTGTCTAATAGCGGTCGAGAAACTGTGCATCCGAACCTATGTTATAAGACATATAGCGCAAAGAAAAGTATGTGGCCAGTACTTTGAATGTACTGGTATATGAGATAAAGACTGGCTGGAATGCATGTGGTAACTGGGCATAAATGCGTAATCATCTAATATCTGAAAATGCAAGACCAAGTATAAATATACTTCTGAAATAATCTATAAACTGAATAACTGAGATTTTGTACACTTGGTCAAGAAAACCCGAACTGAAATATATTGAATACTATACTGAGACCATGGAAGGTATCATCTAATTGATATGCCTTAATCAAAGCTAATTGGGGTCCAACTTATAAAACCAGTTAGAAGGGTGTCATTACCGTGCCACGGGTACTAACACTGGTTGTGTGGATCCACTAAACTGGTGTCCCGAAGGACTAAGGAGTCACATTCTATTGGCAGGTGCTCTCATGAGATATGTGTCAACCCTCAACTGGCAGGAAGACATCTCAAACCTATGCTAGCTATGTAGTTCTAGAACTCAGGGACTGCTACTAAAGGTCACACCCTCTACTGGCAGGTGAGCCCCCATCCCTAGGTTCGCTCGGTTCTAAATCCTACTCCCAACTGAACTACACTGGCACGGGACTGGACTAACTCAACTGAACATTATTACATAACTGATAGTTCTTATCATGATCATAAATATCTGAGTCATTAATAAGACTCATGGTTTCACTGAATTATTACTTGAAAGATCTGAAGCATAAGTAAACACATATGTATCGGGTGTTCATAACCCGCCAGCACTGAATAACCATAAAGCACGATATCAACACTTAAAACTGTAGTATGGGAATCATGATTTAAAGACCCAAAATATGGGCATTTCATCAAAAATTTTATAATCATAAACTCAAACATGGGAATGCCTTAAACACAAGAAAACAACATGGTTTCATGGCTAAATTCATAATTTGGGGATTAATCCCAAAATTAATTAATCATAGTATGGGAATTGCAACACTTAAAACATGATATGACACATTCCAATTGAAAACACTTGTAATCATAACTTGTAATTAAATTAACAAGAGACTCATGGATTTATTTCATCTAGAACATGTATAAACTCATAAATTAAATCAAATAGGGTTTCTAGGCTCTATGGGTAAAAGGGACCCATGGATGAACATCCCACATACCTTAACAACTGAATTCTTGAAGGTTTCTTGGATTGAAAGTTTGAACCCCTTGATTTCTTGAGAATGAAACTTGAATTGTTCTTGAGGAATAAGGAGGGTTTTTCTTGAGAGAATATGTGAGTAAAAGGGAAAATAATGGTCTTTGGGATCCCCAAATTTGTGTTATGGACGAATTGGGTGAAGGAAAATGACCCAAATACCCTTAAAATGCCAAGAAACAAAAGCTGAACGAAATAGGAAGGGAGCAACGTGGGCTTTAGAGTGGTGGACTAGACCGGATGACGCCCGCCTTACACCAATTGACTCGACCGAGCAGCGCCCGCCTTACCCCGGTAAACTAGAGGGGGCGACACCCATTTATCCCAGTGGTTCTACTGGTTTGGTATTTTGAACACGCCTCTACGCTCGTCCAAAAATTTTGAAACTCACCCAAGACATATTTTGAATAACGCCAATCATAGATCAACTTAAAAATCAATGTCTCAAGGTGGAAAAGACCAAAATAAAAATCATCGAAGTTTGGGGGTCTTGAAAATGACTTAGTCCTAAAAACTTAGTGAAACTTCCAAGTCTTGGACCCCTTAAACATGCAACAGAGATCTGAATAGTCCACATAAGAACAACACGCAAGTTAAAGTTTTGTTTGGTTGATATGTCATATGTTACAACACTTTCATGCCCCAAAATCTACAACTCGTGAATCAAATGCTGGAAATATATATAACAATCAAACTTTTTGAATTACGTGGACCAAAAATAATATAAGTTAAAAGCAACTATGGACTTTTCATAAATATCTCAGATGGAAGATTAGATGGTGTGACAAATACTGGCCAACATGAATATTGTCACACCCCCTTTTCAACCAAAAAAGATATATAATTTGAGTTTCGAAAGGGTTTTTGTATTAAAGTGACAAAATAAAAATTTATTTTGAAAAAGAATTTTTTTTCAATTAAATTCAGAGTTGCCACTTGGCATAATTCGGTGTGCCAAGTCACCTTTGGAAAGTCCTTTGCAAAATGATTTGACTCTTTAAACTGGTTTGTGAACAGAGATTCTGGTTAAGAAATTTTGTTGATCAAGGGGAAGGTGTTAGGCACCCCTCGATCCCGTGGTTCGACCACGGTTTCTTGGTGGAGCGTATCGGCTAATTTGACATTATGAATGTATAAAACATACAAAAACAATCAATCAAACAAACAAACAAAACAAATCCAAAATACAGTGTCCAGTCCTATTATACAGTCCAAAATAGAAAAATACAAAAATATAAATCCTATTCTAAACTAGTCCTAGCCTAAACTCCGTTACTTTACCTGATGCCTCGAGCCTTCATCACGAACCTCATTTTCATACATGATACTTTAGGGCATTCCCCGGTGAATAAATACAATTTTCTTCTGGGCATTCCTTGAAGAATGAATACATCTGAATCAATACGATAAACTAGAAAATATTCGACACGCACACATTCAAACATTCAACAAAACACCATTCCAAAATTTTGCCTACTCGAACCTAAACTTTTGCCTATTAAGCTTTCGGCCTAAAATATGATCTTATCTAGTTCACAAAATAGATATTTATTCTGAATTAAACAAAACAATAATAAATCCAAAATCAAACTAAATTCACTCTTTTTATCAATTTGTCAATTCCACCCCAAACAATCAATTTTACTTCTTAAATGAGATACTATTTCACCATACAACCATAATCAAGGGAACCAACCACGAATCAAAGCAAACACGCATTCATCACCAACAAGGATCAAACAACACACGATATTCAATCCAAACACCAAGCATAGTAAACAACGAAATAAAAAAAAGGAAAGAGTAGAATTGGACCTTTTGATAATTGATTTCTGTTGATAATAATGCTTAAGAAAACCCAAACTCAGAATCCCAAATAGAAAACCTCAACAACGAACCAAGATCCACCTCAATATTGAGAAATAACGATCCAGACAGATTTGAATCATAATAAAGGAGAAATAACAAGAAACCGAGACTAAAATTGCAAAAAAATCAAGAAAAATCGTATTCGAGATCACTCTGGATTTAACCAAATTTTGACAGAATTGTCCCAATTAGTTTGATACAACAATGTTATGACCCGAAAAAGAGAGAACAAACCCAAAATTTTCAAATTCCACCAGTTTAATGGTATTTTCATAGAAACCCCGATGGTTTAAGGCTTTATGGCGATGGCGTAATGAAGGGGGTTGATCGACAGTGCTTCTTCGATGAGGTTTTCACCAGAATAACCTCACCTAAACATTTCTTCAACCCTTTAACTCTATATCCCTCGTCATTCTCGGATCAACTCTTAATCTCTTATTGTTTTTTTAATCTCTAATTATCCCCTCTTTCTCTATTCTCAGTTTCAATCTCTCTCTCTATCTAATTACTCTGTGTGTGCGTGTGGTGAGGTGAGTGTATGCGTGTATGATGTGTGCAATAGTGGGTGTCTTCTCCTTTTATCTTCTGTGAGTGATAAGTGTAAAATTTTTAGAGAGAAAAAAAATCCGAGTATGTATATGTGTATTGTATATATGTGAGAGTGTATTAAACAAAATGGAGAAAGCTTTTTTGTGTAATCTGTGTGGTGTGGTTATCATTTATATGGTGAGATCCCCTTTTTGTGATGTCTATTGGGCATATATAAAAATGAAAGAAAAAATAGTGAGGTCCAGTGGTATGTGATGGTATTTAGGCCCCCTTTCCATTTTTGTTGTGTGTCAATTTTATTCTCTCTTCAATTAAAAAAAATGTATTGGGGAGGGAGGTAGGGGTAGTAAGGTGGGGGTAGAGGTAGGGTATGGGTGTGAGGTGGTTGGGATAAAGTTTTTTAGGATAAGGGAATATTAGGGATTTAATTTGTTAGGCGTTTATTGAAATTTTGTTATTTTTGTATTTTTATGGGGTATAATCGCATGGGTGAGGGTGTATAATAACGCGAGGTAAAAAAGGATGAATTGGATTTTTGGGAGGGACAAAACTAGGTGTCTACATCATGACCCTTTTTGAGTGTAAACACAAAGTGTTTTCAGACAAAAAAGTAGACAACGAGACCAAATTTTGACCTGACTATTATTCAAGGAAAAATGAAAGGAAGAAGGGCAACCGGGTCATGACTTAGGACATCCAACCTACTCAAGTTATGAGGGAATCAAGTCATAGGTATCTCAAAGGATTGGAAGAAGATGAACTATATCTAATTAGAGAGTCGAGTGAGGCCCTGTCGAAGTTCCGGTCCGCGACTCTGTCATTACATCAAAATAAAAATTACAAGTTAAAACATAAATAAAATTACAAAAATCCTATCTATGCAGCTTCTTTTGGACTCTTGACTTGAGCTTCTGATTCTTTCAAAGTTGAAATAGACCTGATTTTCTTTAGTATTGAACTTAAGAAAAGATTCTTTCTCCATACAAAATTTGATATTGGAGATGAACTCACAAATCTACCATGTTCTGTCGGTGGTACTTCTGAACCTTAATCCTGAATTTTAAAATTTTCACCTTATTCTTCAAGCTGGTTCCTGACTTACAACTTCTTCACCTTGTTGCTTGACTTCCAATTTCATCGCCCTGTTCTCCAGGCGGACTCCTGACTTTCTATTTTTGATCTTTTGATTTTTAACTTTACTGTCCTGTTCTTCAGGTGGGTTCCCGACTTGTAATTTTCTCACTTTATTGCCTTTCAGTTATTTCACCTTGTTGTTTGACTTTTGATCTCTTCACGTTGTTGCTTGACTTTTAATTTCTTCACGTTGTTGCTTGACTTTTAATTTCTTCACGTTGTTGCTTGACTTTTAATTTTTTCACCTTGTTGTTTGACTTTCAATTTCTTCACCTTGTTGCTTGTCTTTTAATTTCTTTACCCTGTTCTTCAGGTGGGCTCCTGACTTAAAATGCCATCACTCCTATTTTTCGAGCGGGCTCCCCGACTTGCAATTTCCTCGCTTTATTCTCTGAGCGAGCTCTCAACTCTTACTTTCATTATCCCTATTCTTCAGGAGGGCCCTTCGACTAGTAATTTCCTCACTTCGTTCTTCGAGCGAGCTCCCGACTTTTAATTTTATCACCCCTATTCTTCGGGCGGGCCTCTGACTTGCAATTTCCTCACTCTATTCTCCGGATGAGCTCTCGACTTTTAATTTTATCACCCTGTTCTTTAGGCGGGCTCTTGACTTGTAATTTCTCACCCTATTCTCTAAGCAGGCTCCTGAAATCAAAATCAAAACTAGAACAAAAATTATCCCAAATAAAGATTATGTTAAAGAAAGAGTCCATATTTTAGAAAAATAAAGTCTCACTTTCTAGGAGGTCCTAAGGTGAAGTTCCACATAACATGAATTACTTTTAATTTTTTCCCCAGTTTTCATCAAAAGCTTTTACGGGTGTCAAACCCAATCACAACTCCTTGCAACAGTGAATAATGCAAAGATTAATCAAGATTCTGATCAATAAATGTACCTTTTGCGTGTAAAATTAAATGACTGAGACCACCAAGTCCCTCTGTTAAGAATGAAAGTGAAAGGTTCTGGCTAAAAGTGCATCTTTTTAGAATTAACGGTTCATATTAGGAAGTGCACCTCTTAGATGTGAGACATGAAAGACCCAAATTAGAGAATGTGTCTCTTAGGGGTACAAGATGATGAGTTTTACCATAATTGTGATTACTAAACCTGTATAACAACATTACTCTTGTATTTGCAGAAATGAGGAATTGTACCCCTAAATATTTGTGCTTTGAAGCATTTGATTTGAAGGCAACAGCTGTTCCCGTTTCCTACAAAGAAAACTTGTGAGTTTAAACAGGGTGGTTGGCTTGATACTTTGGCATTTGAGGAATTTCTCTTGCACTTGTCCCATTTAGATCTTGCTTCCAATCATTAGCATTGGTCTAAACTCAGAATATTAAGAGTGACTCTGAAACAAACATAGTATCTTTGCTTTGCTACGTTTCTCGGACAATCCCCTTTAAACCTTGGTATTTCCATGAATTTCCCAAATTTGTGTGTTGACAACAACCTTCTGCATGCCTTGTTCTGACTTGCAATCTTGTTTCTTTCATGTGTCGGCCCTTTTCTTGCTTTGTGCAATGGAAGAAACTGGTAGCTGGTTTTGAAATATTTTCTCACTTGTTTGACATGGACTTGACTCAAAGACAAAAGAAAAAATGATGATGATTTTTTTTTTCAGATAACTGACTCAAGAAAATAAAATAAAAAAAAAGAAGAAAGAAAATACAATGAATGCCCCCATTTGAAACAAAGAAATGAATTTTTTTTCTAAAAATGACAGTCAATTCTAATGATTATACCATGTATTTTGGATTAATCTTCCTGATCTTTCCATCCATACTTTCTACCAGTTGTTTTTGAGTTAATGGTTTTGAAACTGGGTTGCTTCCTTAGGTCAATTGCATTCAAGACCCCATTCGGCTAGTGACACCTTAAAGGATTTTCGCCAACAAGCCTCTTTGATTTTCTCTCAGCTCACCATCGCCTTATAGTGCTCGTGAGGGTTTTCCCCAATAAGATTCTCTCATTTTTATTTCTCTCAACTTACCATCGCCTCATGGTGCCCGTGAGGGTTTTCACCAATAAGACTCTCTCATTTTTATTTCTCTTCTGATTCCTTATGCTGAGGAAGACAAGTAGTACTCAAAAATACATTAACATATCCATTGCATGCTTAGCCTTAACCTTCTCAAAGATTGATCTGAAGGTCTTTCTTTGGTTGTAACTTGGCTTTTGGGTATGGTTAGAAAGAAAGGATAGTATGAGGCCCAAACGACACTTGAAGTAGGGTAGGACTTACAACTTTTGGAATCGAATCAAACAATGAGGATTAACTCATGCCCAAGTTTCTTTTGACTGGCAATTCTAAATTGTTCATTTGGTTGGGTCGAGCCCCAAGTAAGGCAACCTACGTATCTCACCCCCGAGAGAGGGGAATCAGGTCACGCATAGTTCCGACAAGTTGCTTTTTTGCTTGATTCTGATTTATTCTCTTCTTTTTTTTCTGACTTTTTTTTCCTTTTTTTTTCTTTAAAACTTTTCTGGTTTTATTTTTATTGACACTCTTCTTTTTCTTTATTTTTGACATATCATTTTTACTCTGTTTTTTACTCGACACTTTTATTTTGAACCTTGTTGACCTTTATCTCAGTTCCAAAAGAGGGATATAAAAGAAAATAGAACCAAAGATCAACGGGGGGAACAAAGGATGACACAATGTTTGGGTAGCAAAATGAAATGTCTTCGTCATATCAATCCTTGAAAATGCAAGTACATATCATGCAATATGAAAGTGAAAGATAAAGATCATTTGTGACACTTTAACAACATTAACTTTAACTGAGCATGTGTTCTAGTTCTTCTTCTACACTAGTCAAACATACAACTCCATCTTTGTTGTACATCCCTCACATCGAATGATCCATGCCTTTGTGGAGCTGATTATCTTCCTGTTTCTCTTGATATAGGATTGTGCATCCACTGCTTGACCTAATTGAGATATGTCTTTCAATTGATGACCAAGTTATTCATGTAATTCTCAACATAATTGCCTTAATTTTGAAAGAAGGCTTCAACGTGGTCACCAAATGTCTTAACACTCTACCAACTTTCTCAAATGCTTTTGCTAACCTTAGCCCGCTGATTCAATATTTCATAGTTAAATTGAATTTGAAGATCTAGCTGAAAATTCTGCAGAGTATGTCATATCACTAGAGCCAACAAAAATGTACTATGTAAAGAAAACAAACAAACAATACCCATTTAAAACACAAAGGAAAAAGGGACATTTTATTTAGTTAAAATAAAAGTTAGAAGTGTTTAAACATGAACGACAATGAAATAAAACAAGATAGATTCCGATCTATAACCCTAAGATAATTTAGAAAATAGAAAGAAAAACAAAATAAACTACCAACAATCCTTCCTAGTAAGGAGAGGAGTGACTTCCCAATTGTTAATCTTGACACCTTAGCTACTGAGTTGCACATCGTAACTAGATCTTTCATCACCATCAGACATATTTCCCTCAACAAATATGTTCTGGATCCTTATGCCCACTCATTGATTCCTACGTATTGTGCATCATCATGTGTTGGTAAAGGATTCTGTGTGACGCTCGAGGTGTCAACGTTTTACACTACAATTATTTTTCTTGAATCATCTTTTATATTTATCTTTTTAAAGTACGACAATCTTCAGTACTGTGACCCTGAACATCAGAATGATATGCACACCATACATTAGGGTTAAAATTTCTTGAATGTGGATCAGGTGTATACCCAAGAAGAGGAGTAATCATGCCCCTCTGTCTCAATCAATGGAACAAAATGACATAGGATTCCCCAATAGGAGTGAAATTATCCTTTTCCTTCATCCTTTTTGCAATCATCCTTTTTGCAATCATCCTTTTTGCAAACTCTAGCCTTGGATGAAACTTGGATTTAGAGGTTCCTTGGTAAATTTATGGGGGTCGAGAACGATATTGCGGGACAGGTGCATGCTATTTTGGATAAGAAGACGGATGAGTATACAATTGTGCATTATTTAAAGAACATTGAGGAGGTGGAATGGAATTCATTGGATTTTGAAAAGAGGAACCTTGTTGCAGATGAGTAAGTGGATTTGATATGTAAGCTCGGGATTGAGGATGACAATATTGGTGAGTTGGACCTCACAAACTCTACTTTGGACCTAGCACGATAATAGGTGCATTATCCTTCTTATTTCCTTTAGTTTCCTATGATTGATTGTAATATCATCCCAAATGTTTCATAGAATTCTTCTGTCCATCAGGCTCCCCAAATTTTGATGTCTCAAAGCTTGGAGGAAGGTTAACATTTGAAAACATACCCCAGTTTTTATATGAAACATCTTCATAGCTCATAAGTCCCAAGGAACTTTTCATATCATTTTCTATACTCTTCACTTTCCCTACCATTTTCTCTGGCTTTTCTGGCATGCTAGGCTTCTTGATAAGAAATTTTGGCAGTCCACTTAACTTAACTGTAGGCTCAAGAGTATAACAATGATCATCAAGATTATTAAACGTGGATTAACTAGTGGATTGGGGAAGCACAATAGTTAGATTGATATCCAAAGTGTAAGCCTCAATAGAAGGTTGAGCAATAAAAGCACAAACGGTATGTGGTGCTATGAATGTGGTAGGCTTATACTGAGGATCTAAAGAATAAGTGGTGGAAGTATTGGGGTACACTTGACGTGGAATGGATTCTGCAGTATGCTATGGTGCATCAACAATAGTAGGAAACTAACTTTCCAATTATGGTGGAAGACTCATGATATTTGCAGGGCCAATAGTGGGGAATGAAGGAGGAGGCATCCCACTGGCCCAAGCTCGATACATTTCCATCATTTGTTGTCTTAGTCTCAAATTGTCTTTCTTTAAACTCTCAATTTCTTGACTCTTTCTTTGATCCATGAGGTCACTCTCTATATCCTTATTGGACACAGCTAAACCTTCTTCAGATTTGGTGTGATATGGAGAACCAGCCAAAATGCTACAAACCAACCACCTTACACTAACTGAACAAGAGATAACAAACGCGTTAGAGTTCAACACTTTCTCAAAATCTTTTTTTGGTTTTTCCTTTTCTTTGGAAAAGATCACCGAACCCAAGAAGGGCGCCTACGTATCTCACTCCTGAGAGAGGAGAATTAGGTGTGCGTAGTTCATGAAGTTTTGACACAACATGACCGATCAAACTCTCTTTCTTTTTCTTTTTTCTTGAAATTTTAAGAAGAAAAGAAAATAACAATTTGTCAAAAGAAATGACAATTTTTTTTTTTAATTTTTCAGCTTTAACATCCCTATACAAAATGAAATCTATGATTATCAAAGAAAATCTTTTTGGGTTTTCAATTTTGAATTTCACACAAAAATGAACTTGAAACAATTAAAGGAAAATCTTTTTGTGGTTTTCTTTTATAGATATATATATGACACCTACTCTAATAAAGAGTGAAGAAAATTTCTTTTTTTGACTTTTGTAAAATAAGATCTCTGAACCCAAAATAGGCTGCCTACGTATCTCACTCTCTCAAGAGGAGAATCAGGGGTACGCAGTTCATACAGATTGGACAATTAAGGATTAGAGAACCGACTGAACCCTAACTTAAGAGACACGACTAAAGACAGACAATGAAAAACATCGATAAAATATTTTTGGGGTTTTTAATTTGACACTTCATATAAAACCGACAACAACAACTATGAAAGGAAAATCTTTTTGGTATTTTCATTGTAAAAAACTTCTAGCATCTTTTTTTGAATTTTCCTTTTATAAAAAGATCCTACTGAAAGAAAAATCTTTTTGATGTTTTTGTTTTTGACAAATGAATGAAAAAGGCAAAAAATCTTTTTTAATTTTTGTTCTTTTGAGAAAATAAATGCAAAAGATAATTTTTTTTTTTTAATTTTGGGTTGTGAAAAATAAAAGCCATAAAGAACTCTAAAAATAAACTACAAAACTCTTTTTCATTCACCTTTTCCTTTCTTTTCTCTTTTTTTTAAAATTTTTCCTTGCCCATACTTTTTTAAATTCTAGCACATGCGTTTTCCTAAATCAGTCCATCAAATGACCTTGTTACCCTTAAAGATGCAACATTTAGCACCTAAGGATGCTTTAGAGGTGAGTCTCTTACAAAGGACCAAGTGGGTCCTGCTAGATCTTAATATGATGCAGATAAGCATGACCTAAAGGCTGACCTATGTTGGGATCCACTAACAAGGACATTTGGGGGAGCATATGATTGATAGTGGCTGCTTTGCTTTCCACCTACTCCATTCAACCGATGGCTCCTCCTTCTAAAATAAGGGTGACTCAACTAGAGGTTGTGTACACACATGTACTATGAAATTGTTCCAGAAAGAATGACTTGGGTTATGCACATGATACCAGATATAAAATGGTAACACATAATTAAAAACTTGTAAACATTTAGCATATAGATAATCAATAAATGATAAAGCAAATACAAACGATAACACAAACAATGCTTATACACCCATAATGTCAAACTAAGCTGATACGACCCTAAAATAAGCTCGAATTCTGACAAAAGTTCCCAACAGAGTCGCAAGAGCTGTCACACCTCGTTTTCAACCAAAAAAGATATATAATTTGAGTTTCGAAAGGATTTTAGTATTAAAGTGAAAAAATAAAAATTTATTTCGAAAAAGGATTTATTTTTTTCAATTAAATTCAGAGTCGCCACTTGGCATAATCCGGTGTGCCAAGTCACCTTTGAAAAGTCCTTTTCAAAATGATTTGACTCTTTAAACTGGTTTGCAAACAGCTATTCCACTTAAGGAATTCTGTTGACCGAGGGGAAGGTGTTAGGCACCCCTCGATCCCGTGGTTCGACCACGGTCGCTTGGTGTAGCGTATTGGCTAATTTGACATTATGAATGTATAAACCACACAAATACACCAAAACGATCAATCAATCAAACAAACAAAATAAATTCAAAATATAGTGTTCAATCCCATTATGCAGTCCAAAATAGAAAAATGTGAAAATATAAATCCTATTCTAAACTAGTCCTAGGCTAAACTCCGTTGCTTTACCTGATGCCTTGGGCCTTCATCTCGAACCTCCTTTGCGTACATGATACTTCGGTACATTAGCATGTGAATAAATACAATTTTATTATGGGCATTCCCCGAAGAATGAATACATTTGAATTAATACGATAAACTAGAAAATATTCGACACACACATATTCAAACATTCAACAATACACCATTCCTAAATTTTGCCTACCCGAACCTAAACTTTAACCTATTAAGATTTCAGCCTAAAATATGATCCTATCGAGTTCACAAACTAGATATTTATTCCGAATTAAGCAAAACAACAATAAATCAAAATTAAACTAAATTCATCCTTTTTATCAATTTCTCAATTCCACCCCAAACAATCAATTTTACTTCTTAAATGAGAGACTATTTCACCATACAACCGTAATCAAGGGAACCAACCACGAATCAAAGCAAATACGTATTCATTACCAATAAGGATCAAACAACACACCATATTCAATCCAAACACAAAGTATATTAAACAACGAAATAAAAAGAGGGAAAGAGTAGAATTGGACCTTCCGATAATTGATTTTCATTGACAATAATGCTTAAGAAAAGACGGACTCAAACTCCCGAATAAAAAACCTCAACAACGAACTAAGCTCCAACTCAATATCGAGAAATAACGATCCATACATATTTGAATCATAAGAAAGGAGAAATAGCAAGCAACCCCAGACTAAAATTGTGAAAAAATTGGGAAAAATCGTATCTGAGACCTCTCTGAATTCAACCAAATGTCAATGAAATCGTCCCAACCAGTCCGATATAATAAGGTTATGACCCAAAAAAGAGAGAACGAACCCAAAATTTTTGAATTCCACCATTTTAATGGTATATTCGTAGAAACCCCAATGGTTTAAGGCTTTGTGGTGATCGCGTAACAAAGGGGGTTGACCGGCAGTGCTTCTCCGATGATAATTCTGGTGAGGTTTTCACTGAAATAACCCCACCTCGCCATTTCTTCAACCCTTTCACTCTATCTCCCTCGTCATTCTCGAATCAACTCTCAATCTCCTATCATTTTTTTCAATTTTCCCATCAGCTCCCCTCTCTCTATTCTCAGTTCCGATCTCTCTCTCTAATTACTTTATGTATGTATGTGGTGAGGTGAGTGTGTACGTGTATGGCGTGTGCGATTGTTGGTGTCTTATCATTTTATCTCTTGTGAGTGATGAGTGTAAAATTTTTAGAAAGAAAATAAAATTCGAGTATGTGTGTGTGTATTGTATATATGACAGAGTGTGTATTAAAGAAAATATAGAAAGTTTTTTTTGTAATTTGTATGGTGTGTTTATCGTGTAGATGGTGAGCTCCCTTTTTTGTGATGTCCAGTGGGCATATATAAAAATGAAAGAAAAAATGGTGAGGTCCAGTGGTGTGTGATGGTATGTGGGCCCACTTTCCATTTTTGTTGTATGTCAATTTTATTCTCTCTTCAGTTTAAAAAACATGTTGGAGAGAAGGTTAAGGGGTAGTGAGGTGGGGTATGGGTGTAATGTGGTTGGGATAAAATTTGTTAGGATAAGGGAAGATTAGGGATTTATTTTGTTAGGGATTATTGAAATTTTGTTATTTTTGTATTTTTGTGGGGTATAATCACATGGGTGAAGGTGTATGATAACACGAGGTAAAAATGGAAGAATTGGGTTTTTGAGAGAGACAAAATTAGGTTTTTACAAATATGGTGCAGTTAAGACAGAAAATGGGTATAAATCCAACAACACACAAATCCAACTGAACATTCCTTGGTTCATTAGAAAAATATGAAAATGTTCTATCAAAATATTTTCATACTTCTCCATCTGATGGATGACACAAAACACCAAGCGGTCTTATATTTTCATAGTGTCATCTCATATGAGGAGTTGGACTCATTGATGCATACAATCTCGTTAACCTTGATATAATATAAATAATGCATTGCATTAATTGCAACTTTGTTTCACTGATAAGTTTTTAAAATGTGACACTCCATAAAATTTGCAATTCTCTAAGTCTACGTCATCGTTATAATACAGCATGCAAACTTTTCCCAACAATTAATTTTCTAATAGGAAAGACCTAATTCGAAATTCAATATGTTGGCTTTATATTAATTATCAGACAAGTCTAAGTTTGACTTTAGTTTATTCATAAGATCAATTACAGAGTGCATGCCAACTTAAGAAATATTACCATATAATTTAATACTTAGCGGCCTGACTACAACATATAACTCAGAGTGAAATATGCCTTCATGAAGTGGTCGACTAGCAGACTCTAACTGTACATAAAAATGTTGTGCCTCTTTATTAGGGGATTGATCAACATGTTGTTAATTTTCACACTTATTGTCCATTCCAAAATCATTCATAACCATTTTATGTAACCTAGGATCTTGACTACTTTCATCAACAATAAAATTATGACTATGACTATTACCGATGGTACCCTCAATTTCTCCATGGTTAGTCCACACATAATACTTTTTTATAAAACCTGAAACACCCTAGATTTTTTACCTTTGGAAACTTCTTAAGCTTTGAGCTCACTGCCTTGGTAACGACTCACCGTATGAGTCATATGGTGTCCTGACGAGTCATTGGGATGAGTCGTAACCAAACCAGTATGTTTGTGGATAGATTCTGCTCTGAGTACGAGTGGCTCACTAAGATCCATAAGGATATGTTACAATTCTTTAGGAGTAATCGTAAGGTGTCCAGTGTAAGTCCCCAATTGGGTTCTGTGTTGACTACGACTGGACCCTACGAACTGCAGGATCCCATTATGAGTGACGCCATTGAGTCGTAAGGATAATAGTATAGGGTACTGATGGTACTGCCTTGGTTATGACTCGTGATGATGAGTCATAGGGAGTGGCTACGATTCAAGGGTTGACTTGTAGTCAAAGTCGATCCCTTTTTATTTTCTAAGTTAAGGGCATTCTAGACATTTCTCCTCTTACCCAACTTGAAAACCATGTCTTATAACCTCTTTAGGATATCATTAGCCCTCATAAGCATATCAAAGTAACCTCTCAACACTCTCAAGTTCCTCAAGGTCAAGAACACTTAGGGTTTTCAAGAGGTTGATCAATTAGTGCTTTTAAGGGTGATTTCTCTCCATACATCTTACTATTTCAGGTACGTGACTCTTCCCTCATTGTTAATTTTGTAAAAGCATATGTATTAAAGTATTGTTCACAAAGAATTTCTTTGATTTTAAAAATAAGGGTTGTGGGTTTTGAATACTTATTGTACTTTTCCATAATTTAATTGTGATTATTCATGCGTTAAATATGGTTTTGAAATTGTGGATCTATGGTTGTGATTTTCCTAAACTTGTGACTTTTGAAGTGGTTATTACCCCAACCCATAGTGTGAAATTGATTTTGAGTTATGAGAAAGGTGGGAATTTGTCAATTGAACTAGTCTTGAACTATTGCATGATATAAAGAGGTATTTTAAACACAATGGTATGATTTAATGAACAAAGGGAGTCGATGTTCCCCCCCACCTTGTATTAATGAACAAAAGGAGTTGTTCTCCCTAAGTTAATAGAAATTATTTTGGCATGATGTATCACCTTGCAAATATAGTTAGTATAACGATACCAACAATGTATGCTTTAATGTAAAATCTGGTTCATGATTGGGATTGTGTTATAAATATTTTAATTGGGCTCTAATAAAGGTTGTATAGCTGAGTCATGAAAGTATAGGTCTGGGTGACCAACACTGAGAACCACATTTGCCGACGCGAGGGTCAAAGTGACCAGGGAGGTTTGAGTCCCCCTCATTATTATTATTTCATGATTAGGGAGGTTTGAGTCCCCCATAAATCATTACATGATAAGGTACTTAAGTCACCTTAGCATATGTTGGGATGTTCGAGTCCTCCGTGTGTATATATATATGATTATTTTTTGGTTTATGCGGCTACACGTACTGGGGCCCAACCAAGGGGTGAGAGCTAGGGCTCATATAACTCGAGGGTATTATTATATGATGGTTGAGCTACACAATCCAGGCTAAAGTTTTGAAAATATATGTTAAGCCTTGTTCTCTATCCCGACATGTGATATATATATATATATATATATATATATATATATATGCCCATATATATATATGTTTGCATTTGATTATGTACGTTAGTTTGAATGATGTTAAACTATTGATCATGTCATTATGTTATCCTTATCCCTGAGTTACATGCTAGCGTTCACCCCACTAACCATCATCAGACGCTGTATCCCACACGATGCAGAAATGTGTCATACCTCTACTCCTCTTGCTCAGTGATTAGGATTCGAGATCAGCTCGTGAGTTTACATTGAAGTGGTGAGCTTTCATACATCGAAAGTCTACATTTCGTATTTTGTACCTCTTATGTCTTAGACTTATTTTTGGGTATTGTGGGGGCCATGTCCTGACGCTTTATTGATATTCAGTTTTGGATCATTGTTTATAAGGCTTTGTTTGGACTATTGTGGTTATTGGATGGTGTCGGTTGGTCGTTTGACCGATCATTGGTGGTTGATCATGGACATGCATTGAAATTTTCTTAAGTTATTGCACACTATCTTGTTATATGCTCGAAATTTATCTGACTTTGGGTGTGTTGTGTTTGGATTGGTTAGGTGCAGGAGGTGATCTCTGACCCACGAGGGGCTTGAGATACTTGACACATCCAGGTCCTGATTCGGGTCATGTCAAAACCCTTACTATGAAGATCAACCTTTACATCTACGGGTTTAACCACTTTTTACATTTACAATCTATACAGGGACACCTAATTATCCCGTCTGATTGACAACATAAATTTTCTTGCTTAAGAAACTTCTTAACACCTTGTTTAAATTTCTTGTGCAATTTTCGCCGATAAGAGAAACTTCTATCATACATTAATTTATGATGTTCGGTTTTCATCTACATGTACAAATAACAATGAGTAAAAATTGAATAATTAGGACATGTCGCAACTTAACACAAAAACACAATTTTGAACTTTTAGATTTACTTAGCAAAAATAAATAACTTGAACTTAGCACATTCAAATCTATATTTGCTTTAAAAAAGGTTATGGGATAATGTTCACATAAAGTTGTACTCAACTCACTAAATTAATTCATGAGTCATTGTTGTTGGGTTCGAAATTGAGAGAGCGTCACGTGGAAACTTTTAGTTTGCAAATCATAAGAAATAAGTCAGATGATAAAGAAAAACATAATACGAAAAGGCATATTATTGATATGGTTTGGCCAAACAACCTACATATTAAAAATAATATTGAAAAACTTAAAATCTATGGAAAAAAATCTCTCCCTAAACAAGGACTCTTTAAAGAAATACATTGTGGATGTTATTGTGTTATGATATGTGAAGAAGAGTCTTCTATTTATAGAGTTTCAAAATTTTTCATCCAAGAAAGAGGTTTGTCAAGTATGGAAAAGTTTTATATTCTCCTTTAAGGAAAAATAAAAGTAATTATGGTACTACTTTTATTTCCATCAATAGAAAACTAAAACTCAATTTTGGTAAGAAAATCTGGGCAAAACCCCTAACAAATCTCCCCTTTTTGACTTGATTTTCTTGACAAAACATGATCTGTCTTCTTCATGTCATATGCATACTTTTGGTTCTTCACATAGTCTTCATTACTGTTGTTTGACATGTTTAAAAATGGAGTTTTAGGGTTAAAAATATGAGTCTTTTCTGGTTTAAAATATATGAGTCCTTTGTAGGATTAAAAGTGAGTTTTATTTTTAAATATGTAACAGCAGAATTGTTGAAATATGATTGACAAATCATCTCCACATGTAGCTTTTGGACATATATATTCATTATCATCAAATTGATTGCAAATTGGTTTGAACCGACTTGTCTTCAACCTCGTTTTACTCAACCACTGGATTTTTGAACCAAGGCTTTGATACCACTTGTTGGGTTCGAAATTGAGAGGACGTCATATGGAAGCTGTTAGTTTGCAAATCATAAGACGATAAGTCAGAAGATAAAGAAAAACATAATACTAAAAGGCATATTATTGATATG
>NC_061113.1:39680894-39684899 GCF_002878395.1 Capsicum annuum | reverse complement strand
GGGGGGGGGGGGGGGGGATAAGGCACGTTTTTTCTCCTAAAATAGAGGCACCAAAATAAAGAAATTAAATCAATGGATAATAAACCAACAATGATTTTATGTTCAATCAAACTTATTTATCTTTATTTACTACACTAGTAAATTGGCCCATGCTTCACGCGACTGTAAAAGAGTTCACATAATAAGTTATGAAATCAATTTTTATTTCTTGACATCAAATTATCAAAAAATAAATTATTGCAACTATAAGAATACCTTCAAATTCACTTAAAATAAATATTTTAAAATAAAAATGTATAATTCTTAGTTCGAAATGTTTCATAACACTTAATTTTTAAAACAAAGACAACAAATTCAAATCATAACAAAATTTTTTTATGAAAATATAAAATACCATAACGATACTACACTATTCAAATGGATCAAGAATATATATATATATATTTTATGAATATATCTATCTATCTATACATATATACACACACACATACATATGCACTGTCATTTTACTGTTTTCTTTTATATTTTCTTTTGGAATCTCATTCCTAAAAATCTTAGCTATAATTCACAATGGACCAAGGATGATAGATTCACAATTAGAAATTATGTAAAATTTATTTTCTTTTCTTATTTTTCTCTCTTTTCTCATTTTGTTTTAAACTTATTCATTTTTTTCATTCTCCTCAAAATCAATCTTTTTCTTCTTAATAATCTCTTTAGATTGACACTTGCTATTTTTAATTCATCTTCTATTTATATTCTCTTAATCTCTTTATAGATAAGGATTAAAGAATTAATAAAAAAATATATTAATTAAATCACACTTCTAATTAACTATCCATTAAAATTTATTCAAATTCTATACATATCAACTATTTTGAGATTGAGAAAGTATATAATAAAAGAGAACACAAATATTTTATTTAATTATTTGCACTTATAAAAAATTTCATATCACGTAAGTATGTGTGTAACTACTATGAATAATGGATGATATTATAAATATCATTAAATGTCATGACTTTTTATATTTTAATATTTATTTTCAATGAAATTTATATTTTAAATACCTATAATTATTACTATTGTTACTTACCTTTTTAATAGCAATAACTACTACATTGATTACTATAATTTTCTTTAAAAAAAGGTAAGATAATAAATGAAAATAAAGAATTTTTAGCAGAAGATATTTTTTATGCAATGGTTTTAATTCTATCACATTGAAAATGAAATAAATAATTATTACTATTGTTACTTAACTTTTTAATAGCAATTGTTACTAAATTGACTACTATAATTTTCTAAAAAAAAATAGGTAAGATAATACATGAAAGTAAAGAATTTTTAGAAGAAGATATTTTTATTCAATAATTTTAATTCTAATATAAGGAATGATTTCAAAAACCTAAAAATGAAATAATTAAGATAAATGATTTTCCTAATTTAAGAATTCAAGAATAAAAAACAAATATATATATATATATATATATATTTATTTTTATATATATATATGTTTTTGCTCATTTTCATTATTTTATTTGTCCTAATTTTTTGCTAGAAATTCATAAAATCATCATTTTTACTTCAAATTTTATGCAAATTTTTCTCCTCTTCCATATATAACTTATAAATTTTATAATAAGAAATATTATATAAAGTAACCCTAGAAAAATAGAAGAAGAGAATAAAATTCTCATAAATATAAAGTAAAATTCTTATTTTTACTCTAAATTTTATGCATAATCTTCTCATCTTCCATATACAACTCATAAATTTATAATAGAAAATATTATATAAAGTAGCCCTAGAAAAAGAAAAGAAGAGAATAAAATTCGCATAAATATTTTTATCAACTCTATTGTATACAATTTGAATAACATTTTTTTTTAAATACATCATCCTATCCTATCAATCTATTTTCTTCCTTGATGACGAAAAACTTAAATAAACATAGCACTCGCCACACAAAACGTTGAAATCAACGCCAATAACATCCAAATTAATAGATGACACCATTGATAATTTGATTATGTATTTGCCTACTTTCTCTGAATTCATTATGGCCTCAAAAAGTCCATCCATCCCTCTTTGCAATAGTCCTTTCTTCTTGTTTTCACAATCTATAATTCTTGGCAATTAAAGCCACAGATTCAACAGTGAACAAAATGAAGATTTATGAATGTTTTAAAATCATTTTACCTCCATGCTATATGTTCCACTAAAGTTTGGTTTCTTCTCGACATTTTCAAAGAAAGACTTGCCATGAGAAGTCACAAAAAGAGTAACGTTCTCAATTTGGAACCATTTGCTTAGACAATGCTATGGATATACTTATATAGTGCCTGGAAAAGTTATGTATCAATGTCAGAGAGGGTAATTAAGGGATTTTAAAAGTACATAAGAGATTGAAAATTAAAGTAAAAGATATCTTTATTTAATTTTTTTATTCTATACAAAATGAAATAATTTGTACTATACTTCTAGTTGATAAAATTTTTAAAGTCTTTGTGAATCAATCACTAATATTATTTAATAAAATCATTATTAACTATACCCCTAAAAATTAGATTGACTTTTGATCGATATTTTAAGTTGTATTTATTAATCATATCTTAATATAAAATAATTACATACATTACATCTTATAGTATTTTTCTTATAGTTTCTAACTTCTAAATTTAAATTAAAAATTAAATTAATATAATTCAATTTAACTTTGACGAATTGTCAAATTGATTCTTGCAATGCGAAATATGATAAGTAAAGTTGGTCGTCACTGATATTTCTTAAGCATACCAATAATACATTTCATTTAATATAATCATCAATTTGTAGATTAATCACTCAATAACATTAGGAAAATTATGAATACACTTCTACTTGCTGTAGTCATTGACGTAGGTTAATCAATCAATAATATTTCTTAAAGATATCATTAATGTACTTTTACTTAGTGTAGCTATCAATTCATAAGTTATTCAATCAGAACATAATGTAAAATATCACTAATTTTTTTGATTTTTTTTTTTTTAAAAGCCGGCTTAAGTGGGGTAGGGGATGAACCCGGCTTTGACCCCTATCCTATTTATTAAAATATGAACAATATAAAGAGAAGGACATGAGAAGGACATAAGAACTGCACTTTATATACCATTATCATCTTATGTATGTTAATCAATCAATAATATTTCTTAAAAATATTGCTAATATAATTCTTCTTGTATATTATCAAAACTAAGTTAATCAATCCTTATCATTATTTAATGATATAACTAGTACACTTCTACTTAATATAATAATTAATTTATAAGTTAATTGTCAATAGTATTCTTAAAAATGATACGAGTACACTTCACTTAATTAAACTGTTAACTGTAAGCTAATCAATCAGTAATAGTAACCTTTTGTTAAGAATACTGCATATGCACTTCTACTTAGTGTAATATTGACGAATAAACAAACAATCAATAATAATTTTTGAAGAAACCAACTAATGTATTTTTATTTGCAATTATTATCATGTATATGTTGATAAATCAATAATACCTCTTCCAAATATTATTAAAATACACTTATACTTAGTATAGTTATCAAAATACATGTTAATATATCATTCGCTAGTATTTCTAAATGATATCACTATATACTTATAGTTAGTATATTTATCAATGTATAAGTTTCCCAGTCAATAACATTTCAAAAAAAAAAAAATCGCAAATATTTTACTTAGTTTAACTATCGTATAAGTGAGTAAATCAATATTATTTTAATAAAAATATTAAAGATACACATCTATTTTACTGTAATTATTGACATATAGAGTAATCAACCAATAATATTTCATAGTGTATAGATACTTAGTGTTATTATCAAGTTATAAGATGGCCAATCAATAACATTACATAAAAATATCATTAATTCACTTCTACTTGCTATAATATCAACTATAAACTAATCAATTAATAGTAAGATTACTTGTACCACTAATACACTTCTATTTTT
>NC_061113.1:39677088-39680794 GCF_002878395.1 Capsicum annuum | reverse complement strand
ATAATATGTATCGTATCGAGGGACTTCTTCGATAACTTATATTTCATTTTTATTGATTTTTTATTAATAAATCATTGGTACCCACCAATAATAATAATAATAATTATTATTATATTTAAATTTCTTTGAAATATTAATTTATTTGTTATTATTTAGCGAGATGATAATATTTTGTTAAGATTTTGATGAATGACCATTGAGTTCATGTTGATTGCAGAAATTTCAGTTTGAATAATACTCAAAAAGAAAAAAAAGATTTCTGCAGAACTTAAGGAGAGTAAATCAAGAAGATTGAAAAGAAGGGAAAAGATATGGTGCTCTAAATAGATTGAAGAAATCCTATCAGAAAATTCTATTGAGTAACAAAAGGCTTGACAAGGAGGGAAAATGATTTGTTACACTAAATGATGGAATTGTCGCATCTTGAGCGTATATTACTTAGTTATATTTTTCTTTTAATATTTACTTATTTTTGAAAAATGAATATTTCTTATTCAATTTCCTAAGAAGAAAAATTCTTTGGGTTGCCTTCAAAGCTTCTAACGACTGCTAGTCCAATCACTACTATATAAAGCATTGGAAGTTAAAGGAAGAGACATACACTTGTCTCAACATTCTCTAGCTATCACGATTCGAACTAGGACCTGACCGTGATGGGTATCTCAAGTCCACTATGGATCGAAGATCACCCCCTTAACCTAACCTCAACAACACAATAACAATAATAACAATAATAACAATGATAACAATAATAACAATAATAACAATAATAACAATAATAAGAATAATAAGAATAATAAGAATAACAATAACACAATAGCAATAACAATAACAATAACAATAATAATAATAACAACAACAATGCGAAAACCAGTTAAATAGTAATAAGAAGATGAATAAGTGACTCAATGAAACTAAGAGTCAAAATAATAACCAACCCATATCTGTCCACGAAAGCCTCTAAACAAGAATAACATCTAAGTCGAGACATGCCCCGACTATGAACAAAAAATTCCAAAAGCACTGAGTAAATGGAGAAAGAATAATGAAATGATAAGGCTTTCCGAAGAACGGAGGCTCACCATTTTACAACAACTCAAGGAACATACTAATCCACCTATCGTTGCAAAGAGCAACAGAAGTGTGTTCGGACCCTACATCATGAAACAATGTAGTATCCTAGGCCGGTCAGTGGGATTAGTACTAACATGTAACTCAGAAAAAGTGATAACATGATGCCATGTTCAAAATTGTAATGCCTCGTAAGATCCTAGACAAGTGTCCAGCAATTCGTCCTATTTTTAGAAGTCCTAATGCTATTTATAGCACACTAAGTACAAGAGACACAGCCATTTAAGGACTCCAAGATTTCAAACATTTTATTTTTGTCTTTCTTGAGTTTAAAATGTTGATTTATGAGTTGAAATATATTTAGGGATGTTAAAAGGATCATTCGGGAGAGTTACAAAATTTTTAGAATAGGTTCGGGATATTTTTGGACCACGGAGGAAGAATACCAATGAGATTTTGGCGTGTCATGGAGGTTGGACTCTGCGATATACGGTGTGTCACAGAGGCTAGTCTCCATGATAGCCTCCATGCCACAGAGGTTGTGTTTTGCTGCAACATTATTTAAAGCCAAAAGGGCCATTTTGGTCTTTCTCCCCTCTCCCTAATCATTCAAAGTACGAATTAAAATCCAAGAGGGGCATTATTTGCCCTATTTCTCATCAGTTAACAACATGAAATCAACCCCCATTCCCAAGAACTCAAAAATTCAAGTTTCTTCCAAGAACTCAACCATTCAAGGTCCCAATTCCAAGTCTTCTTCAAGAATTCAAGCAACTCAGGTATGTGAGGTATTCATCAATGGGTTCTTTCCCATTGAGTCCCAAGAATCCCTTATTTTTCAAGTATAAATCCCTTTCCCCCATTTTATGAAAATTTCAATGTTAAGTATGAATTTACTCAATGTTTCCCTAGTAATTTTGAATTCAAGCCATGTCAATATGTTTACCCATGTGAATTATGTTATTACATGCTTTAAATTTTAATAATCCATATCATGCTCAGTTTACGCTATGCTAATTTACTAATTTATAAATTAAACCATGTGAGCATGTTGTCCTCATAAGTTTAACAGATTCCCATACTCAAAATCATGGATTTCATCAATTAGGGATATATTTTATGTTTTGGGTCTCTAAACCAAGAATCTCATTACAGTGTTGTTAAATGATGTCATTGTCTTTAAAGTATTATTCAGTGTTGGATGGTTATGAATAATAGATACCTATTGTTTATACATATTACTAATTTCAAGCAACATGTTAGTCAGATCATGGTTTTATTATCATACTTAGTTGGACATGATCATGTTGAGCATTATCAGTTGTGATGTCCAGTTGATTTTAATTAGTACCAGTGTCAGTTCAGTTGGGAGTAGGATTTAGTACCGAGTGAACCCAGGGATGGGGGATCACCTGCAAGTCGAGGGTGTGACCTTTAGTAGCAGTCCATGACTTCCAGAACTATGTAGCCAGTATAAGTTTTGAGAGGTCTTCCTTCCAGTTGTAGGTTGACACTCTCTCAGGGGCACCTGCCAGTAGAGGATTACACCTTATTCATTTGGGACACCAGTTTAGAGGATCCACACAGCCAGTGTCGATACCCATGGCAAGGTACTAACACCCTTCCAACTGGGGTTATAGGTTGGATCACGATTAGCTCAGATTGGGGCATGTCATTTACATGATAGCTCCCACAGTTTTATGTTCAGCATCCATATTATATCAGCTCAGGTTTGTATGACCAAGTGTTTAGTTTATCAGCAGTTTAGTCAATCAGTTTTATAGATTTTTTTAGTACATATTTTATTGGTCTTGCATTCATTTTACATTGCATTCATGTTCATTATCCCTATGTATTTCAGTTAGTCCCTATCTTAAGTACCAGTACATTCAAAGTATTAACCACATACTCTCTTTTGCGCTATATTGATTCAACAATATAGGTTCGGATGCTTAGTTCCCCGATCGCCCTTAGTCAGCTTGGTACCACTCAACAGCAATTATGGTGAGTCCTCATCCATCAAGGACAAGTATTTACTGTTATTTTAAGTATTTTCTTCATTTCAGTCGGTCGGACTTAGTTGGGGGCTTGTTCCATCAACTCCTCGTGTATTAGAGGCTTTTAGATATTCAGACAGTCAGACTTTTTTTTCAGTTGTATTAGCAGTTTAGACACGTTGGGTATTATTTCAATTAGGGCTGCATATCGGTCAACTCAGTTCAATTTTGAAGTTTATCGGTTTGACATATTGATTATCGGTTTGTAATAAAGCTAAACCATTAAGAACCATTAAGATATCTACTTATTGGTTATCAGTTTATCGATTATTGATTGTTATTGATTCGGTTATCGGGTCAAACCGTTAACATTTAAATTTTAAAATTTAAAGTATAATTTGAAGTTGAGGTAACAACTCTGCGTCAGTTAAATTCACACACAAAGGGCAAAATATTTTCCAAGACACGAACTCGTACATCATAAGGGAAAGAGAAAAATTCCAAGCCTACATACATTCCATCTCAAACTAAAAATAACTGGAAGCAGCCTTTTCTTTAGCAAGAGACTTCATATTTTGGTAGTATAAACAGAATTAGATACAATATATCGAGTACACTTTAAAGTGCCACTGGTCATC
>NC_061113.1:39628174-39676988 GCF_002878395.1 Capsicum annuum | reverse complement strand
GGATAATATAATTTTATTTATTCATTATTATTTTAGCTAGTTATTAGTTTACGGAGTTAGTTGGAGACATGTACCTTCAAATCCATATTCAGACAGTACTTAGAGGCTTTCATATTCAGTATTCAGATTTATGTTCAGATTTGATTCAGTTTTCAGCTGTTTTGGGTATCTTTCACCCATATGGATATTATGTTTTGACAAATTCTTTATTCAGTTGAACCTTATGGCCTACATGTTTATGTTTTCTACATTATTACATTATATATGCAGTGTACAGGTACAAATATCAATCATGGGTTAGCTTGTGGTCTCTCGAGGTCATGAGCACCGTGTAGCATTCCAAATCAAAAAATTAAGGGGTTACAAATTATTAATGAGATAAGAAGTTTTGAAAATATAGGGAGTATTGAATTCATGGTTCATACTAGTATTAGAGTGTTTTGTGAGCACTTTGTTGATTTGAGTAGGCTTGAACATTGTAACACCCTGTATCATCCATGAGTTAGCTCGTGGTAATATGCTCTTCGAGTTAAAGACTAGAAAATTATTTGTTCCTAATTTTGACTTTTCATCACATGGTAAATTTGATAAGCTTTTTGCCGATTTAAGATTCACCCAAATCCGGTGCCCAGGCAAGAAATTATGGCTAATTTAAGTCCTAGTCAAAAACACCATCATTTTTGTGCTTGGCGCATCCCGGAGGGGGTCTATTTAACAATTATCAAATTCCAGTAGCATAGCGTGATTATGGTGCATCGTACTGAAATTGTAGGTCCTAACCAGTGGGAAAATGTGATGGCTCCACGTCGCGGTGACCCTAAGAATCCCATTCATCAATTTCTAGTGAGCCACCATGATTGTGGCGTGTCTCGGTGGCCTATAAAATCGAGCTCCCAGTTATATTTTATTTTATCTTATTAAGGGTATATTAGGTATTTTCCACCTCTTTATCAGCTTAAACATGTGATTATACTCCCAAGTGACCAAATTATTCATATTCTCTTCAAAAAAATTCACAAGAACTCTCTAGGGTTTCAAACTAAAAACCCAATTAACTCAAGATTCAACTGTGGGTTTTGAAACTGAGTGAAGATTTGGCATCCCAAAACCATAGGATTCAAGAATCATCCTTCAAATCTCTAAATTGAGGTACGTGGGATTTATCTTAAAACTACATGGGCTTGTTGAAAACACCCAATTATGATTTAAAAATAATAAAGCATGAATTTGTTAAGGGGTTTTGAGATCCATAATTTTATTATGCTTTATGCATGTTTAATGATATTGTTGTTTTGGCCTTTAGACCTTTCCCCCTTAAATTGATTTAAACCTATATGAATATGTATGATGTTAAAGATTTGATAGAGAGCTTTATTATTGAAATCCATATCTTTGATGATTTAGAGTTCATGAACTTGTGGGGAATGATTTAAGATGCTTGTTTAATGTTTTGAATAGGACCTTTTCAATGTTTAAGTATGTAACATGATTTTGATAATGATGAGAGGGAGTTTCTTGGTATGATTTTGTTCTTGTTTTAAGAAGAAAGAATTTCATGACATTTTTGAAATGACCACCTTGTGTTTTTGAATGTTGAAAAAGAGAGGTTCTTGCATATGTTTACATGAGATTTAAGAAAGAGTTTCTTGAAATTACTTATTGATATGGTGGTCCCAAATTTATGTTTTGAAACAGAGATTATTATATGATAATAATGGCTCAAAGATGTGACTTGCAAGTCAATGGTATGGCGATACCATATAAATGTATTCCATAGCAGAGTTAGAGTTTTCAGAGAATGTATGTCTTAAAGAGTTAAAAATGGGCATAAAGGGAGTTAGGTAGTTGCCTGAAAAGGGCTAGAGTTCATGTAACTCTTAGCCTAAAACCATGATTTACCGATATGGGTAGATTATTTTTACACTGGCGACGACCGTGTGGCGTAGAAAAGCCATAGACGCCAACCCTTGCAGCACACTTGGGTTGGAGGCTTCCCCACCGAGTCAATGGCAGATTCTATATAGCCCATTAAATTTTAGAGTTGTAGGGTAACCACCTAGTGCAGAAGTAAAATAAAGAGTGTCACAGAGTTCAGATGATTTTACAGGGTTTTTTGAAAATACCCATGAGATTTCTTACTATATGATATGTTTATGAACTGTTTTAAATTGCTCTAATATATGTTGAGTATAAATTATTATTTTGGATCTACTCTATGTACCAGTACATCTGTATTGACCCCCTACCTCCTAGTTTTAGAGGCTTAGTTTAAGGTTCCAGCTAATCAGTAAAGTATTCTAGAGAGAAGTGATCCGTTCAGTAGTGAGCCTTCTTTGTTCCAGAAGACCTGTTATTTCAGATTATGTTATTCCATTATTTTGTCTTACTGGGGGCCTTGTCCCAGTTTTCAAAACCATTTTGAGATGTAGTAGAGATTTCCTAGACTGAGTCAGATCTTATTCAGATGTTTTGAATGGTAACTTTTATTCTCGTGTCTTGAAACTCAGAGTTAATGACCATGTTTCCGTATCAGATTGTATTTCCACATATTCTCTTATTATAAAGATGTTGTTCATGACTACCAGATAAATTAGGATGTTCGGGCCTTTATCATTTGGGATATCCATCACGTCTAGGCCCTAGTTCGGGTCAGACAAACTTAGTGTCAAAGCACGGTTAATGGTCGTAGGGTATCTGCGAAATCGCGTCGGGTAGAATCTTATTTATGGTTCTATAGCACACCACACTTATAAGAAGGAGGCTACAAGGCATTTAGGAATGTTTTTCATCTTTGTGGTTTAGTTCATGCTTCAAAGTCTGAATTGTCCCCTAATCAATGGTCTCTTGTGTTTTAGAAAAACAATCATGCCACCCCATGATTCTATCGATCAGAATGCACAGACAGATGAGGTCCATCGCACTCTTGGGATGAGGACCCAAATTAGAGATCAGACTCCAGATATTGATTCTACTTCGAGAGTCCTAGCTATTCAGAACAGCTCACCTAGGGCACCCATAGCTCCCGGGATGAGGACTAACAACACTCAGCCTCACGGGAGAGAGGTATCTAATGCAGAATTCAGGTAGTCCATTCACATGCTTGCATAGTTGGTAGCCACACAGACTCAATGGTCGAAAGATATTAGGTCTGCATCTGTTATGTCTGAGGCTACAAAAGTGGGTCAGTTCATGAGAATGAAACTACCTAAGTTTATTGGTACCAAGGTAGAAGAGGATCCACAGGAGTTTGTAGATAAGATGGAGAAGATATTTAAGGTGATGCATGTAGATGAGGTATAGGGGGATGATTTAGCAGCTTACCATCTTGAGGATGTAGCAAAACAATGATATAATGAGTGGGAAGATTCAAATATCGAGAGTGCTAAGCCCACAGTTTGGGCCGAGTTCGTGGAAGCCTTCCTCAATCGGTTATTTTCTCTCGAGATAAAAAAGGCCAAAGCTGAAGAGTTTATGAATCTAAAGCAGGGAAATATGAGTGTCCAGGTGTACACTCTGAGGTTCAACCAACTAGCCCGTTATTCTCCAGAGATGACTAGTAACATGAGAGCCCGAATGAGGAAATTTGCATCCATCCTTTCGGATGACTTAGTTCTTGAATGTAACCACCCCAAATCTGGTAAACTGGAACACTACACGGTGCCTATGACCCCGAAGGAACATAAGCTAACCCATGACTAATATATGTAACTAAGCACTGAATAATATACTAAAATTATGTAGAATACATAAAATTTGTAAGGCCATAAGGTTCAAAACTGAATAAACATCTGATAAAACAATGTTTGAAAGTGGTATAGCAATACAAAAACAAATCTAAAATAACTGTCTGACATGCTATAGTTTGAAAGCCTCTAAACTGTCTGAATAAGGAGTTGATGGAACATGTCCCCAACGAACTCTGGCTACTAAAATAAACTGAAAAGTAAAATAGTAATGTGATCAACATGTCTTCGAAGGATGAGGACTCACTACAAACTCTGATCGTTGAACTGGGATGCTACTGTTTCTCTGGAGCTCGTGCTTCTACACCTATAGTATAAGACACCATAGCACAAATGCATCAGTACTTTGAATATACTGGTATGCAAGTAAGGTAGGTTGAATGCAAATGGTTCATATGCATGAACAATACTAACTAACTGACTAACATAAATGTGAGAATACATATATGACTATGTAACTGTAACTGAGATTGTCATAGGACTGAATACTGAGTTTTGACTACTGAGTTTACTGATATAGAAATCTGAGTCACTAATAAGTGAGAAAGAATATTACTGTATTATTGAATACTGAGGGACTGATACTATGTTACTGATACATGAATAACTATGTCTGACAGTTCTGATTATGAAGAACTGGTCTGGTTGACTGTATCTAACAATCGTTAAACTTAATACTGATAACACGAGTTTTGAGAACTGATATGGATGATAACATGAGTGATTGTATTCTATATTCTAGAATCTAATTGAACTATCTGAGTTCCGTTCTGTATCTGAATTGACTGTATCGATAGTCCTGAAATCCAAGAATTATCTGAGTTTTTTTACTAAGATTGAGACTGTAATACCCTAAAAATCCAAACTATTATTAGAACCATGTACCAAGCTCATGCATAGTACATCATGGTTATTTTATAGTTTTATGAGTAGGTTAGATGTATATTAAGGATTCAAATAACTCTTAGCTATCAAACGAATCAAAACATTCCTTACCGATTGAATTCTTGAGAAGGATAATGGTATAGTTAACTTCAAACGAGCATATCTCTCATTATAATTGGAATTTTTGATCTCATGACATATCAGAAGATAGATAATTGAATTATGTTTCCAACGATACCAATTTGCCTAAATCAGATATTGGAGAAAAGAGTTATTCCTATTTTACTCTGGCATGTCAGGCGGGAAATAGAGTGACGACATTCGTGGTAGCTTACCACATTTGTGACTCCCTACCATGAAGGTTGTTAGCCTTAGTCATAATCCAGCTCCTATGTGATAAAATTCGTGGTAGCTTACCATATTTGTGATGCCCTACCACGAAGGTCGTCAGCCTTAGGTAGAAACCAGCTCCTAAGTAATGATATTTGTGGTAGCTTACCATATTTGTGATGCCTTACCACGAAGGTCGTCATCCTTAGGCAGAAACCAACTCCTAAGTGACGACATTTGTGGTAGCTTATAAAATTTGTGAAGCCCTACCATGAAGGCCGTCTGCCTTAAGCAGAAACCAGCTCCTAAGTGACGATATTCTTGGTAGCTTACCATATTTATGACACCTTGCCATGAAAGTCATCATCCTTACATAGAATCCAGCTCTTGTGTGATGAAATTTGTGGTAGCTATCACATTTGTGATGCCCTACTAATAAGGTCATCAGACATAGGTAGAAACCATCAATTCCAGCTCCTGTGTGACGACATTTGTGGTAGCTTACCACATTTGTGAAGCCCTACCCCGAAGGTCATTAGCCTTAGGCATAGACCAGCTCCTAAGTGAAGAAATTCATGGTAGGTTACCACATTTGTGACACCCTACAATGAAAGTCATTAGCCTTAGGCAGAAACCGGCTCCTAAGTGACTACATTCGTGGTAGCTTACCACATTTGTGATGCCCTACCACGAAAGTCGTCAGCCTTAGGCAGAATTCAGCTTCTGTGTGATGACATTCATTGTAGCGTACCACATTTGTGATGCCCTACCATGAAGGACATTAGGCTTAGGCAGAAACCATCAATTCCAGATCCTGTGTGACGACATTTTTGATGGCTTACCATATTTTTGACGCCTTGTCACAAATGTCGTTAGCTACGATTTTCAGTAATTGGGAATTTATTTCTTAAGGTTATTTTGGTCTTTTCCTTTACCTTGCATGACTTATAACCCTAAAGAGGCAAAGTTTTTCCTGTTTTTATTCAGTTAAGCTTCTTAAAAACCCTTTCTTACACTCTCAACCACAAGATTAAGGTTTTCTCTCAAGAATCATCTCCTCAAGAGCAAGCCTAAGGAATTATTCACGAACCTTCAGAAACATTAGATCTCTTTGAAGATTCTATTACTAAGGTATGCATAGTGTTCATCTATGGATTCAATTCGTTCATAGAGTTCAAGAATTATGCTTTTAAATGTTATTTTGTAAACTTTTGTGGTGATATAAGTATGTAAACATTGATTATTTTTGTTCAAGTTTCAAGATGATATCTAAGGAATTTTTTCATGGAATATAAGTGATTGTTGGCTGAAAATCATAAACTTTGGGTGGGTTGAACTAATGCAAGTATGAAATCTACCTATGCCTTAAAGAATGAATGTATGGTGTTTGATACAATGCCTAGGATGTTAGAAGTTCATATTTTCATAATTTCATGATATCTAAATGACAAGTCCATGTTAGCGATACACTTTAATATGAATGCCCATGATATTTATGTATTCTTATGGTGATGGCATGAAGTATGTATGATGATAGAAATATGAATTTTGGTGTGCGAATTATATCTATGCTTTCCCTACCATGTTTGAGGTATTGATTAAATACATGAAGTATACTATCCCCTTATGAATAGCGAATTGTGGACTCCAATCTTGTGATCAAGTCATGTCATGTGTGTTAATTTTCTTCTATCGAGTCCTCGGGGTATTCGTACCCAAAAAATATAGGTATGTGCCTAGAGCCATGTCATGTTATCACGATAATCTCAGTCAAGCTATAATCTATAGAACTCAGTAAGTCATGTGACTCAGGAAAAGTACTACTTCCTCAGTCAACGAAAGTCAGTTAATTTGTCCATGTACAGGCAGTTGAATCATGTTTAGTCTCTTCAGATGGGAGTAGGAGTAAGTACCGAATGAACTCAAGGAATGGAACTCACTTTTATATGAGGGTGTCATTCTTAGCAGTGATCCTTGCATTTAAAAACTATATAGCCAGCATAGGTTGAGACATCGCAGCTTGTTATATGAGGGTAGATGAGGTGGCTTAACCTATTATTTGAGGGTTCCCACCATTCTCACTAAAGTTACCTTTTAAATGAGGGTTGCACACATGTTATCCTTACCAGTGGTGTGGTATTGACACCTCTCTAGTCAGGGAGATTGGACCCCACCTTAGTTATAATGGCACATATGGGGCATATCGATTAAACAACTACCTCTCACAATTTTAGTATCAGTCTCAGTAAAAGAACTCAGACAGTTCTTTAGATATCAGTATACTAGGACTATTAGATATGGTCAAATTTAGCTATAGCACGGAACTCAAAGAGTTCAACTAGATTCAGGGTTGTCAGATATAGTCATCCATGTTATCAGAACTATGATTCCTTCCATGTATTAGCATACAGATTAGCCATCACGTACTCACGATCTTAGTTATAATGTATGAGTGTTTGTACTCTTACGTTCATATCGGTCAGTCAATAGTATTATTCATGTATGTAAACCCTTTGCATTAGCCTACCTTACTCGTATACTTAGTACTCCAGTTGTACTGACGCATTTATGCTATGGTGCTTTCTCTTCATATTACACCATAGGTTTAGAGGCACGAGTTCCAGACCAGTAGTAGCAGTCGTATTCAGCATACAGAGTTGTAGTGAGTCCTGTTCATTCGAGGACGACATTAGTTGATTTATTGATTTATTATTTTAGCTAGTTATCAGTTTACAGAGATAGTTGGAGACATGTTCCTTAAACTCCTTATTTCAGATAGTACTTAGAGGCTTTCAGATTTATGCTCAGATTTAGCTTTCAGATACAATTTTCAGTTATTTTGGGTATTTTTTGCCCATATAGATGTTATGTTATTTTAATTGAACATTATGGACTATTGTGCATGTTTTCTACATTATTATGTCATGAATTATAGTATACAGGTACAGATATCAGTCATGGGTTAGCTTGTGGTCCCTCAAGGTCATAAGTACCGTGTGGCATTCCGGTTCAGAAAATTAGGGCGTTACAAACTTGGTATCAGAGCCTAAGGTTCAATAGAGTCCTAGAAAGTCTGAAAGATGCATCTAGTAGAGTCTTGTACATAGGTGTATTGCACTCTACATTTATGTACAGGAGGTTATGGGATGTTTTAGGAGTAGTTCCATTTCTTCAGTATTCATGTCGTGCTAGTAAGAATAATTTCAAGTCAGTCTCTCAGTCTCCACTCTTCTCTTATTTTAGAAACATGCCTCCAAAGAGAATAAATCATCTAGCTCCTCAGCCCGAAGATCCTTTGGGCGAACATGTTTCTCATGCGGAGTTCAGGACCACATTTACCACTTTTTCTCAATTTGTAGCTGTGTTAAATAAATGACCAGCAGTCGTTCCATCTAACCCAGTGGCCAATTCAGTAGCAGCTAGAATTCGGGACTTCACTTGAATAAACCGTCCGTCCTTCTTTGGGTCTAAGCCAGATGAGGATCCTTTGGAATTCATTTACCAAGTCTAGAAGGTCATTGATATCATGGTATTCACTTCTTCTCAGAGGCCAAAGTTCTTGAGTTTATCAATCTCAGGCAGGGAAATATGAAAGTTAGAGAGTATTCTCTTAGATTTACTCAGCTAGCCAGATATGCCCCTCATGTGGTTGCAGATAATAGGGCTAAGATGAGCAAGTTCGCGTCAGGGGTGAATGATAGTGTGGTATATGAGTGTAGGTATGCGATGTTGAAAAGTGATATAACTTTAGCCAGGCTCATAAACCACGCTTAACAAGTGGAGGATCAGAAGGTTAAGACTAGGGAGAGGCAGAAAAACAGAAAAAGAGCAGGCAATTTCAGTTTTGCTTAGCCCTAATCAGAGGGAGGAAATTGTTCACAGTTTCATCCTAAGTTAGTAGTTCCAGCCCCTTCCTCCGCTAGTGCCCCAGTAATGAAGTTAAGGGATGGCAACAGAGACAGAGCGCCAGGCTCTAAATCTCAGAGCAGTGTTAGCAGTACCCACACTTATCCTAAGTGTCAGACCTGCGGTAAGCACCATTAGGGTATGCGTAGAGCGGGTTAAGGCATTTTTTTTGGTTGTGGCAAGTTAGGCCACAGTGTTAAGGACCTCAGCCAGGTCCTCAGGGTCAGCAAAATCATTCCATAACTCAGTTTGGTCGCCCGAACCAGCAGGGTGCCACTTCTTGTTTTACTAGTGGGCAATGCCCAAATAGACTCTATGCTCTTCAGACCCGATAGGATCAGGAAAATTCTTCTGATATTGTTACTGGTATGTTACAGATTTTCCATGTTCATGTTTATGCTTTTCTAGAGCCAAGTGCATCCTTGTCTTTTGTCACTCCATACATAGAAGGCGATTTCAAAATCAGTCCTGAAATTTTAGCAGAGCCCTTTTCAATCTCCATCCCAATGGGTAAGACCATCATAGCTCAGCAGGTATACAGGAACTGCCCAATTATGATATTTCAGAAATCCACATCAGCAGATTTAGTCAAGTTAGAGATGACTGATTTTGATATCATTTTTATCATGGATTGGATTCATTCCTGCTATGCCATAATCTACTGTAGAAATAGGATAGTTCAATTTTAGTTCCCGAATAAGCCTATCCTAGAGTGGAAGGATAGCACTTCATTTTTCAGGGGTCAGCTTGTTTCTTACCTTCGGGAAAGGAAAATGATTTCTCAAGGGTATGTGTATCATCTCGTGCATGTTAAGGATTCCAGTTCCAAATCTCCTAGTCTCAAATCAGTCCTAGTGGTTAATGAATATTCAGACATATTTTACGAAGATCTTCCAGCATTCCTTCCGAAAGGGAAATAGACTTCAGCATAGACCTTCTCCCAGATACTCATCCTATTTCTATTCCGCCACACAGAATGGCACCAGCAGAACTCAAGGAACTGAAAGATCAGTTGAAGGATATTTTAGAAAAGGTATTGATCAGGCCCAGTAAATCCCCATGGGGTGGGCCAGTCTTATTCATGCACAAGAAAGACAGTTCTCTCAGAATGTGTATTTATTATCTTCAGCTCAACAAAGTCAAGGTCAAGAATAGGTATCCGCAGCCTAGGATACACAAATTTTTTGACCAACTTCAGGGTGCCAGTTATTTCTCTAAGATAGACCTCAAATCAGGCTATTATCAGCTCAGAGTTAGAGAATGTGAAATTCTGAAGATAGCTTTTCGTACTCGGTATGGTCACTTTGAATTTCTAGTCATATTCTTCGGTCTTACCAATTCCCCTGCAGATTTCATGGACTTGATGAACTGGGTTTTCAAGAAGTACTTGGATACATTCATCATAGTCTTCATAGATGATATTCTAGTCTATTCTAGCATAGAGCGTGATCATTCAGACTTTCTCATAATTGTTCTTCAGACTCTCAGGGATCACCAGTTTTTCCCCAAGTTCAGTAAGTGTGAATTTTGGCTAAGATCAGTAGCATTCCTTGGCCATATTATTTCCGATGATGGAATTAGAGTAGATCCTCAGAAAATTGAAGCGGTAAGAAACTGGCTTCGCCCTGTCTCTTCATAAAAAATTAGGAGTTTCTTGGGTTTGGATGGGTACTACCGACAGTTTGTTGAGGGATTTTATTTTATTGCATCTCCTATGTCTAGATTGACTCAGAAGAAGGTCATGTTTCAATTGTCAAAACTTTGCAAGAAGAGTTTTCAGGACTTAAAGACTCGACTTACCTCATCTTTAGTTTTAGAACTTCCCGGCGGTTCCTATGGATTTGTATTATAGTGTGATGCATCCAGAGTAGTTTTAGGTTGTGTCCTTATGTAGCATGGTAGAATCATAGCCTACGCTTCCAGACAGTTAAAGCCTCATGAGAAGAATTATCATACTCATGACCTTGAGTTAGAAATAGTTGTCTTTGCCTTAAAGATTTGGAGGCATTATCTATACGGTGTTCATGTAGATGTCTTCACAGATCATAAGAGCCTTCAGTATGTCTTTTCCTAGAAAGATCTCAATCTTTGTCAGAGAAGGTGGTTAGATCTCTTGAAGGATTATGAAATAAGTATCCTTTATCATCCTAGCAAGGCCAATATAGTGGCCGACGCACTCACTATACTATCCATGGGTAGTGTTTCCCATGTTGAGGATAGTGAGAAGAAATTAGCTTAGGATATTCATCTGCTTGCTAAACTAGGCGTTCTCTTAGTTGAATCTTCAGAGGGTGGTGTAAGTGTTCAAAGTAGTTCAGATTCATCTCTAGTTTCCAAGGTGAAAGAGAAGCAAGACAAAATCCTAACCTTGTCAAGCTAAAAGAGTCAGTTCAGAGTCAGGAAGTAGAGGTTTTATCCCAAGGAAGAGAT
Source organism: Capsicum annuum (assembly GCF_002878395.1). Classification (NCBI taxonomy): domain Eukaryota; kingdom Viridiplantae; phylum Streptophyta; class Magnoliopsida; order Solanales; family Solanaceae; genus Capsicum; species Capsicum annuum. The sequence goes on along the minus strand of NC_061113.1, from coordinate 39,665,694 downwards.
GGTATTCCTCGTTGTCAAGGTCGCCTGTGTGTTCCTAGTATAGATGACTTAAGGTAGTAAATTCTTGTAGAAGCACATGGTGCGCGATAATCTATTCATCTAGGGGCCACTAAGATGTACCGCGACTTACGGGAGATCTATTGGTGGAGTGGGATAAAGTGGGACATTTCAGAGTTTATGGCTAAGTGCTCTACATATCAGCAGGTTAAGATAGAGCATCAGAAATCTAGTGATTCTATACAGGAGTTCACTCTTCCTACTTTGAAGTGGGAAGAAGTGAACATGGACTTTGTGATGGGTTTTCCTAAAACACATCATCAGTATGATTCAGTTTGGGTCATTGTAGACAGAATGACCAAGTTAGCTCATTTCTTTCTAGTTCGTACCTCTTACTCAACCGAGGATTATGCCAAACTCTATATTAGGGAGTTGGTCAGATTATACAGTGTTCCAATATCTATCATCTCAGACAGAGGTACCTAATTCACCTCTCACTTCGGGAAAGCATTCCAAAAGGGTCTTGGTACCCAAGTTCATCTCAGTATAGCATTTCATCCTCAGACAGATGGTCAAGCAGAAAGGACCATTCAGACTCTAAAAGATATGATAAGGGCGTGTGCAATTGATTTCAAGAGAGGCTGGGATGGCAACTTTTCTTTGATTGAGTTCGCATACAACAACAGCTATCACTCCAGTAATTAGATGGCTCCACTCGAAGCTCTTTATGGTAGGAGATGTATGTCTTTGATCAGTTGGTTTGAAGTTAGTGAGACCACAGTCATAGGGCCTGACTTAGTATTTGATGCCTTAGAGAAAGCTCAGTTGATCAGAGAAAGACTCCAGGTTGCTCAGAGTCGATAGAAGTTTTATGTGGATATTCATAGAAAGGATCTCAAATTTGAGGTCGATGACTATATCTATCTCAAGATCTCTCCCATGAAGGGAGTGAAGAGATTCAGCAAGAACGAAAAGATCAGTCCCCGATATGTCGGTCCCTTCAGGATTCTCAGTCACTTCGACAAGGTAGCCTATGAGCTCGAATTGCCTTCAGATCTAGCCTCAGTTCATCCAGTCTCCCATGTCTCTTTGCTCCAGAAATGCATAGGTGACCCAGCAGTTATAGTCCTTATTCAGAGTGTTGATATTCAGAATAGCCTCTCTTATGAAGAGATTCCAGTCAAAATGCTCGACTATCAGACTCGTAGGTTGAGGAACAAAGAAGTCCCTCTAGTCAAGGCTCTTTGGTGGAATCAGTCCATAGAGAGAGCTACTTGGGAAGCAGAAGCAGACTTACGAAGTAATACCCTTATCTTTTCTTTGCTAATTAAGACTTTAATTAAGGTAACCATTTTCCTTAAGATTATTTACTTAAATGTTCAAATTTCCAGTATAAAATTGGTATCAGGTATCAGTACATAGCTTATCATGCATTCATGATTTTAGCTTATCAGTCATGCATCAGATATGCATGTTCAATTGGGCTATATTTAGTTTAGAATTCAATTTAGTCCTAAATCATGTGCCAGTTGAGCATGAGCAGTGTATGCATCATTTTATCTTTTCTCCCCTCTCAAGCAATCATCATTCGAGGACGAATGTTTCCAAGGGGTAGATATTATAATACCCTAAAAAATCCAAAAAATTATTAGAGCCATGTACCAAGATCATACATAATAAGTAATGGTTATTTTATAGTTTTATGAGTAGTTTAGATGTATATTAAGGCTTTAAATAACTCCCAGCTATCAGACGAATCAAAACATTCCTTACCGATTGAATTCTTAAGAAGGATATTGGTATAGTCAACTTGAAATGAGCGTATCTCTCATTATACTTGGAATTTTTGAGCACATGACCTATCAATAAATAGATAATTGAATTAGATTTCCAACGATACAAATTTTTCCTAAATCCAATATTGGAGCAAAAAGTTATTTCTATTTTACTCCAGCATGTCTAGCTGGAAACAGTGTGACGACATTCGTGGTAGCTTACCACATTTGTGAAGCCCTACCACAAAGTTCATCATCCTTAGGAAGAATCCAGCTCCTGTGTGACGACATTAGTGGTAGCTTAACACATTTGAGATGTCCTACCATGAAAGTCGTCAGCCTTAGGCAGAAACTAGATCCTAAGTGACGACATTTGTGGTAGCTTACCACATTTGTGACGTCCTACCACGAAGGTCGTCAACCTTAGGCAGAAACCAGCTCCTGTGTGACGACATTCATGGTAGCTTACCATATTTGTGATGCCCTACCACGAAGGTCATCAAACTTAGGTAGAAACCATTAATTCCAGCTCCTGTGTGACGACATTTTTGATGGCTTACCATATTTTTGACGTCTTATCACAAATGTCGTCAGCTATGATTAAGGGTATTTTGGTATTTTCCTTCACTGTTCATGACTTATAACCCTAAAGAGGCATAATTTTTCCCAATTTTCTCTAGTTAAGCATCTTAAAAATCCTCTCTTACACTCTCAACCACTAGATTAGGGTTTTCTCTTAAGATCATCTCCTCAAAAGCAAGCCTAAGGAATTCTTTAAGAACCTTCAGAAACATTAGATCTCTTTCAAGATTCAATCACTAAGGTATGCGTAGTGTTCATCTATGGATTCAATTCGTTCATAGAGTTCAAAAACCATGCTTTTAAATGTTATTTTGTAAACTTTTATGGTTATATAAGCATGTACACGTTGATGATTGTTGTTCAAGTTTCAAGATGATATCTATGGTTGTTTTTCATGGAATATATGTGATTGTTGGTTGAAAATCTTGAACTTTGGGTGGGTTGAACTAATGCAAGTATGAAATCCACCTATGCCTTAAAAAATGCATATAAGGTGTTTGATAAAATGCCTAGGATGTTAGAAGTTCATATTTTCATGATTTTATGATATCTAAATGACAAGTCCATGTTAGCGATACACCTCAATATGAATGCCCATGCTATTTATGTATTCTTATGGTGATGGCATGAAGTATGTATGATGATGGAAATATGAATTTTGGTGTGTGAATTATATCCATGATTTCCCTACCATGTTTGAGGTGTTGATTAAATACATGAAGTGTACTATCCCCTACTTATGCTATAGCAAATTTTGGACTCCAATCTTGTGATCAAGTCATGACATGTGTGTCAGTTTTCTTCTATCAAGTCTGGGGATATTCATACTCGAAAAACATAGCTTTGTGCCTAGAGCCATGTAATGTTGTCATAGTAATCTCAGTCAAGCTATAATGTATAAAACTTAGTCAGTCATGTGACTCAGGAAACCTCAGAAATCTCATGATCCTAGTTAACTTTCAGATAATAGTACTACTCCATCAGTCAATGGAAGTTAGTTAATCTGTCCATGTACATTCAGTTGAATCATATTTAGTCTCTTCAGATGGGAGTAGGAGTTAGCACCGAGTGAACCTAAGGATGGGAACTCACCTGTATATGAGGGTGTGATTTTTAGCAGTCATCCTTGCATTCCAAAACTATGTAGACAGCATAGGTTGAGACATTATAGCCTGGTATATGAGGGTAGATAAGGTGGCTTAACCTGTTATATGATGGTTCCCACCGTTCTCACTAGAGTTACTTATTATATGAGGGTTGCTCACATGTTGTCCTTACCAATGATACGACATTGACACCCTTCCAGTCAGGGCAAAGATTGGACCCCACCTTAGATTTAATGGCATATATGGGACATGTCAGTTAAACAACTACCTCCCACAGTTTCAGTATTAGTCTCAGTAAAATAATTCAGACAGTTCTTTAGATATCAGTATACTAGGATTGTTAGATACAGTCAAATTCAGCTATAGCACGAAATTCAGAGAGTTTAACCAAATTCAAGGCTGTAACATACAGTCATCTATGTTATCAGAACTATGGCTCTAGCCATGTATTAGCGTACAGATTTACCCATCATGTACTCACGATCATAGTTACTATGTATGTATGTTTGTACTCTTACGTTCATGTCAGTCAATCAGTAGTATTATTCATACATGTAAACTCTTTGCATTAGCCTACCTCACTCGTATACTCAGTACTTCAGTTGCACTGACGCATTTGCGCTATGGTGCTTTCTCTTTATGTTACACCGTAGGTTCATAGGCATGAGTCCCAGACCAGTAGTAGCAGTCGTATTCAGCATACAGAGTTACAGTGAGTCCTCTTCGTTCGAGAATGACATTAGTTGATTTATTCATTTATTATTTTAGCCAGTTATCAGTTTACGAAGTTAGTTGGAGACATGTTTTTTCAACTCCTTATTTTAGACAGTACTTAGAAGCTTTCGGATTTACGCTTAGATTTAGCTTCAGATATAGTTTTCAGTTGTTTTTGGTATTTTTCACCCATATGGATGTTATATTATTTTAGTTAAATCTTATGGCCCATTTTATATGTTTTCCATATTATTATGTCATGAATTGCAGTATAGAGGTATAGATATCAGTCATGGTTAGCTTGTGGTCCCTCGGGGTCATAAGCACCTTGTAGTATTCTGATTTAGAAAATTGGGGCGTTACTGAGTCATCTAACTAACATGCCTCAATTGTACTATAACAGCTGAGCTGGGGTCCTATATGTGCCCTGATTTGAAGGGTATCAATACCGCGCCACTAGTAAGGACAATATATGAGTAACCCTCATATATCAGGTAACTCTAGTAGGAATGGTGGGAACCCTCATAAAACTGGTTAAGCCACCTCATCTACCCTCATATAGAAGGCTATAATGTCTCAACCTATGTTGGCTTCATATTTTTGGAATGCAAGGATTGCTTCTAAGAATCACACCCTCAAATAATAGGTGAGTTCCCATCCTTAGGTTCACTCGGTAATAATTCTTATTCCTATATGAATAGATAATAAACTGATTAATTGTGCTGAACTGATTAACTGAACTGATACTAATGGTATAGTTTAGAGGAGCTAAACTGAATTTCCTAAGTTCTATTAATCAATGGAATTCTACTGAGATCTGAGAACTGACTGAGAGTACTGAGGTTATTGAGACTTACAAGGAATACTAAGATTACTGAGTAATGAGATTGCTAAGATTACTTAACTACTGATATTATTGAGATTTGTGAGATTTTTTGAGTCACATGACTGACTGAGTTCTATGGATCATAGCTTGAATGAGAGTATCATGAAAATATGGCATGGCTCTAGGCACACAGCTAAATGTTCGGGTACAAGTACCCCCAGGACTCGATGAGAAGAAACTAACATAGCATGGCTTACTTGAACACATGACCAACAACATAATTCATAATTCATATATTGAATCACTTCATCAAACGTGTGATATGTATAAGATTGTACATACATAGGGATTTTATGATAACATACTTGTTGGGAATTGTTCCTTCATCTAGGCATTTAATCAAACACATGGTAGGCATATCACATGTAGATAACATTATACAATAATTAAACATCATGATTTATCTCTAATTTCATTATCTATGGTTTATTCATAGGTTCATATGAATATACATCTATACAAATCAATTCCACATAACTTGATCACCCAACATGGATTTGAATTCAATTGATCATTCTCAACATAAACAAAACAAATCCAACATGAAATTCATAAAGAAATCCATGAGAGTAAACTTAGAAAAGAGATTCTTGGTCTTCATGGACGAAAGGAGTCCATGAATAAACACTACGCATACCTTAGTTCGTGATTCTATGAAGATTGATGGAGAGATTCTTGAAATTTGACGGTGAACTCCCTTGGAATTGAACCTTCTATGAAAACCCTAGGGCTTTTTTTTTAAGAGTTTTTGATAGTAATTGAGTATAAGCTATTGAATTATGGCCAAAACTCATGTTACAAGGCTTATATAGGGTGGGAAATTTACCCTTTTAACCCTAGGACACGTATTTAATTTCTGAGAAAAATTTCCCAATTTTCAACCTTGGCATGACGCGCCACTATTGCACTAAAAATCACTGGAACTGGATAATAAGGAATCAGCGTGGTGGCGCGACGTTGAGCTATCGCGTTTCCACCTTGTTTGAGACCTAGAAGTTTGGCATAATGTGCCACTATCGCGGAGAAAAACTAGAAATTTACAATTTCCATTTGAGCTATCTCCGCGATGTGCTGAAGGCTCAGGTGATACACTGTCTCACTAAAAAGGCTCTAACTCTTTGCCTGAGTTTTGAATTTGGGCGAATTTGGTATCGATGGAAAACTTATTTAATTTCCCACATGAAAAAAAGTAAAAATCTTGAAAATACCACATCTATTAAAGTGGATTCATATTTCAAATAAATCTTCTAATATTCTTGGGAAAAAATTTCAAGCTAGGAAAAGTACGGGTATAACATTGAATGTCAGGGAGCAATGTTGAACCGGGAAATGGATTTTTCCAGACTATCAATCCACATACAACAAGTTTAGGAAAAGAAAAAAGAAAATTGCTAAATTCAGGGAGAAGGACAGGCAGGAAAAGTGAGCCAAGATAGCAGGCCAGAGCCATAGTCAGTAGAAAAGTAGGGATTAGGGTAACAAATGGTAGAAGAAGATGTTTTGGGGTAATGCACACTCGGCAGCCAGTGCTCCAGTGTCCAGACCCCCAGTCGAACAGTGCCCCCAAGATTTTTAGTCCAGACAAGGGCCAAGAATACAGGGTTCACAGTCTCAAGGCAGTATAGCTTAGACCTCTCAAACATATCCATGCTGTGAGAGATATGGGAGGAATCATCCAGAGAGATGTCACTTTGGCTCTATGGTGGTTATTTGTGTGGCCAGCCAGGCCATATCTGGAGATATTGTCTGATAGCAAAGGGTAATATTGGTGGATCCAAGTCACAAACTAATTCTTCTGCACCACCACCGCCTCAGAAAGGTGCCACTTCAGCCGTCAAAAGCGGCCGCAACCGATTGTACGCCTTGACCAACTACTAGGAGGCAGAGGTCTTACCTAATATAGTTATTAGTATGTTGGAAATATTTTACCATGATGTATATAGGTTACTTGATCCCAGGTCTACCCTGTCTTACGTGAAATGATATGTGGCTGTTAGTTTTGGGTTCAAGCCCAATGTGATTGCTGAACTTTTTTCTATTTCTACTCCGGTGGGAGATTCTGTTGTGGCTAGGAGGGTGTATAAAAATTGTGTGGTGACTGTTTGTGGGAGGGATACTATGGAATACCTCTTAGACATAGACATGGCTGATTTCGATGCTATCCTAGGGTTGGATTGGCTTCATTCGTTCTGTGCCATACTAAATTATAGAACCCGAAAGGTTAATTTTTCCTTCTCAAATGAACCAGTAATAGAATGGGAGGGACATTCCTTAGCACCTAGAGGGAACTTTATATCTTACCTTAGAGCCCGTAAATTCATTTCTAAGGGTTGTTTGTATTATCTTATTTGGTTAAAGATTTGAATATCGAAAGACTTTCTCTTCTGTCTGTCCCTGTGGTAAATGAGTTCCCAAAAGTTTTTCCTGATGATCTCCCAGGCATACCACCTGATAGGGAGATAGATTTTGGTATTAATTTGTTGCTCGATACCCGTCCCATCTCTATTTTTCCATATAGAATGGCTCCTACAGAACTGAAAGAGTTCGAAGAACAGCTAGCAAATCTTCTAGACAAAGGTTTTATCTGTCCTAAAATTTCTCCCTGGGGTGCACCTGTACTCTTCGTGTGAAAGAAAGATGGTTCCCTCTATATGTGTATAGATTATTGCTAGTTGAACAAGGTCACCATTAAAAATAAATATCCTTTTCCTAGAATTAATGATATTTTTAACCAGCTTCAAGGTGCTAGATATATTTCAAAGATAAACCTTCATTCGGGATACCATCAGTTGAAAGTTAGAGAGTTAGACATTCCTAAAACAGCTTTCCGAACTAGATACGGTCATTATGAATGCTTAGTTCTGTCCTTTGGGTTGACTAAAGCCCCTGTAACCTTTATAGATCTTATGGGTATTCCATCAGTTTCTAGATTTGTTTCATAGTTTTTATTGATGATATCTTGATTTATTCTAAGAGCGAGGAGTATCATGTCAACCGTCTCCGAATCATCCTTCAGACTCTCAAAGATCATATGTTGTATCAAATTTTTCCAAGTATGAATTCTGGCTTAATGCTATTACTTTCTTGGGAATTAAGGTTGATCCCCAAATGGTTGAGGCAGTAAGAAAATGGCCCAGACCCACGACTCCAACTGATATTCGGAGCTTCTTAGATTTGGTGGGGTATTATAAAAGGTTCGTAGAGACTTTCTCTTCCATAGCTGCACCACTCACAAAGTTGACATAGAAAAAGGTAAAGTAATTTTGTTAGACTCTTATGAGAATAGTTTTGAAAAATTGAAAGACAAGTTGACCACTGTTCCTATTCTGATACTTCCAAAAGGTACAGAGGATTTTGTTATGTACTGTGATGTTAGCGGCTATGGTGTTTGCACTTAAAATATGATGGAATTATCTCTATGGGGTATATGTTGATATATTTACTTACCACAAGAGTTTGAAGTATATTTTCTCGCAGAAAGAATTGAATCTCAGGCAACAATGTTGTTTGGAGCTTTTGAAGGATTATGACATGAGCCTACACTACCATTTGGGCAAGGCAAATATGGTAGCTAATGACCTCATTAGGTTATCTATGGGCATCCTTTCGCACGTTAAAAAAAAAGAGGGAGATGGCGAAGGATATTCATCAACTTATAAATCTAGGAGTATAACTCTTGGATTCCAAATATGGGGAAGTGGTTGTTCAAGAGGTAGCTAAATCTTCCCTTTGTGCTGAACTTAAAGAGAAGCAGATTGAAGATCCCATGTTGATGCAGATCAAGAAGGATATGGGTCAACAGAAGGTGATATCTTTTGAAATTGGTGGTGATGGGATTTTGAGATATCAGGGTAGACTATATGTGTCGGATATAGATGGGTTACAAAAGAGGATCCTTGATGAAGCTCACACTTTGAGGTATGTTGTTCACCCAGGATCTACTAAGATGCATCATGATCTAAAACCCATATACTGTTGGAATAATATGAAGTGTGATGTGGCTAACTTTGTTACCAAGTGTTTAAATTGTCAACAAGTGAAAGTAGAGCATTTGAGTCCAAGTGGTACCTCCCAAGTGATAGCTTTGACCTTGTGAAAGTAGGAGATGGTCAACACGGACTTTATTACAGGATTTTCAAGGTCCCAAAACCAATATGATTCTATTTGGGTAATTGTAGACCAGCTGACCAAGTTAGACCACTTTCTGCTTGTGAAAACCAACAATTCGAGAGATGACTATGCCAAGTTATACATCAAGGAGATAGTCCGTTTGCATTGAGCACCTGTATCCATCATATCTGACCGAGGTACGCAATTCTCTTCACAATTTTGGAGATTTTTTTAGAGGGGTTTAGGTACCCAAGTGAACCTGAGTATGACTTTCCACCCTCAGATAGATGGGCAATCTGAACGTACTATTCAGACCCTAGAAGATATATTGAAAGCTTGCATGATTGACTTTAAAGGTAGTTAGGTAGATCACTTGCCATTGATAGAGTTCGCTTATAATAATAGCTACTATGCCAGTATTAACATGGCTTTGTTTTAAGCTTTGTATGGGAGAAGAAGTAGATCACCGATAGGATAGTATGAAGTAGATGAGACTTAGTTGTTTGGGCCTGATCTTGTTCATCAGGTGATGTAAGACGTGAAAATTGTTAGAGAACGACTTAAAATAGCCCAGAGTAGACAAAAATCCTATGACATTGTTTGGAGAAGGGAGGTAGAATTTTTAGTTGGTGATTGGGTATTTCTCAAAGTCTCTCATATGAAAGGAGCTATGCGATTCGGGAAGAAAGGTAAGTTGATTCCTCGCTATATACGGCCATACCAGATTTTAAGAAGAATATGTGGGCTTGCGTATGAGTTAAATTTGCCAGCAAGTTTGGGTTCTGTTTATCCGGTATTTCACATATCCATTTTGAAGAAATTTATTGGAGGCCATTCATTAGTGTTGCTAGTAGAGGAGGTCAAAGTGACAGGCTCCTTATCCTATGACGAGGAATCTATTGCAATATTAGATTGTCAAGTTAGAAAGTTAGGGAGCAAAGAGATAACTTCAGTTAAAGTGTTGTGGAAAAATTAAAAAGTTGAGGAAGAAACTTGGAAATCAGAAGATGTCATGAGAGATTGATACCCAGACTTATTTGATTCGGTGAATGATGAAATGGAAGGTACAATTCTTGTCTTATTATTTTATGGCCTTAGTATGTTTGAAATCGTGCTTGTTTGTGTTTTGTCTAATCATTCGGGGATGAATGGTCCCAAGAGAGAGATAATGTAACACCCCGCATCATCCATGAATTAGCTCGTGGTAATATTCTCTTAGAGTTAAAGAGTAGAAAATTAATTTTTCATAATTTCAAATTTTCATCAATAGGAAATTTGATAAGCTTTTTGCCGATTTAAGATTATCCCAAATAGAATACCCGATCAAGATATTATGGCTAATTTAAGTTTTAGTCGAAAACACCGATAATTTTATGCTTGGCGCATCACGGAGGGGGTCTATTTAATAATTGTCAAATTCTAGTATCCTAGCACGATTATGGCACGTCGCCCTGAAATTCTAGGTCCCAACAAGTGGGACAACACGATGGATCCTCATTGCAGTGACCCTAAGAATCCCATTCGTCAATTTCAAGTGAGCTACCACGATTGTGGTGCATCATGGTGGCCCATAAAATCGGGCTCCCAGATATATTTTATTCCATCTCATTAAGGGTATATTAGGTATTTTCTGCCTCCTTATTAGCTTAAACACGGATTATACTCCCAAGTGACCACATTATTCATATTCTCTTCAAAATAATTCACAAGAACACTCTCTAGGGTTTAAAACTTAAAACCCAATTAACTCAAGATTCAACCATGGGTTTTCAAAACTGAGTGAAGATTTGGAATCCCAAAACCATAGGATTCAAGAATCATCCTTCAAATATCTAAATTGAGGTGTGTGAGGTTTATCCTAAAACTACATGGGCTTGTTGAAAACAGCCAATTATGATTTAAAAATCATCAAGCATGTATTTGTTAAAGGGATTTTGAGATCTATGATTTTATTATGCTTTAGGCATGTTTAATTATATTGTTGTTTTGGTCATTAGACCTTCCCCCTTAAATTGATTTAAACCTATATGAATATGTATGGTGTTGAAGATTTTATAGAGAGCATTATTATTGAAATTCCCCTCTTTGATGATTTAGAGTTGATGAACTTGTTGGGAATGATTTAAGATGCTCGTTTAGTGTTTTGAAGGGGATCTTTTCAATGTGTAAGTATTTAACATGATTGTGATGATGACAGGGATTTTCTAGGTATGATTTCATTCTTGTTTTAAAAATAAAGAATTTCATGTGATTGACATTTTTGACATGACCACCTTGTGTATTTGAATGTTGAAAAAGAGAGGTTATTGCATATGTTTACATGAGATTTAAGAAAGAGTTTCTTAAATGACTTATTGTAATGGTGTTCCCAGATTTATGTTTTGAAACAAAGATTATTATATGCTAATAATGGCTCAGAGATGTGACTTGCAAGTCAATGGTATGACGATACCATATAAATGAATGCCATAGCAGAGTTAGAGTTTTCAGAGAATGCATGTCTTAAAGAATTAAAAATAGGCATAAAGAGAGTTAGGTGGTTTCCTGAAGAGGGATAGAGTTCAAGTAAATCTTACCCTAAAACTGTGATTTGCTAATCCAGGTAGATTATTTTTATGCTGGCGACGGCCGTGTGGCGTAGCAGAGTCAGAGACTTCAACCCTTATGGCACACTTGGGTTGGAGTCTGCTCCGCCGAGTCAGTGGTGGATTCCATATAGCCTGTGGAATTTTAGAGTTGTAGGTTATACCACCTAGCACAGAAGTAAAAGAAAGAGTGTCACAGAGTTCAGATGATTTTATAGTATTTCAAAAATGCCAATTGAGATTTCTTACTATATGATATGTTTATGAACTCTTTTAAATTTCTCTCATATATGTTGAATATAAATTATTATTTTGGATCTGCTCTGCATACCAGTATATCTGTATTGACCCCATACCTCCCAGGTTTGGAGGGTCAGTCCAAGGGTCTGGCTAATCAGTAGAGTATTCCAGAGAGAAGTGATTCATTCAGTGGTGAGCCTTCTTTATTCCAGAAGGCCTGTTATTTCAGATTATGTTATTCCGTTGTTTTGGTCTACTGGGGGCCTTGTCCCAGTTTTCAAAATAGTTTTGAGATGTAGTAGAGATTTCCCAGACTGAGCCAGATTTTATTTAGATGTTTTGAATTGTAACTTTTATTCTCATGTCTTGATACTCAGAGTTAATGACCATGTTTCTGTATCAGATTGTATTTCTGCATATTCTCTTACTATATAAATTTTGTGCATGACTACCAGATAGAGTAGGACATTCGGGCCTTCATGGTTTGGGATATCCGTCATGGCTAGACCCTAGTTTGGGTTGTGACAAACATAGTGAGAGAATTCAGCTCAGTTCAGCCTTTAGCATATAAAGTTATCAATGCCATGTGAATATTTTAAGTAGCCCTAAGTGAAGTGCAGTATTTAAGAGAAAAAGTATAGTTGAGGGAGTATTTAGAAGTGTGGCTAAGCTTGAAAGTAGCAATTGCATTGTCTAAGGCATAGCAATTCTATCCTAGCTTATGTTTCTTAGGCCTATGTCCCATGTTACAGAGTTACAACCATATTAAAATTCTTTGCTCAGATATCTTACTTAGATCATGCCCAAGATTCATTGCTCCCTAATTTTATTAGAATTTTTTAGAAAGAGTGTTGAAGAAAAACTCTAGTTGAGTATAAGCTTTTAGTATAATTTAGTCCGTATTGCCAGCAAATTAGTTTAGTAGTCAGACAGACAAGTTCCTACGGTTTTCCATCTTTCCATCTAGTCTTACTACCTGGAGTTTCATAAATATGGCTATTCCATGAGGTATTTTGGTTATACATATATGCTGTGAATTCAGTTCAGACCATGCATCATATATTAGATTTAACTATTTAGCCATGGCTCAGTTCATAAGTGCTCTTTGAATGATCTCAGTTTTCTAAGTATTTAAGCTTAGATAGTGTAATAACCCTTGTACGCCCTCAGTCTCGTTGTTTCATGATTCGTACTTATATAATGTACTTGGAGATTCCATAAAGCCCTTTTCTTTTTATCCCTATACATGTTTTGTTGAGGGACGATTCCTAATGAGAAGTTATGTACTTTATTCCATCCCCAGTAACTCTCCGAATTTTGTGGCATCAGTTATCAGTTAACAGTTTTATCTGTATGATCATATCATGATCATTTCAAATGAGTTCTAAACTCTGAACATGAATCATCTCCTTATAGTCAATAAAGTTAAGTGAGCTCTGAAATCAGTTTCATGATAGAGTTTTAATGATTGAGCTTAGCTATGTCATTCATTAGTAGACATGTTATGTCTACGTTATTCTATACTGCTAAGACTTCTATAAGTTCCTGCCCATCATTCGAGGATGAATGATTCCAAGAGGGAGATAATGTAACACTCTGTATTTTTGGGCCAAACCTCCGTTTCTATGTGGATAAAATTTAATCTCATGAATCCCATATGAATATATGTGTCATAAAGATTTAACTTGTGTATAAGGTTTTTTTGATGTGAATCATGTTCATTGGAAGAACTTAGATCAAATTCGAGTTGAGAACACTTCATATTGATTTAGTTTTTGTATCTAATACTACTAGGGTCAACTTTAAATGAATGTATATCCTAGAATATACTGATTAATGTATCCTACTATCTATAAAATAAATGGTCTTTGAGTTTTATTTCTAATGCATCTTGTTTCACCTTAATTCGATATAGAAGTGGGAAGTTATGCCAATTTTACCTCAACATATCCATCTGTCATCAAGGGCACGACTAGGATAATAAGCTGTCAAACAGTTGACAAGCCATCGGCCAAAGTTGTCAACGTTAGGCAGTACTCGGAAGGAGTCGACGACTAGGATGATGGCTTGTCAACTTGATAGGTTGTCAACTAGTTGACAAGCCATCAACAAAGTCATCAACCAAAGAAAATTCCACCAATTTTTTTCAGCTTCAGAGGGGTATTTTGATCTTTTCTCACCTCAAACCCTACCCCCACTACTTAAGAACATATGGTGGCATTATTTTTTCCCCATCTTGAAAACCTTAACACATTTTTCCTCTTCCCATCATCAAGAATCTCAAGAATAATAAGATTAGGATTTCTTCTCAAGAATAAGAAATTCAAGATTTCTTCATCAAGAAATTCAAGAATCCAAGTTCAATTTCAAGCTTTCATCATGAAATCAAGAAATTAAGGTATGTGGGAGTTCATCCATTATTCCTATCATGACCTGAGCCGAGGCCCTGAATACGACTAGCATCATGATCCATGAAGTCCCTGGCATCCATCTCTATCTAGAAATCAAGCACAATGATTATACAATATAAAAGAATGTGGAAAATTATCGTTCGAAAACATGGTCAATCTCATTAGTAAACTGAACAATTCAAAAAGAAGTTCTGAACATTCAAACACATGACTCCAGTTTGTAAAATCTCTACCCCTATAAGAATCAACATACGTCTAAAATTGGGATAAGGCCCCAGTCAGACCATGAATCAAAATAAAATAACAATTTCTAATAACCAGGCCTTTCGCAATAGGGGAGGCTCTCCAATTACAAATCTAAGTAACACCAATCTATTGCTTAGCGGGACCTTAGGACTGAGCCTCAGATCCTAAAATATAGGAGATCAATATAAATGTACTGGTATGCAGAGCAATCCAAAATAATGCATTTTATACAACATAAGTCAGAGAAATTCACAAAACAGTTTACATATGATATAGAAAAAAACACATTGGCATTCTTCGATAAATTTCAAAACACTTTCTTGAAAAAATGAATCTACTATTTATTTCTCTTCTGATAAAAATGGTACACCCTACAATCTATAATTACATGGGCTATATGGAATCCATCCTATACTCGACGGCCAAGCCTCCAATCTAAGTTTACCGCAAGAATTGAAGTATCAATAAGGGGAGACATGCAAGACCACACAACATGGTGCCATGATCCCCTATCAAATCAATATGTCATGGAAGTTCATAAGACAAAAAATCATGGCTCCTAACCATAGTCCCAAATTGGGACAACATGAATCAAGGTACACAAGACCACAAAGCATGGTACCATTATCCCATGGCGTCAAATCATGATTTCTAGCATTGAGTTATTCAAATCGTACTTTCTTCAGGTAAAAAGCTAACTATCTTTAAGTCCATATTTAACCTTTTCTAAACATGCATACTTCTGAATTTAAAATCTAAAAACCTGAGTGAAATCTGTATTTTTAATCTGTTCTAAATCTGCAATGGAATTTAGCTATTTGGTATTGTCATACCAAGACTTGAAAGTCATATCTCTAAGCCATAAAATATCATGTTACAATACTTTGATTCAAAAAATATGTTTGGTCTACCAAATTATTTAAACAGTATAAGAGAGTTTGTATTTCAACATATATGAAAACTTATGCAAAGATATCTCTTTCAATTCTTAAACATGTGGTGGTCAATTAATTTGTAGCAAATCATGCAACTCTTTAAATAATCTCATTTCATTTATATTTACAAGAAACACCCTCTCTTTGGTTCATAACAAAAAATAAGTCTTAAACAATAATAATGATATTTGTATCATCCTTTTCAATATGCAATTGAATAATGCATAAAGTGTGAAATCAAGATGCTTCATAAAAAGAGCAGAATTAAAAATCTTCATGCTATCAATTCAAATTTCAAAACATCAAATGCATACATATATATATGAGTAACAATCAATTTCAAGGGGAAGGACTCAAGACCAAAACATTATCATCAATAGGGTTTACAATGCATAATTGTCAATATAAATTCAAAACCTTTTTTTTAAATACATGATTTCTCAACATTTAAAAAATTTCTAAAATTATTTCACTATGCCCATGTAGTTTAGGAAAACTCCACGTACCTTTGATTACCCACTACGAAGAATAAAACCCGAATCTTTATTTGTTTCTTTGAAACATTAACTTAAGAGATTGATTATTGATCTTTGGAGGTTTAGGATTTTCATGAACAACAAATAATGATGTTACAATTATCTTTGGGGCTACCAATCTTATATTTTGGATGGTTTTAGGATGAGGTAAATGACCTAATTGTCCTTAATTACACAGAGTTACAAGCTAAAAAATAAGGAAGAATGCTATGGAGCGTGTGTCACATGCTATGGAGTGATGAAATGGATCATGAATCGCATTCTCCATTGCGGGCTACCTTAGGGGTGGACTAGAGTGTGCATCCCATGCTAATCGCGCGACCTCACTTCCTCTCTCACGAGAATGGCTATAACTTTTTGCTTGGGT
This sequence comes from Capsicum annuum, assembly GCF_002878395.1. Lineage (NCBI taxonomy): Eukaryota > Viridiplantae > Streptophyta > Magnoliopsida > Solanales > Solanaceae > Capsicum > Capsicum annuum. The sequence goes on along the minus strand of NC_061113.1, from coordinate 39,649,204 downwards.
ATCAGATTAAGGCAAAATTTATATAATTGGAAAGATGACTCAATTATCTAAAACTTGATGGGTATTTATCTATAAAATTCTATGTACATCAAAATCTATATATGTTAAAAATAGACCCTTGTATATCGAACACCAAACTTCGAACGAACCTAAGGCATATTAGCTTAAATTTGTTCTAAGTTATTCCAATGAACATTTTTCACCTTGAACACACTTCAAACATAAGGATAAATATTATGAAAATTATTCCAACTTGGAAGTAAATTTCTACTAGATCTTACACACGTAGGAATAATATTTCAATTTCTCGTTCAAAAATACGGGGAGATACAAGTCCTCTTTCACTTATGGAGCGTAGAAACTCTTTTCTTTCAATTAAAGAATAAATTTTCTATAATTATAGTATTTTTTTATGTTGAATAAAGATTGAATTTCATGTTTCCATGGTGATTTAAATTAAATTCGACCCTTGTATGACTCCATGCAAGATTTGACTTTCTTATGCTATGAATTTTAGTTTCCCCTATCCCCTTTTTTCAACTGATTTCCATTTTAAACCCATAATTTATGATTGTAGTCATGTAATCATGTTATTTCCTCATGTTTAAAATATTTTCACATTAAATTTCAGGATTCTCACATGTTTTGTGGAATGTTCATGTTTTGGGTCTTTGAAACATGATTTCCATACTACAATTTTAATTATTGATATCATTCCTTAAGGTCATTTAGTGCTGGAAGGTTATGAACATCTCATACCTATATGTTTTTATGGATTTCAGACCCTTTCATGTAATTAGTAAGTCAACTCATGTTTTTATTTTTAAACTTAGTTTGTTATGAACATATTAAGCACTATCAACTTACATGTTTACAATTACTTTAGAATTTGAATGCACTGTTGTTTTCAAAATAGCATGACTTGAGCTTATTATTTATCATTGCATGCACTAATTAGTATTTAGTGTCTTTTAGTTGGGAGTAGAATTTTGCACCGAGCGAACCCAGGGATTGGGGCATTCATGCCATTTTAGGGTTTGATCATTAGTGGCAATCCTTGAGTTATAGAACTGCATCGCTAGTATAGGTTTGTGATGTGTTCCTACCAGTTTAGGGTTAACACATATCTCATGAGTTTTTTTTCCAGGATAGGGTGACTCATCACCAGTGTTAGTACCCATGGCACAGTACTGACACCTTTCCAACTAGGGTTACAGGTTAGACCTCGATTAACTTAGATTGGGACATGTCGGTTTGATAATACCTCCCATAATTTTATATAGTATTCAGTTTATTTCTAGTTAAGGTTTGCTTGATCAAAGCATTTAGATTCTCAGTTATTCAATTATCAGATATTTTTCTTTCAGTTTATAGATTATTTTAGAAATATGATTATGCTTAGTCTTGTATTCTTAGATGTTACAATTTTAATGCATTCATTCTCACCTATTTGATGTTGTTTAGCTAGTCCTTACCTCATATGCACAGTACCTTATAGTTTTAGTCCAGTTATTCTGACTAAGTATAGTTAAGTTTTATATAATCAGTGTTCTGATGTTAGTCATTCAATATTCAGTCAATCGCTATTCAGTGTTCAAATATTGGTAGACCATATTCATATATCAACTAATCAGTATATATGCATTAGTTATCCCTTTACTTAGATTTCATTCATTCCATCACCTAGGCTTCAGTTATTCAGTTAAGTAGATTAGCTCAGTACATGTAAGTTTGGTTTCATATATTCATGTATTCATGTTTTACCGTATCCCAACTTCAGTTCTACTTATTCTACAAAAGTATAGTTTTAAGAACTAAGTATAATGATTCAGCAACTTATCAGATTATGTTTGTTACTCATGATTTAAACTACTTCATATTTTTGTTAATTTATGTCTCTTAGCGACTCTACTTACACTTAGCACTCATGCTTTACGATTATATACCTATTTAGTTCTATATATTTCATTCTTCCAAGCTTACTCAGTACATTCCAGAAGTACTAATCCACATATACGTCTATGTGGCAATCTTATTTCATAACATAGGTACTAGTTGTAGCTCGCACATCATGATCAGACAATTGCAATTTCCATCCAAAAGGTGATGAGTTCTCCTATTTTGGGGATTTTAGTCAAATGTTGTTCTTGTACTTTATTTATATTATTCATGTATATTAATTAGTGGTTGTTGTAGGCATGTCCCAGCTATCTATAGTCAGTATAGTAGAGGCTTCATAGACGCCAGTCAGAGTTAGTCATGTAATTTGAGTTCTTTCTTCAGTCTTATCAGATTGTAAACACTATCAGTATTGTATTTATCAAGATTATGCCATGATTTTGTTTTCACATAATAATATCAGCTATTTTATATATATTAAATAAGTTACTCAACAGTATGCCAGTTCATGAGTTAGCTTGGGATCGCTTGTGATTCCAAGCACCATGTTATGACTAGGGGTAGTCTCGGGTTGTGACCCTTGGTTAGGTGTAGGGGGTGATCTCTACTGCATGGAGTACTTAAGATACTCATCATGGCTAGGCCCTACTTTGGGTCATCACCAAGATGGTATCAAAGCTAGGTTTAGTATCCTTGGGTTTCAAACAAAGTCGTGTCAAGTATAGCTTCTTTTATGGGTGTGTAAAACCATACTTATAAGAGAGGGTCTATGAGGTATTTAGGAATTTTTTCTTTTCTTGTTATTCTATTTTTAAGCTATTGAATCTAAGGCCTTGTATTTCTCCAATCCCTGTTTGTTCACCTTTCACATTATGCCTCTAAGAATATCTGATAACCCTAGGTACTCTTCTATCCCATCAGAGGATAATATGGATGGAGCTCATCCTACTCCTATATTTCAAATCCTACTTAGGGTCTCTACTTCGGATGCCCTGAAGGAGCACCACCAGTTCATTCTTTCCTTCATCAAGTACCCTAGGCTAGTGTGTCTAATGCTGAGTTTTGATAATTGATTCACTTTCTTACCTAGATGTTGGCATCTCAGACCAATCGGGTTTATCCTATTCCTCCTTCCTCCAAATCTACTAGAGTTGGCCAATTCATAAGATTAAGTCCTCCTATTTTTACTAGTTGTAAGGTTGAAGAAGATCCTCAATATTTCATGGGTGTGATAAAAAAGATCTTTTGTGTAATGCATGCCACTTATGTGGAGGGTGTAGAGTTTTTCTCTCACCAATGAAAAGATATAGAGTACTAATGGTATGAAAAGTGGGATCATCTTAGGGCTTATGACACTGAGTTTGCTTTAAGGGACACCTTCTCTAGTGCTTTTCTGGACCACTTTTTTCCTCAAGAATTATGAGAGCCGAAAGCAGAGGTTCTTGTAAACCTAAAGTAAGGGAAGATTTTACTCAAGGAGTATGCCTTAAAGTTCCATCAATTAACTCAGTATGCTCCTGAGTTGGTGACATAAATAAGGGCTAGGATAAGGAAGTTCGCTTCCTTGTTGTCTAAAGAATTTATTCTACCAAGTAAGGTTGCCTTGTTAAACAAGGACATGGATATTTCTTGTCTTGTGTTTTATATGCAAAAAGTCAAATAAAAGAAGAAATAGGCTAAAAATGGGAAGAGGTAGAATAAGAAATTTTTATACTCTAACCAGGGTAGATGTTAGCAGCAAAGTAGTACAGATGAAGGAAAATGGTCCAAGAAGAAGTGGGGAAACTATGGTTCATACTCTATGGATTATTCTCCTTATTCAAAGCCATCAGGAGATCTTGGTATGCAGAGTGGTAATGGTTTTAGGGAAAAAGGTGCCTAGTCTCAGACTAGTAGGGCTCAATCAGCTCCATCATATTCTTCTTGTAGATTTTATGGTAAGATGAACCATGTTCTTTGCGAAGAAAGAAGGAAAAAGTTCTTTGAATATAGTCAGATTGATTACACACAAAGAGATTGTCCTTCTAAGGTTGCTTCTTAGGAAAATAAGATTTATGTTGCTACTAAATCAGCTCCAGCACCAAAGGGTGCCACTTCTGATTCTGGCTCTGACACTATTCAGAATCGTCTTTATGTTCTCACTACCTATCAAGAGTCTGAGGCATCCCTTGATGTCGATAATTTTATGTTGAGACTATTTTCTCATTATGTGTATTTCTTGCTTGATTTGGGCCTACTCCTTTTTATATGACTTCATTTGTGGTTGCGCATTTTGGTTTCGGTCCTGAGAGTTCTTCAGACCCCTTTTCTATATCTACCCAGTAGGAGACTCTATGGTTGCTAAAAAAGTCTATAAGGGTTGTGAGGTGTTTGTTGGTGGTAGAGAAACTCTAGCAGTTCTAATAGAGTTAGACATGGTTGATTTATATGTCATAGTGAGGATGTATTGGTTACATTCATATTATACTACTTTAGATTGTCAATACTTTAAGTTCATCTTCAATTTTCTTAATGATCCATTTATTTAATGGGAAGGCAGTTCCCTAATGCCTAAGGGAAGATTCATATCGTATCTTATAACCCAGAAATTAATTTCTAAGGGGTGTCTCTATCATTTGGTCTAATTTAAAGATTCTACACAAAGTGTCCTTCTATACATTCTGTCCCTATAGTAAATGAATTTCTCTTCCCTGATGATCTTACTTATAGAAATATTGATTTTAGGATTGAACTTGTTCCGAAAACTTGTACTATCTTTATCCCTTCGTATAGGATGGTTCCCGCTAAGTTGATGAAGCTCAAGAAATAGTTAAAGGATCTTTCAAACAAGGGTTTTATCCATCCTAATGTGTCCTTGTGGGATGCACCTATTTTTTTTGTGCATAAAAAGGATGGTTTCCTTTGAATGTGTAATTATTACCAGCAATTTAATAAATTAACCATAAAGAACAAGTATCCACTTCTAAGGATTGATAATCTCTTTGATCAACTTTTGGGTCCTAAATTCTTCTCCAAGTTTGATCTTCGATCCGAATACCATCAGTTAAAATTTAGAGAGATGGATATCCCTAAGATTGTTTTTGAAATTGGTACATACATTTTGAGTTTCTTGTAATGTCCTTTAGAGTGACTAATTCCCCATATGCATTAATGGATCTTATGAATTAGATTTTATGTTTGTTCCCTGATTTGTTTGTGATTGTCTTTATCGATTGCATTCTATTTTATTCAAAAAGTGAGGCAAATCATATTGATCACCTCTACTTTGTGTTACAGAACCTAAAGGATCAACATTTGTATGCTAAATTCTCTAAGTGTGAGTTCTAGTTGAATATTATGAATTATTTAGGTCATGTTGTTCTAGTAAAGAGATCATGGTGGTTCCATAAAAGGTTTTGATAGTTAAGAAATATCCTAGACCCATGACTCTAACATATATTCGGAGATTCTTAGGCTTAGCTGATTATTATAGAAGGTTTGTGGAGAGCTTCTCTTCTATTGCTACCCCTTTGACCAAGTTGACTATGAAGAAGAAAAAGTTCTTATTGTCGTATTCTTACTAAGGAAGTTTTGAAAAGTAAAAGGATAAGTTGACTTTGCCTCCGGTCTTGACCTTAATCGAGGGTACATATGGTTTTGTGGTCTATTATGATGCATCCCGGGAGAGACTTTGTTGTGAACTAATGCAGCATGGCAGGATGGTTTCTTATGCTTCTAGATAATTAAATGTTCATGAGAAGAATTATTTGACTCATGACTTAGAGTTTTTAGCTATGTTGTTTTCATTAAAGATATAGCAACATTATTTGTATGGGGTTCATTTAAATATTTATTCTAATCATAAGATCCTGTAGTACGTGTTCACTTTGAAAGAGATAAATGTTTGGAAGAGGGGGTGGCTTGAGCTATTCAAGGATTATGACATGAGTCTTCATTACAACCTAGGTAAAGCCAATGTGGTTTCTAATTCTCTTCAAGTTATTTATTGGAAGATTATCTCATGTGGATTAGGAAAAGCGAGAAATGGTGAAGGATATTTACCATTGTAACACCTCCCACTTTCGGGCTAGAGTCAGACCATTTTTTCTATGTATATGAACCCAAATCAAATGGCTTCTAGAGATAAGATTTATATTTCTTTATCATGGAAACATCCTTGGAGATGAATATACACCATGGAAAGTATGTGGTGCACTTTTCTATCAATTGACTTTTAAGTTGTTGATTGTGCATGGGTCAACTTCCAGTGATAATTTCTTCTTGTGAATATTGATTCACGTGTCCTACTATATATCAAATTAAAGCCCTTTGTGACTTCATTCCAATGACTTTCACTGTTCATTAATTCGAGTCTAGAGTCAAAAGTTATGAGTGTTTGAATAAGACATTGTCCATCTTAGGCTATGGGCTTGATGTCACATACCTTAAGGTTTGTCATGGTTCAGGCGCTGTAAACCTCAAGGTTTGCCATGGGTTAGGCACCACAAACCCTATGTTTTATGGTATATGAACTCTGTTTTTGAGTTATTTCAAGGGCAACAAAGTCTTTTTGCATCCCATAACATTCCCTATACATTAATAGACAAATTACAACCCTAATACACCTTATTTCCTTCTAAAAAATCTCCAATTCATATTCTAAAAGAAAAGAACAAAAAAATAATTTAGGGTTTCGGCAATCTAGCTGAAAGGTTCAATCTTTTAAAAAATATTTCATCATTAAGGTACATAGATTTTTCCTAAACTACATGGGCATGGTGAAATTGTTTTAATAATGGTATGAATGTTGAGAAAGCATATGTTTACGAAGGTTTATTTGAGTTATGTTAACAAGTATGCATTGTGAACCCTTTTTTATAATATTGTTTTGTTCTTGATACTCCATCTCTTGTTATGAAGCGTCTTGATTTCACATGTTATGAATAACTCAATTGCATATCTTAAAGCACAAACTAAGAGCTTTAGTATTATTTATGAACTTTATGTCGATTGTGAATTTAAGAGAGGTATATTTCTAACTTGTAAATTCTAATTGTGATAATCAAATGAATTGCATAAATATCTTGAGAAATTGACCACCCTTTTGTTAAAATGTTTGAAATAGAGAATCTTTGCATAGTTTGACATATATTTTGAAATAATAACTTTCTTACATTGTTAAATGTTTTGGTGGTTAATGGTTTTATTGGATTAAAAAAACTATGATACTATTATGATATGCCTTAGATTTATGACTTGGTATTATGATACCAAATCAAATAGTGCCATAAGAAACTTAGAACAAAATAAAAGACAAATTTTAATTAGATATTAAGAATTTATGTTTTTAAAGATGTATGTTCAGAAATGATTAAAAATGGGCTGAAAAGATGTTAGGTGGTTACCCAAATAAGGCACGATCTTAGAAAACTCATTTCCTAAAACCCTGTTTTGGTGATATGGGTTATTGTGTCTCCAAGAGGGATTATACGCTGGACTAGTGCCCTGTGATGTATCAAAATCAAAAACTCCAACCCATGCATCCAACTTGGGTTGTGGGTTTGGCTATCGAGTCAAGGGTGGATTCCATATAGCCCATGGAATATTAAACTTGTAGGGTGTACAACCTAGCACGAAAGTAAGACAATGAGTTGAGTTGAGATTTACAGAAAATATTTTGAAGCTTATCAATTTTGCCCATGTATTTTCAAATGTTTTAGGATGAATTATCTTTTTATGAAAATGCTCTCACTTATGTTATATATCAGTATTTTGTGTTTTTTTAGATTGCTCTACGCATCAGTACATTTCGTATTGCCCCCTATATTTCATATTCTAGGACCAAGTCTAGCAGTACTGCTAAATAGTAGATTGTTGTTAGATATTTTAAGTTGGCGAGCCTCCCTTACTTCTGAAGGCATCTTGTTTACTTACATTGATCATATTGTTTTTAGTTCATGGTCTGACTGAGGGCCTTGTCTAGGTTTCAGATAGATTATTATTTTTAGTTGTAGTAGAGATTAGGCAGACGTGTATTAGATGTTTGAGTTTTATTGAAATTATGTTCGTATTACTTAATTGATATATTAAAGTGATGATGTTTTTGTTTATTTTCTGCATTTCCTTATAGTATATGAATTGCGTATATGATTGCGAATTAGAGAAGGGCTCTAGGGCCTTTATGGTTTGAGATGCTCGTCCAATCCTGGGCCTCAGTTTGGGTCATGATAAACTTCGCATAATAGCATAGTTCATGGTCCCAAGATGTCTGCAATATCATGTCTAGTAGAGTCTTATTTATAGGTGTGTTATGCACAACACTTATAATAAGGAGGCTACTAGGCATTTAAGAGTTGTTTCTTATTCTTTCATACTTTAGTTTGTGTTATAGTGTTCTCCATAAGAAACTTATCTAAATTCCTGCCTTGTTCTAATTTTATGTCCATGCAACATTGTCAAGGCAATACAAGTCTAAGAGTCTAGCTCCCTCAGCGATCTGTTCTCTCTGATTGAGTTATCGATAAAGTGAAGAAATTGCAGAAGGACTTAAGAGAAGTCCATAAGTTCTTTAAAGTGTGTTAATTTGATCTTATACCCCTATATACATTAGTCGTGCAGGCGAGCCTGAGGTATGGAGTATATTCTATCTAATTTTATAAAATTCTTATTGTGTTGTCACACATAAGGGTAATGATGTGTAGGAGAATATTGGAACTGTATTTCTAACCAAGTAGTAGTATATGTTAAAGTGTCACAACCTATCGGTAGTGAAATGGTCCAGAAGTTGGTAACATAAAGTCATGAGGTTAGCAGTCAGAGTGAGGGTGACTTTTGCATAAATAATTAGCTTTAGTTGTATAATCCTTTGATTGAGGGGTGATTTTCCCTTTATGGTAGTTGGCTAATGTTATAGCAAGATTTATAGATTGTATGGTAGTTTTTGAAGGAAGTGTTTGGCTATGATTATTATTAATTTAAATTAGGGAAGGAGACTAGAATGGATAGTTATGGTGGTTATAAAAATCAGTTATAGCTTGTGAATGGGAAGGGGTAGACTAGTCAATAAGTTATGGGTAGAGACTCATTGGTGTTTATGGAATTTGATGATAATGAGAATGTATACATAGGTAAGTAAGTATGATGTAAGAAATTAGAATATGTTGATTGATTGAAATGTGTAATATTATAAGGTTAAGATCAACTATCCTTATTATATGACTTTACCCCTTTGATTGTCTTTTCTTTAATAGTTGTAAAGTAGTACTATGTGTGAGAATGTATGCAGTAGAATTTGAGGTGTAGTAGTAATGTCATGGAAGGGATATGATTGTAGGAAGTAGCTAGGTGAAAAGAGGTATTTGGGTTGAATTTTTCTAATTTGATTGACTAGTATATGATATTGCATGCTTCATCGGTGGTACATGATAGATGCTAGACTATAGGTTTGAATTTTAGATGTGGAATATGGTGGTAAGAACAGGAATTTAAGAGTAATGATGTATGTTTTGTGGGAGTAAGTGGTAGGCTTGATTTGCTGTGTACAATAGCCTAGGTTGGCAATTTATGAAAAAAAAGTGGATAATTGTGATACTTATGTACATGAGGACTAGTATAAAAAAATAATGGAATGTGGTTGAGTCATTAAGTGGATAAGGGCGCAGGTATATAAGAATAAATTGAAAACCGAGGTAGTATGTTGTTAGATAAGGTTTTATGTGTATGAGTGTCATGTGTACCTAGATCATATTTTTGAATTTTGTAGTATAGAGAAGTCTGTGGAGTTGTTGTACGGTGTTGTTAGAGTTGAACTGAAGAAATATAGGTAGACAACATACACCTTTGGCATAGTTTTACAAATTGTATTATGTTGTAAGTTATGTGATTAGCTGTTTAACGTTAGAATGTTAAGTAGTGGAGAGTAGATTTTTATGTGATAGGGAGTGAAGATATGTATGCTTATGAGACTATGAGTTGTAGATTGATAGAGGATAGCAAAGGTGAAGAGTAGCATTCTTTGAAAGAAATGCCTTTAGATATAGTTAAAAAGGGGAGTTTAGCATTTATGTGTATGGTGATACCCTATTGTGTTGAGTGTTGTGCTTATAGATTTAATGAGAAGATATTTCATCAAGTCTAGTATTGTGACTTTGATCTAAGGGGGAGATGATTAGTTAAAGTAGTTCCCAAATTTTCTTGTGGTGTCAAGTTTCAAGTTAGAATCATGGTAAATCAATTCCAATTCAAGAAGTTCCTCCTCTGCTCCTACTTCAATTCGAGTGGAAGTCTACCGATGTCTTATGAATTCAAGTCCTTCCTATGTCTAAGGTATGAGCTCTCTATGTAACTAATGTCATGCCTCGACCTCCAAACTAGGGGCAGTAATGTCCCTTTGTGATCCAATATTTAAAGTATTCAAGATCTATGTTCTGATGTTTATGATCCATAAATCTGTGTCCCAAATGATGCTTGGCTCTAAGTAACTATACTTTCATATGTTACTAATTAATTGTATGTCGGGATTACCCAAAAGGATAAAGTTATGTGAACTCATGAATATTGCAGCTCTAAAAAATGAGAAACAATAGCTTCGAGTAGAAGTTCTTGTCTCAATCGTTGACTTCATGAATTTCAATCTATGTTGTATGACTCGTGATGTAAGAGCTCATATTTCTTTCTATGGTTTATCCTAAGGACTTTTGACATATTGTGTTTTTGCTAGGATGACTGTCTACTTATGATCCAAACCGTTGATACATGAAGGACTTCGTTATTGTATTGTATCTTTATCTCATGACCTACCTTGAGTAGAGCAGCAAATATGGGTTATAGTTGAGTAGTGTTTCTCTCATTAATTATGCTTATGCTAGAGTCCTTTAATGAACCTCCGTATGTTAGTATGATGGTGGTTGTATAGCGTAGTGATGTTTTAGGTAGGGGAATAAATGTTCTTAAATATGAAAATTATTATGTGATTATCGAGCTAAGATTATAGGTGAAAAGGGAAAAGAAGGAGATGAGCTTTGGTTATGTGAAATAGTGAAGAAAGAGTTGTGTGGCGAGAAATATTAGTGAAAGTGATTGATTTTGCCGGTCTTGGTGTGGAGATCCATGGAGTGGATGTATTAATGATAGGCTTGAATGTTGTGGTTGATGAAAACGCAAACCAATATGTCATATGGTTGGTACTCCTTGATTTAAGACGATAGTGTGTTTGATGATAGTTATAAGGTGGAGTAATTTCTTAAATGAATGTATAGTGCAGGGTCCCGTAGCCTGAGTTAGCACCTTTTTACTCCGAGTTAGGCTTCAACATAAAAGCACTATGTAGTTGGACTCAAACTCTTGTGGTTCGGTGTGATAGGGGAATCGTAACGTAGAAATGATAAACTATGTTGTTTATTGTTTGGGGCATAGACGAGTAGTGTATTTAAGTTTAAGTCTATTCGTTGTATCTTGCAATTTACAATGCTTCCATTTATTATCTTCCATGAAATACTATTTCATGATTAGTACCAATATAAATCAGTCCTATGTTCACCAAATTTACTCATGCCTTATGTTGTGATGATTATGATTAATAGAACTCATGTGCAAGATCTACTCTACGTAAAGTCTCATTACTTCATGTTTCATGCTTACACGTTTCACAGGGGGTTATCATGAAGCTCATTTGATGCCTTCATATATTTTGTTGAGGAAAAATGTTCAATTCTATATTATGTTCCTTATTCCATTCTTTTAGAGCTCTATCAAGTCCCTACCCATCATTCAGGGACGAATGATCCCAAGGGGGAGATAATGTAACACCCCACACTTTTGGGCTAGAGTCGATCCATCTTTCTGATGTATATGAACCTGAATCCAATGGTTTCTAGTTAGAGATAAGTGTGATTTATATTTCCTTAGTGTGGAAACATTGTTGGAGATGAATATATAGCATAAGAATCCCCTAGCTCAAAAGTAAGTTGAGCACTTTCCTATTGATTCATTTTTAGTTAATGATTGTGAATGGGTCAATTTCCAATGATTATTTCTCCTAGTATTTATTGATTCATGTGGCCTACTATATATCAAATTAAAGCTCTTCGAGTCTTCTTTTCAATGCCTCTGACTGTTTGTTAATCCGAGTCCAGAGTCAAAAGTTAGGAGTATTTGAATGACACACTGTCCAACTTAGGCGATGGTCTTGGTGTCACAAACCTTAAGGTTTTCCATGGGTTAGACTCCACAAACCTCAAAGTTTTCCATGGGTTAGGCGCCACAAATCCCATGTATAACAGTATAGGGATTCTATTTTTGAGTTATTTCAAGGGCAATAAAGTCTTTTTGTGTCCCATAACTTCCCCAAACATTTATAGCTGAATTAAAACCCTAATGCACATTATTTCCTCCTAATATCCCTAATTCATCTTCTAAAACACAAGAGGAGAAAAACAACTTAGAGTTTGGGCAATCAAGATTAAAGGTTCAATCTTCATCATTAAGGTTCATGGAGTTTTCCTAAACAACATGTGCATGCTGAAATCGTCTTAATAATGTTTTAATTGTTGAGAAATCATATGTTTATAAAGGGTTTTTGAGTTACGTTAACAAGTACGCATTGTGAACCCTTTTTGATAATACTGTTTTGGTCTTGACGCCTTCTCTTGAAATAGATTATTTACTTGTGTGTATATATATATATATCTATATGCATTTGATCTTTTGAAAATTTGAATTGAGAGCCTAAAGATTGATACTCCCTCTCTTGTGATGAAGCGTCTTGATTTCACATGTTATGAATTACTAAATTGCATGTCTTAAAGAACGAACTAAGAGTTTTACTATCATTTATGAACTTTATGTCAATTGTGAATTAAAGAGAGGGATATTTTTGACTTTTAAATGCTAAATGTGATAATGGAAAGAATTGCATAATTGTCTTGAGAAATTGGTCACCCTTTTGTTAAAATGTCTGAATAGTTTGGCATATGTTTTGAAATAAGAACTTTCTTACATTGTTAAGTGTTTTTGGTTGTCAATGATTTTATTATATTGAAAGAACTATGACAAAATTATGATATAGCTTAGATTTATGACTTGCAAGTCTTGGTATGACGATACCAAAATTAGATAGTGCTATAACAGACTTAAAACAGAATAGAAGTCAAATTTCAATTAGATTTTCAAAATTTAAAGTTTTAAGGATGCATTTTCTGAAATGGTTAAAAATGATCTCATGAGATGTTAGGTATTTACCCGAAGAAGACACCAGGATTATACGCTGGCTTACTTCCCTATAGTGTATCACAATTAGCAACTCCAATCCTTCAGGTAAACTTGGGTATGAGGCTTAGCTGCAGGGTCAAGAGAGTATTCCATATATCCCATGGAATATCGGACTTGTACCACCTATCTTAGAAGTAAGATAAAGAGTTGAGGCAAAATTTACAAAAAATGTTTTGAAGCTTATCAATTTTGCCCATGTATTTTCAAATGTTTTGTGATGACTTGTCTTATTATAAAATTTCTCTCACTTATGTTATATATTAGTATTTTGTTTTTTTTTTATTTCTCTATGTACCAGTACATTTTGTATTGACCCTCTATATTTAAGGTTTTGAGGCCCAATATAGTGGTCCTTCTAAATAGTAGATTGTTGTCAGATATTCAGAGTTGGTGAGCCTCCCTTATTTCTGAAGGTGTCTTTTGTACTTATGTTGATCTCATTGTTTTTAGTTTATGGTCCAATAGGGGACCTTTCCCCGGTTTCTATCAGATTGTTGTTTTTAGTTGTAGTAGAGACTTCATAGACATGTATTAGATGATTTGGATTTTATTGAAATTATGTCCGTATTACTCAGTTGAGATATTAGAGTGACCATGTTTATATTTGTTTTCTGCTGTTCCTTATAGTATATTAATTGTGTATATTATTTCTAGTTAGAGAAGGGCTCGGGCCTTCATGGTTCAAGATGCTCGTCCCAGCCTGGTCCTCAGTTTTAGTCGTGACATCCATTTGGATAACCTTAGAGTTTATCTCTTGGACTCTAAAAATGGCGGTGTACATGTGCAAAAGGTTGTGTAGTCATTCCTTGGTTAGAAAGTAAATGAGAAGCAAGTGTTGGATCCTATTTTGATGCAAATCAATAATGATGTAGGTAAGCAGAAGATTATGGTTTCTGAGATTTGTGAGAATGGTATCTCAGGAACGTTATGTGTTCCCAACATTGATTGGTTAAGAGGAAGAATTTTGGCCGAGGACCATGAGTCGCGGTATACGGCTTACTTTGGGTAAAGAAAGATTGATCATGACCTTAAGGTGATTTATTGTTGGAATAAAATGAAGAGAGACGTGGCTAATTTTTTGGCTAAGTGAATGGTATGTCAACAAGTGAAAGTGAGCACTTGAGGCCTGGTGGGTTATCTCAAGATATTGAGTTGCGAGTGAGGAAATAAGAGTTAATTAATATGGATTTTGTTATCGTTCATCCACGTTCTCACTAGGATTTTGATTCAATTTAGGTCATCATGGATAGGATGACTAAGTCTGCTCACTTCTTGCAAGTGAGTATAATTTTTCTTCTAAGGATTATTATGCTAAGTTGTTCATTGAGGAGATTGTAGAGTTGTATGGTACTCCAATTTCCATTATTTCTTATCTAGGTACCCATTTCTCATCTAACTTTTAGAGGTCATCTCAGAGGGGTTTGGGATCTAAGGTAACCCTTAGCACCACTTTACACCCACAGATGAACGGGAAAGAGAAAAGGACAATCTAAGTTTTGGAAGATATGTTTTTGGCTTGAATTATTGACTGTGGTGGTAGTTGGGTTGACCACATTCCCTTCATAGAGCATACTTACAACAACTATTATCACTCTAGCATTAGTATGGCTTATTTTGAAGCCTTTTATAGCAAGAGATGTAGATCTCCCATCGGATGGCTTGATGTTGGTGAGGCAAATATGTTTGGCTCGCATTTGGTTCACCAAGCGATGAAAAAGGTAAAGATGATTCGGGATAGTCTTAAGACCACCCAAAGTTACCAAAACTCTTATGCAGATGTGAGGCAAAGAGAATTAGAATTTAAGGTAGAAGATTGGGTTTTCCTAAAGGTGTCTCCTATGAAAGGTGTGATGAGGTTTTGAAAAAGGGGAAACTTTGTCCCCGTTATGTTTGTTCGTACTTGATTTTAAAGAAGGTTTATAGTGTCTCTTATGAATTCCAGTTGCCTTCTGATTTGGACTCCGTTCACCCGGTGTTCTATTTGTTGATGTTTAAAAAGTACATGGGTTATCATTTGGTGGTTGTTTCTTTCAAAAAGCTAGATATTTTGGATTACTTGTCCAATGAGAAAGTTTTAGTTGATATCATGGAACAATGAGTCGATCAAATTCGGACTAGGTACGTGGCTTCGTTGAAGGTTCTGTGGCGGAACAAAAAGGTTTAGGAAGCTACTTGGGAAGATGAAGAAGAGATGAAGTCCAAGTACCCATTCTTGTTTCCCGTTCCAGGTAATTATGCTTAAGGTATGTGTATTCCTTAACATTTTTGTTTTATGTCATTGTTAAAGTTCAGTGTGATTTCCTTAGAATCTTTGTTTTCCATCTTTGCTAAAGGTAAGAGTTGAGGTATGTGGAGTCAAATCGTGCGAACATATGCCTTGTCCTATCATTAGAGGGTGAATGATCCTTAGGGAGGAGTATGTAATGCCCCAAGTTTTTTTCTTTGAAAATTTCCTTGAGTTTTGCACTCATTTCCTAGGTTATGATTGGACCCCTAGAGTCATAGGGTGTCTTAGCGATTCATTGGGACTGGTCATAACCAAATTAGTAAGTTGGTCCTTGATTCTTCTATGAGTATGAGTGTCTCACTAAGAACCTTATGGATATGTTATGAGTCGTTAGGTGTAATCGTAGGGTGTCCAATGTAAGTCCCAATTTGGGTTCTGTGTTGATCACGACTGGACCCTACGAGTCATAGGGACCCATTATGATTCTTGTGGCTCATTCATAAGGTCAGTAGTGTAGGGTGACTTGGTGGTACTGCCTTGGTTAAAACTTGTGGTGACGAGTCTTAAAGATTGGCTGTGAGTCAAGAGTTGACTCATAGTCAAAGGAGGCACATTTTTATCTTTTAAGTTAAGGTCATTCTGGACATTTTCCCCGTTATAAGAATTTAAACCAACAACTTATAAACACATTAGGATATCATTAGTACTCAAAAACTAATCCAAGTAACTTCTCAAATACTCCAAAGGCTATCTAAATTCCCTTAAGGAAGCCAAGATAGGGTTTCATATAGTTAGTCATCTTTCTCCCAACATTTCTCATTTTTTAAGCCATGTTACTCTTCCCTCATGGTTTATTTATTAAAATAATGTGTTTAAAGTATTGTTCATGAGGTGGTTGTGTTGGTTTTAAAATAGGGAAAAGGACACTCTAAAACACTTTCTAAAACAAATATCCCAAGATTGAAAACTTTTCAAAAAAGTGGCAGTTGGATATACTATTTTCGCTTTTAGCCATTTCCTAGTTTGGGTTATTTTGTCCTACATAGTCCATATACAGTCCATATACAATACTGATATACAGTGTAAATACAATACTGATACAGTATTTAACTTGGGCAATTCGACCCTTTTAAAAATATTTTAATTTCTTTTTTGCTGTAAATTTTTAAACTGATCAAATATTCTACTTTTGTATTGTTTAGAAATAATAATTAAATTTATATAAAAATAATATAATTTTTAAATAGAATATGTATCTATATAAGATATATGTATAGAAATTGTATAGTTCTATCAAATATGTATATGTATAAAATATATATAGAAAGTGTATGAAAATTATATAATTGTCATATAAAACGTGAGAAAATAATATAAAGTTGTTGTATAAATTGTGTATCAAAATTGTATAATTTTCATTTAGAATATTTATATGTATAAGATATGTATAAAAACTGAATAAAAGGTGTGTAGAAATGGTATAGAACAAGCCAGTAAATTGAAATGGCTAGAAAGTAGAATTTAAATTCCATAGCCATTTTAATGGAAATAGTTTAATTTGAAGTCTCCTTTTTGTCCTTTCCCATTTAAAATAAAAGTTTGTGGTTTTTGAATGTTTAGAAACTGAACAATGTTACTCATGGTTTACATATGATTCTTTATGCTTTAAATTAAGGTCTTGAACTTGTGGGTGCATGGGTATGGTAAATGAACTAGGGAATTGTGATTTTTCCAATCTTGTGACTTTTGATGTTGTTATGACCCCAACCCCATAACGTGAATTTGGTTTTAATTATGAGGATGGTGTAAATTTGTAAAACTGAATATTCTTGAATTATTGCATGATAAAGAGGTATTTGAAACACATTGGTTTGATTTAATGAACAAAGGTAGTTAGTGTTTTCCCCACCTTGTGTTAATGAACAAAGGGAGTTGTTGTCCCCAAGTTACTGGAAATTTTTTTGGCATTTTGTTATCACCTTTTATGTGTAGTTGGTATGAAGAAACCAACAATGTATGATTAAATGTGTATTATGGTTCAATGAAAGGGATTGTTTGATAAATGTTTTAATTGGGCTTTAATAAGGGTTTTGTAGCTTAGTCTAAAATTGGTGGTCCAAGTAACTAATGCTGGAAACCGTGTTTGCTAAGTCGGGGGTCAAAGTTACCAAGGAGTTTCAAGTCCCCCTCATTATTACTTCATGATTAAGGAGGTTCGATTCCCTTGTAAATCTTTACACGATAAGGTGCTTATTCACCTAAGTATATGTTTGGGAAGTTTGAGTCCCTAATGCATATATATGAGATTATTCTCGGATTCGTGTAGCAGCACACACTTGGCCTGACTAGGGGTGAGAGATGGGGTCCATATAGCCCATGTATTCATGCTATGATGGTCGAGCTAAACAACCAGGCTAATGTTTTGAAACACATGTTTAGACTTGTTCCCTATCTTGGCATGTGGTTTCTGTATGTGTGTATATATATATGTTTATGCAATTGATTATGTGCATTAGTTTTAAATGATTTGCAACAATTTATCATGTCACTATGTTATCCTTATCCCTAAATACACATGCTAGCATCCACTTCTCCTGCTTTGTGATTAGGATTTGGGATTATCTCATGAGTTGGCATTGTAGTGGTGAGCTTCCATACATCGGAAGACTACATTTCATGTTCTGGTCTTTTATGTCTTAGACTTTTTAGACTTTTTTTCTATAGTCGGGGCATGTACCGACACTTTATCGATGTTAAGTTTTGGTTCTTTGTTTAGAGGGCTTTTCTTAGACTACTGTGGTTATTGTACGGTGTTGGTCGGTTAGTTATTCGATCACCAACCATCGATTACAGACATGCATTAAGATTTTCTTAAGCTATTGCACGTTATCTTGTTTTATGTTTTGAATTCATCCGATAATTAGGAATGATGTGTTCAGTTGGTTAGGTGCAGGGGTTGATGTCCACGGGGAACTTGTGATACCCATCACGACCAGTCCCTAGTTCAAGTCATGACACAATTAGAGTTAGAAGAGGGTTTATCCCAACATCTTCCCTTAGTAGAGTCTTTCAAACAGACAATAAAGCATCAACTATTATGATATTAAGGTATTTTGTCTTGATTTTATTATATTGATATTTGTTTGATTACTTTTTGATCATCTATCCTTCAACTTCTACACTATACTATTTATTTTATACAACATTCATAGTGTCATGCCATGCCATGGGTTAGCTTGGCTTAACATGTGACTATAAGTACCATGTTATGATTAGAGCATAGTCTCGGGTCATAACAAACTTAGTTGTAATTCCTCATGTTTAAATTGTCCTAGGGTATCTAAAAGCCATGTTAGGTACAATATTAATCATGTGTGTGAAGCGCGCCACATATATATGTGAGCACCTATGAATTATTTTAGGAAAAGATTCACTTCTTTCATGTTCATATTGTGCGATAGAGTGTGAACTTTGTTAAAATTTTCTTCTAACATTCATTACACATTTAAAGAATATGCCTTCAAAGAGAAATGACAAAAGGAGAAGTAAGAATGATAATGGTATTCACAACCAGCAAATTCTCTAAGTGAACAAGTCTTCCATGCCAAATTCAGGGTCTTTTTCATAGCTTTGGAAAGTCCATGACCACCCAGAATAATCTGCAGCCTATTTCACTAACCAACATAAATATGATACCAGCTAGAATTTGAGACCACTCTAATGAATCATTTGGTATCCTTTGTGTCTAATACTAAAGAGGATCCGTAGGAGTTCTTTGATAGTATTCAGATATCATGGGGTTTACTCTAACTAAAAGTGCTAATTTGGCTTCTTATCGGTTTGAAAGATTGGCATAACTTGGTACAAACACTAAAAGGTGGATAGAGGTACAAATATCAGACCAATAGAATGGGATGAGTTTATTGCTAATTTTATGTAAAGACTATTCCCACTTGATTTGGTTAAGCAAAAGTTCATAAGGGAATTAATATAAAGCACAACAACATTAGTGTAAAAGAGTATTCTCTTACGTTTCCTCAACTTTCACATTTTGCTCAGGCTATGATTGCTAACTCTAAGGCCCTAATGAGTATGCTTATGTCAGGTGTTTCTAAGGATGTGTTCAAAATGTTTAGAATTGTGATGTTGGTCAACAATATGGATGTCTCTCGATTGAGGGCTAACTCCCAATAGATTGAAGAGGAGAAGTTGAGGAAAAACAAATACAAAATATAAATAAGAGCGCTAGAACAGGGTACTTTGATTATTCTCAGCAAAAGTTGGGTTGCGGAATTTTTTCTAAGTTTTAGTGGAGGTATTCATCCCCAACACCATTATTTTCTAATTCCCCATCTCCTAAACTAATTCACGATAAAAAATGTACAATACAAGGCTCTAGGTCTTATTTTAGTGTTTCCAGTAGTTGTACCTTCTCAACTTCTATAAAGTGTAGGAAAAACCATCCTAAAGCATATATTTGTTAGGTAAGGATGGGTGTTTTGGTTTTGTAAAGCTAGGTCATAAGTTTTGAGATTGTCCAACAACAAAGAGAGGTGATAATAATGGATGCACTTAGGCTACCTCTTTAGCAACTCTAGAAGGTTACATGGCCCAACAGGTTGTGTCATTTTTTTAGCTAGTCGACCATGTAAGAATAGGTTCTATTCCATTTAGACTCAACAGGAATATCAGGGTTCTCTTATGTAGTCATAGGTACGTTACAGGACTTTCATATTCATATTTATGCAATATTAGATCTTAGAGTCGCACATCCTTTCATGACTCTCCATATATCAGAAAACTTTAGTGTCACTCCTAAAATCCTCTGAGAACCTTTCTTAGTATCTACTCCAGTATGTGATTCTGTCATAGAAAGAAGGGTTTACAGGAATTTTCCAGTCATTGTTTCCCAAAAAGTCACCACAGTCGACCTTCTAGAGTTAGGCATGACAAATTTAGATGTTATTCTACTCTTGTTATGCCTTAGTTGACTATAAAAATAAAGTAGTCCTGTTCCAATTTCCAAATATCCTATCATAGAGTGGAATGGTATTACCTTAGTGATAGTATGTCAGTTTATCTCTTACCTTGAGGATGGAAAAATAATTTCCAAAGGGTGCATCTATCATCTTGTTTGCGTTAAGAATTCAATGTTTGAAATCTAAACTCTTGAGTCAAGTCCAATGGTAAATGAAATCACAATTTTTTTTCTAAAATCTACCTCAAGAACCTCTTGAGCGTGAAATTGACTTTGGAATAGATCTTCTACAAGATACGCAGCCTATTTCAGTTCCATCCTATAGAATATAAAAAAATTAAAGAAATATTTGAAATATATCCTAGATGAGGATTTTATCAGACCCAAACTTTCTACATAGGATGCTCGAGTTCTTTTCATGCACTAGAAAGATGATTCACTAAGAATGTCCATAGACTACCTTCAGTTGCATAAAGACATACTCAAGAATAAGTTCCCAACCTCAAGATTGATGGCATGTTTGATCAACTTCAGGGTGTTAATTATTTCTCTAAGTTAAATCTTAAATTCGACTGTCAACAACTAAGAGTCAATGAATATAACATTGTGAAGAGCCTTCAGAACTTGGTATGGTTACATTGAATTTATTATTATGTATTTTCTACTATAAAATGCTCTT
>NC_061113.1:39347150-39625174 GCF_002878395.1 Capsicum annuum | reverse complement strand
AGCATCATTTATACCTGAAACTTTCCTAATCACATTTGTTAGCTCATTTACAGGAAAAAGGACTAAAAGTGTACGAAATAGATAATTAGTTCTCGAAACTAGGCTAAAATATGGGCAAAATATATTGATATAGGCGCGTAATTTCGCCTATCATCAGAACTTCAACCTTCAAATCAAGGTATGATCATATATGGGTCCCACAATATAAGGCACGACAACATGAGTGTAAAAGAGTATTCTCTTATGTTTTCTTTTCTTTCACATTATGCTCTGGCTATGATTGCTAACTCTAAGGTGTAAATGAGTATGATTATGTCAGGTGTTTCTAAGGATGTGGTTAAAAAGTTTATGATTGTGATTTTGGTCAATTAGATGGACGTCTCTCGATTGATGGCTTACTCTGAACAGATTGAGGAGGTGAAGTTGAGGAAAAAGAAAAACAAAATATAAATAAGAGCGCTAGAATAGGGTACTTTGATTATTCTCAAGAAAAGTTGGGCAGTGAAATTTGTTCTATGTTTTAGTGGAGGTATTCATCCCCAACACCATCTGTTCTAGTCCCCCATGTCATAGACCAAGTCAGGATAAAAAATGTACAACACAAGGCTCAACGCCTTATTTTAGTGTTTCCACTCTATATATATTGAAAAACATTAGTGTCAGTCCTAAAATCCTCTGAGAACCTCTCTTACTCTCTACTCTAGTTGGTGATTCATTCATAGAAATATGGGTATACAAAAATTGTCCAGACATTGTTTCCCAGAAAGTTACCACAATCCATCTTCTTGAGTTAGACTTGACAAATTTACATATTATTGTTGGCATGGATTGGCTCTGCTATTGTTATGCCTCAGTTAACTATAGAAATAGAGTAGTCCAGTTCCAGTTTCCAAATAATCCTATCATAGAGTAGAAGGGTATTACCTTAGTTCCAGTACGTCAATTCATCTCTTACCTTGAGAATAGAGAAAAAATTTCAAAAGGTTTCATCTATCATCTTGTTTGAGTTAAGAATTCAATGTTTGGAATCAAAACTCTTGAGTCAAGTACAGTGGTTAATGAGTTCCCAAATTTTTTTCCCAAAATCTACCTCAAGAACCTATTGAGTGTGAAATTGACTTTGGAATTGATCTCCTACAAAATACATAGGCTATTTCAATTCCATCCTATAGAATTGCTCTAACTGAGATAAAAAATTTAAATGAATATTTGAAAGATATCCTAGATGAGGATTTTATCAGGACCAACTTTCTCCTTGGGGTGCTTGAGTTCTTTTCATGCAATAGAAAGATGATTCACTAAGAATGTCTATAGACCACCTTCAGTTGAATAAATACATAGTCAAGAATAAGTATCCCAATCTCAAGATTGATGATATGTTCGATCAACATCAGGGTGTTAATTGTTTCTCTAAGTTAAACCCTAAATTCGACTGTTAACATCTAAGAGTCAATGAACATAACATTATGAAGAGCCATAAAAACTTGGTATGGATACATTGAATTTATTATTATGTCTTTTCTACAATTAAATGCTATTGAAACTTTTATGGACTTGATGAATTGGGTGTTCAAGAAGTGATTGGAAATGTGCATTATAGTCTTTATAGATGACTTCCTTATTTATTCTCGAAGTGAGGTAAACATGCATATTGTTTAAAGATTGTTTTGTAGACACTTAGAGATCACTGACTATTCAACAAGTTTAGCAAGTGTGAATTCTAGTTTAATTAAAAGAATTCCTTGATCTTATCATTCTTGATAATGACAGTTCAGTTAATCCTCAAAAGGACAAAGCATCTAGAAATTATCTTAGACCCATCTCTCAATTATATATCAAGAGTTATTGTCACATCACAATACTATCTCCTAGTCGTAACACGATGCTCTAGGTCACAAGTGACCCCAAGCTAACCCATTATTTTGCATAAGCTTTAAATGCTGAAAGAAGGTAAAAAAATTCTATTCAAAATTATTTTAAAAGTATCTAATAGTCAAAACAATATCAGAGGTAACTAAAATACATCACTGAAAAAGATTTCTAATAGTCTAGCTGTCTAAAAGCTGCTAAACATAATGAGTTATTGGGATAGGTACCCAACTAAATCTGACTAGCTAAAATAGCATAAAGTAAAATTACTTGGTTGAATAACTAATAATGTAACTCATCCTTGATTGATGAGCACTCATAAATGGTGCAACTAAGTGTCACAGAATAATCTAAGTGCGAGATGGGAATTGAGTGTTCGAACCAATGTTATAATACAACATAACACAAATAAGAGTATGTGATGAGTACTTTGAATATAGTGGTATGTGAGCTGAGAAAATAGTTGTGAAACATACATATATTGAACATATATACATCAACATGAAGATCAAATGCAAGACCAGGTATAAATATATATTACGTATCTGAATAACTCAATGACTTAATCCTTAATAATTGGCCATGCAAACACAAACTGAACATAATCTGAATACTAAATTGTAATGGTAGGAGCTAACATTAACCAATATGCACTAATTTAATCTAATTGGGGTTTAAACTATTATCCTAGTTGAAGGGTGTCAGTTCGTTGCGATGGGCAATAACACTGGCTTGCGTGGATCCATTAAACTGGTGTCCCAAAGGACTAGGCTGTCTATCCTCTACTAGTAGATGGCCCCTATTAGGGTGTCAGTCCTAACCAGGTAGGTGACCCCTACTTATGGACTTACACTAAAGTCTCAATCTTTAACTAGTGGGTGAGCCTTCATCCCAGCATTCACTCGGTGATAAGTCCTACTCCCAACTGAACTGACAGTGATGCTGATAAAATGTTTAACATAACTGGTACTAATAAATACTCAACATGATAATATTTTAAATTTAATGATAAAATCAAGCTCTATGCGACTTGTAACCTAAAATCTATAACATGCATAAATATTTAGGTATCGAGTGTTCATAACCCACAAGCACAGACTACTACAGTGGAACATGATAAGGAATAAGATGAACATTGTATGGAAAATCATGAAGAGTACTCAATACCTCAATAGGTGATCATGTTATAGGCTAGTGACATTATCAAATATATGCAAACACATTTGTCATGAGGAAATATATTTTCATGGTTCATAACCACAACAACTAAGATGAAGATGATAAATCTAATATTTGACTTAGATCCTAATGAAATAGAAAAGGTTTTGTACTTGAAAATTAATAAAGTTCTTAGGAATTTGTGAGCGGAAGGGACCATTGATGAAATCCCACATACCTAAGTGTAAAAGCCTTGAAAAAATCCTTGAATTTATCTTGTTCTTAAGAAACCCTACTTTTCTTTGAGAGAGAAAAAAATCACTTAATTTAACTAAGAGAAGTCATTTATAATGTTATGAGAAGATAAGGTAATATTTAACCTTGATAGATGATGTTCTAGAAGGGTAAATGATGTGAGTTTGGCTTAAGAGGAGGTGGAGATTTCCAAAGAACCCTTTTTAAAATAAGTAGAAAATTATTGTTCCAATTATTACAACTCACCCTATGACTCATCTTGTCTTTTTTTGATTCATTGTCTGAGTCGTAACCTGAACTCCTGAGATCTTGGGTCCTTTCTATTATGACTATAAATGCCCTAATAATGATTCATTACAACTGACTATGAGTCGTTCGGTGGACTCTTATTCTGAGGTTTGGTATTTGGATCACTTACTGTTCAGTTGATGTGTATATACATAAACTCGTAATGTTTGATTATGAATCATATGCTTGACTAATTAACACTAGCATAGTTTTTTGATCGTAGACTATTATGACTGCGAGTCTTTCCTAGAGACTCATGGTCGCTCACTACGAGTCCGGTAGTAGGCCCACAGTAATTGGGTTTAATCTGAAAGTCCTTACTATATTGTGACTGCAAATACTTGTAACGACTAATTCTGGGTCATCACATGAATCATAGTCACTATTAGCTGACTAATACTTAAGGGAAATTTGCATACTTTTTTCCACAATATTGGATCAAGGTGAGACTAGCAGTGCTAGAAATCCAACTTAGTGAACGATCTTTTATGGGGTCTAGAGATTGAAAACTTAGGGTATTAGAGTTTCTTGGGTTTATCTAATTAATATGGGTGGTTGGTTGAAGGATTATCCTCTATTACTTCTCCTATGACTAGACTTACTCAAATGAAAGTTAGGTTTCAATGGTTCAATTCGTGTAACGCCCTGAATCTGGCACCCAAAATGCTACATGGTGCTCATGACCCTGAAGGACCACAAGCTAACCCCT
The DNA here is from genome assembly GCF_002878395.1 of Capsicum annuum. NCBI lineage: Eukaryota > Viridiplantae > Streptophyta > Magnoliopsida > Solanales > Solanaceae > Capsicum > Capsicum annuum. The sequence goes on along the minus strand of NC_061113.1, from coordinate 39,620,895 downwards.
GACTAATATATGTGCCTATACACTGCATAATATACTGTATAAATATGGAAATAAAGGATGAAAGGCCATAAGGTTCAAAGATCTGATAAAGCATAACATCTGATGGTATGGTATATCAATACCAAAACAACTTAAATAACTGACTGAGCATGCTAGCCTAAAAGCCTCTAAACTGTATGAATAATCTATTGATGGGACATGTCCCCAACTAACTCCAACTACTAAAGTAAATTTATTAATAAGATGATAAAGTAATAGTCATGTCCTCAAAGGATAAGGACTCACTGCTAACTTTGACTACTGAGACTGGAATGCTACTGATGCTCTAGAGCTCATGCTTCTGAACCTATGGTATAAAACACTATAGTGAAAATACATCAGTATGATTGAATGTACTGGTATGCATGTGAGGGAGGCTGAATGTAAAAGGGTTCATATGCATGAACTACACTAACTGACTGAATAACATGAGCGTGAGAATACATGCATGAATACATAATAAATGTAACTGAGTCAGTGATAACATGATTACTGAGTCTGAGTACTAATAATATGAGATACTAATAATTGTACAACTAAAAGAGCTAATACTGAGCTACTGTATCTGACAGTATAGTTTCTGATGGAACTAGCTGAGTTTCGTAGTATTCTGAGTTGACTGTATCTGACAATCCTGATCTATAACTGAAACTATGGGAAGTACTCATCTAACTGACATGCACTAAATATTACGTAATATCTGAGTTAGGGTCTAATCTGTAACCCTAATTAGAAGGGTGTCGATACCGCACCACTGGTAAGGACAAGCTATGGGTGACCCTCTTCTGATAGTGTCCCAAAAGAGAATGGTGGGTCCCTCATCTGACTGTGCTTATGCACGTCATCAATCCTTATCTGACAATGTAGGTGTCTCAAATTATGCTAGCTACATAGTTCTGGAATGCAAGGATTGTTTCTAAGAATCACACCCTCACCTGACAGTGTGTGTTCCCATCCTTCGGTTCACTCATTGCTAAATCCTACTCCCATCGAAATAGACATTGAACATGTTTAACTGAATTGAAAAGGACAGAGTTAACTGAGTTCTGTTGACTGAAGAAATACAACTGAGATTACTGAATTTTTGAGATTTCTAAGATTATTGAGTTTTCGTGAGTCGCATGACTGACGGAATTTCTATGAACATGGCTGAACTGAGAGTATCTTGTAAACATGACACTGGCTCTAGGCACACAACTAAATTTTTGGGTACAAGTATTCTCAGGAATCGATATCATATAAGTGACAAAGCATGACTTTCCTAAATACATAACAACCATCACAACCCATAATACAATAAATTAGAGATATCATGATGAAAAAGTTTGAAAGAACCACAAGGGCTACATATGCATCCATAATTCACTGACTAAGACATTTAATCAAACATTTGACATGATTTAACTTGTACATGATTGGGGATTTCATATTATCATACTAGTATGACACTTTTCTTTCACATAAGCATTTAATCAAATACATGAGGAGCATACTTTGGATTTAGCATCATCAATGCATCTAATTGTCATGGTTGCATGAATAATTTGGAAAATTTGAAGGGTTTATCATGATTATTATGAAAATCATCACATACTAGGGTTAATAATTGGAATATGTAATTTAAAACAGGAATCAAAACCCCACAACATCATGAACATGAATTTTAATTCAATTTAAATCATGAACATTCATACATACACAAATCTTGGATTTTGAAATGAGATTCTTGAGCTTCATGGGTGAAAGGGACCCATGAATCAACACATGAAATACCTGGGTTATGAGTTCCTTGAAATTCTTGGACTTGAAGAACTTGGAATCTCTTAGTTTCTTGAAGAAGGATTTGGGTCTTGTTCTTGGGGATTATCTTTTAGAGAAAACCCTAATTTCTTATGGTAGATGGATAATGAACTAATGAGCCTTGATATGATATAACTAGGTATTACAAAGGGTGGTGAAAGATTAAAAAGCTCCTTTTAAAAATGACTTAAAATAAATGAACAAAATATGCGATGATGGGTGTAAAAATCCGTCGCTGGGTCGATGGTCCGTTGGTCCTGACCGTTGCATCTGGGTATAATAGGGGTTCACTACCTCTCTTATCAAGGCTTGGGCGATGGTCCATCGCTAGCTCGATGGTCCGTCAGCCTGAGCCATCGCCCTTAGGCAGAATGTGTCTCACTGCCTTCGCTGCGATGGCTTGGGCGATGGTCCGTCGCTAGCTCGACGGTCCATTGGCTCTCACCATCGCACCTGGGTAGTTTTGATTGCTTTTTGTATTTCACCCATAAATTTCTCTTTCGATGTTGGATTTTGACGAAATAGGTATTGATGGAAAATTATTCAATTTTTCACTCAACAAAAAGTGAAAAATCTTTAAAATTCCACGTTTATAAAAGTGGATTCATCTTGCAAAGCAAGTTTCTAAAATTATTGGGATTATTTCAAGCTAGGTGGAAGTATGGGGTATTACAATATCAGCCCCTTGAGAACATTTTTCCTCGAATGAGACTGAGTAAGAGGGGAAAAGATAAACTAACATACATACTGAACATGAACAACTGGAACATGATCTTATGACTGACATGACTGATAACTGAATATATCATACTGAGCATTAATATCTAATACATGTTTAACTAATTTATGACTGCATGCCTGATTACTGATAAAATGCATTTTTAATCAAACTGAACATGCATATCTGATTCATGAATACATGACTGAACTGACACATGAATGCATGACTGACGTAATGGTACTTAATAAAAAGTTTATAATGGAATTCCGAACATGAAATGGATACCAAGGTTCTCATTGAAATCTGAACATGAAACTAAAAAGCTTAAGGAGAACTATTACCTTAAGATTGATCTGATTTTGCAGAGAAGAGGTAAGGATATTTGGTCCGCATTTCTGCTTCTGCTTCCCAAGTAGATCGCTCAACGGACTGATTCCGTCAAAGAACTTTGACTGGAGGGACATCTTTTTTCTTTAGTCTATAAGTCCAGTAGTCAAGAAATTCAACTGGAATCTCTTTATAAGAGAGGCTATTCTGAACATCTATGCTTTGAATAGGGACTACAACTATTGGGTCACCTATGCACTTGTTGAGAAAAGAGACATGGAAGACTGGATGAACTGAAGCTAGATCTGAAGGTAATTCGAGCTCATAAGCTACCTTGCCAAAACGACTGACAATTTCGAAGGGACTGATACATCCGGGGCTGAGCTTTCCCTTCTTGTCGAACTACTTCACTCCCTTCATGGGATAGATCTTTAGATAGATATAATTACCAATCTCAAACTTGAGATCCTTTCTATGCACATCTGCATAAGACTTCTGTTTACTCTAAGCAGCCTAGAGTTTTTCTCTGATAAACTAGAATTTTTCTAAGGCATCTAATACTAAGTCAGGCCCTATAATTGAGGCCTCACTAGCTTCAAGAAACTGATTGCAGATCTGTATCTTCTACCATAGAGAGCTTCCAATGGAGCCATTATAATACTAGAATGATAGTTGTTTTGGTATGCAAACACAATCAAAGGCAAGTTGTTATCCCAACTACCCTTGAAATCGATTGCATACGCCCTTAGCATATCTTCTAAAGTATGAATGGTCCTTTCTACTTGAACATCTATCTGAGGATAAAAGGTTGTACTGAGATGAACTTAGGTATCAAGACCCTTTTGGAATGTTTTCCAGAAATGAGAGGTAAACTGGGTACCTCTATCTGAGATAATAGATAACGGAATACCGTACAATCTGACCAACTCTCTAATGTAGAGTTTGACATAATCATCGGTTTAAGAAGAGGTATGGTCTGGAAGGAAATGAGCTTATTTGGTGATCCTATCTACAATGACCCAAACTAAATCATGCTGGTGACAAGTATGAGGAAAACCCATCACAAAGTCAATGTTCAGTTCTTCCCACTTCCAAGTAGGAAAACTGAACTCTTGCATGGATCCACTATGCTTCTGATGCTCTATCTTAACCTGCTGACATGTAGAGCACTTAGCCACAAACTCTATAACATCTCTCTTCATCCCACTCCACCAATAGATCTCCCACAAGTCACGATACATCTTTGTGGCCCCTGGATAAATAGACTATCATCCACCATGCGCTTCAGCAAAAATTTTCTTCCTTAAATTATCTACACCTGGAATACATAGACGACCCTAACAACGCAATACACTATCTCCCCCTTGGGATAAAACCTTTACTTTTTGATCTTTGACTGACTACTTTAACTTGACAAGGCTAGGACCTCTATCTTGCTTTTCTTTTACCGAAGAAACTAGAAATGATTCTAAAATACTTTGAACCCATATGTCACCCTTCTCTAAATCGGCTAGCAGAATACCTAGTCTAAAAAGATGATGGATTTCCTAAGATAACTTCTTCTTATTTTCCTCAACATGAGCAAAACTACCAATAGACAGTCTACTGAGAGCGTCGGCCATAATGTTGGCCTTGCCCGGATAATAAAGGACACTAATGTCATAATCTTTCAAGATCTCTAACTACCTTCTCTGATGAAGATTAAGATCTTTCTGATAAAAGACATACTAAAGGCTCTTATGATCTGTGAACACATCTACATGAATCCCATATAGATAATGCCTCCAAATCTTCAAGGCAAATACTATGGATGCTAACTCAAGATCATGAGTAGGATAATTATTCTCATGGGGTTTAAGATGTCTAGAGGCATAGGCTATGAACTTACCATGCTGTATGAGGGAATAACCCAAACCTACTATGGATGCATCATAATACACTACAAACCCATCTAAACCCTCTGGAAGATCTAGGACAGGAGCTGAAGTAAGTCGAGTCTTGAACTCTTGAAAAATTTTCTCACAAGGATCTGCCCACTGAAACTTCACTTTCTTCTGAGTCAATCTGGACATAGGTGATGAAATAGAATAAAATCCCTTAACAGACTGTCAGTAATAGCCATCCAAACCCAAAAAACTCTTGATGTCTAATAGAGAGATAGGGCGAGGCCAGTTTCTTACTACTTTGGTGTTTTGAGTTTCAACTCTAATGCCATCATCGAAAATGATATGACCAAGGAATGCTATTAAACTTAGCTAAAATTCACACTTACTAAATTTGACAAACGACTGATGATCTCTGAGAGTCTGAAGTACAATTCTGAGATGGTCTGCATAATCCTACTCACTGCGGCAGTAAGTAAGGATATTATCTATGAAGACTATGACGAATATGTTCAAGTACTGCTTGAACACACTGTTCTTCAAGTCCATGAAATATGTTGGGACATTGATAAGACCAAATAACATGGATAGAAATTCAAAGTGACCATATTGAGTATGGAAAACTGTTTTTAGAATCTGACATTCTTTGACTCTGAGCTGAGGATAGCCTGATCTGAGGTTTATCTTAGAAAAATAGTTGGCATACTGAAGTTGATCGAACAAGTCATCGATTCTTGGAAGAGGATACTTGTTGTTGACCATAAATTTATTGAGCTGATAGTAATCAATATACATTCTGAGAGAACCGTCTTTCTTGCGTACGAATAAAATTGGTGCACCCCACGGGGAAACACTAGGCCTGATGAACACCTTATCTAAGAGATGTTTCAACTGTTCTTTCAATTCTCTAAGTTCTACTGGTGCTATTTTGTATGGAGGAATAGAGATAGGATGAGTATCTAGAAGACGATCAATATCGAAGTCTATTTCCCTTTTTAGAGAAATTCCTAGCAGATCTTTGGGAAAGACATCTGGACATTTACTCATGATTGGGACTGAATCAAGACTAGGAGTTTAAGAAATAGTGTCCTTAACTCGAACAAAATGATAAACACAACCCTTAGATATCATTTTTCGTGCCCGAAGGTAGGAACAAGCTGACCTCTAAATGCTGAAGTACCACCCTTCCACTCTAGGATAGGTTCATTCAAAAACTAAAACTGGACTATTCTATTTCTGCAGTCGACTGTGGCATAGCAGGAATAAATCTAATCCATGCCGAGAATGACATCAAAATCAGTCATTTCTAATTTGACTAAGTCTGCTGAGGTGACTTTCAAAGATACCAGAATTGTACAGTTCCTGTATACTTGTCGGGCTATGATAGTTTTACCCACTGGGGTAGATTCCAAAAAAAGGGCTCTGCTATAATTTTAGGACTGACTTCGAAATCAACTGCTATATAGGGAGTAATAAAAGACAAAGAAACTCCTGGATATAGCAAATCATAAACATACACTTAAAAGATCTGTAACATACCAGTAACCATATTAGGAAAATTTTCTTGATCTTTCCTGAATTGGAGAGCATAAAGTCGATTTGGGCGCTGCCCACTAGCAGCACTGGAGGTGGCACCCTGCTGATTTGGGTGACCTGTGCTGGGGAACGGTTCTTCTGACCCAAATAACCTGACTAGGGACAATCTCTGACTTTGTGGACTGTCTTTCCAAATAAAAAACGAAAATCACTACCAGATTTGCAAGCACCCTTGTGGTTCTTACCACAAGTCCGACAAATGGGATTAGTTCAGGCATTGCTGAGACTTCCCTAAGACTTAGAGCCTGGCGCTCTATCTCTATTACCATCCCTAAACTTAGGAGCTGGAGAACTAGCTTAAGAAGGAGCTGGAACCGATGATTTGGGATAAAACTAAGAATGGTTTCCTCATGGTTTCCTTCTTCTAATTTAGGCTGAGTAAAGTTGAAACTACCTATCCCTGCTCTCTTATTCTGCTTCTCCTTCATCTTAATCTTTTGCTCCTCTATCTGCTGAGCATAGCTCATAAGCCTAGCTAAAGTCAGGTTACTATTCAACATCGCAGACCTATTCTCATTGACCATACTATCATTCAACCCCAGAAAAAACTTACTCATCTTGGCCCTGCTGTCTGCAACCACATGAGGGCATAGCTGGCTAATTGAGTAAACTGAAGAGAATACACTTTCACCGTTATGTTTTCCTGCCTAAAGTTGATAAACTCTAATACCTTAGCCTCTCTTAGCTCTTGGGGAAAGAATATATGTAAGAATGCAGTGATAAAATTCTCCCACTCAATAGGCCCTGGATCAACTGGCCTTTCTGACTTTCACTATTTGAACTAAGTGTGAGCAATATCCCATAACTGATATACAACTAGCTCAACACTCATACTAGGATTAACCCCCTTGATTTCAGTAACCTTATAAACCTAATCAATAAATTCCTAAGGGTCCTCATCTAACTTAAACCCAAAAAAGGATGGAGGATTTATTCACGTGAAGTCCCGAATCCTGGCTACAGCTGAATTAGCCACTGGGTTGGCTGGAATGACAACTGATCGTTCATTCTGAGAAGTAATTCACTGAGCAAAAGTAGTGAATATAGCTCTGAACTCTGCATGAGAAACATGTTCACCCAAAGGATCTTTGGGTTGAGGCGTTGGCTAATTCCCATTTCTTCTTTTGGGAGGCATGTTCTATAGATAAAAGGGGTAAATAAATTAGACTAGAATGAGAGATTTATTGGAAATTATGCTCACTGGTATGACATGAATACTGAATGAAGGGAAACTATTCCTAAAACATCTTATAGCCTCCTGTACATAAATATGGTGCACAATACACCCATATACAAGACTCTACTAAATATGGCTTTCATACTTCCTAGGACACTATTGAACGTTAGGCTCTGATACCAATTTTGTAACACCCCGAATCTGGCACCTGGAATACTACGCGGTGCTTATGACCCCTAAGGACTACAAACTAACCCATGACTGACATCTGTACCTATACACTGCAAATATACTGTATAAATGCGAAAATAAAGGCTGAAAGGCCATAAGGTTTAAAGATCTGATAAAACATAACATCTGATAGTATGGTATATCAATACCAAAACAACTTAAATAACTGACTGAGCATGCCAGTCTAAAAGCCTCTAAACTATCTGAAGAAGGAGTTGATGGGATATGTCCCTAACTAACTCTAACTACTAAAATAAACTAATTAATAAGATTATAAGGTAATAGTCATGTCCTAGAAAGATGATGACTCACTGCTAACTCTGACTACTAAGACTAGAATGCTACTGATTCTCTTGAACTCATGCTTTTGAACCTATAATATAAAACACCATAATGTAAATGTGTTAGTATGATTGAGTGTACTGGTATGCATGTGAGGTAGGCTGAATGCAAAAGGGTTTATGTGCATGAACTACACTAACTGACTGAATAACATGAGCGTGAGAATACATACATGAATACATAATAACTGTAACTGAGTTTATGATAATATGATTACTGAGTTTGAGTACTGATAACATAAGATACTGCTAACTGTACAACTGAAAAAACTAAAACTGAGCACCAGTATCTGACAGTTTGGTTTCTGATGGAACTAGCTGAGTTCCCTACTATTCTGAGTTAACTATATCCGATAGTCCTTATCTTTAACTAAAACTGTGGGAAGTAGTCATCTATCTGATATTCCCCAAATAATGCGTTATGGCTGAGTTAGGGTCCAATCTGTAACCCCAAATAGAAGGGTGTCGATACTATGCCACTAGTAAGGATAAGCTGTAGGTGACCTCATCTAATAGTGTCCCCAAAAGAGAATAGTGGGGCCCTCATCATATAGTGCTTATCCACCTCTTCAAAATTTATGTGACAGTGTTGATGTCTCAAACTATACCGGCTACATAGTTCTAGAATGAAAGGATTGTTTCTAAGAATCATAGCCTCACCTGACGGTGTTTGCTCCCATCCTTGGGTTCACTCGGTGCTTAATCCTACTCCCATCGGAATAGACACTGAACATGATTAACTGAACTTAACTAGACTGAGTTAACTAAGGTTCATTGACTGATGGAATACTATTGAGATTACTGAATTTGTGAGATTTCTGAGATTACTGAGTTTACTGAGTTTTCCTGAGTCATATGACTGACTAAATTTCTATGAAGATTGATCGACTGAGAGTATCTTTAAAACATAACACTGGCTCTAGGCACACAACTAAATTATTGAGTATAAGTACCACCAGGACTCGATAGCATGAAACTGACAAAGAATGACTTTCTTGAATACATGACCAATATCACAATCCATAATACAATAAGTTGGAGATTTCATAAAGTAGAATTTCTAAAGCACTACAAGGGATACACTTGTATCCATAATTCACTGACTAAGACATTTCATCAAATATTTGACATGCATAAACTTGTACATGATTGGGTATTTCATATTATCATACTAGTATGGCACTTTTCCTTCAAATAGGAATTTAATCAAACACATGAGGGGAATACTTTGATTATACCATCATCAATGCATCTAATTTTCATGGTTGCATGAATAATTTTGCAAATTTGAAGGGTTTATCATGATTATTATGTAAATCATCACATACTGTGGTCAATCATTGGAATATGTAATTTAAAACATGAATCTAAACCCCACAACATCATGAACATGAATTTCAATTCCATTTAAATCATGAACATTCATACATACAAAAATCTTAGATTTTGAAAAGAGATTCTTAAGCTTATGGATGAAAGGGACCCATGAATCAACACATAACATACCTGGGTTGTGAGTTCCTTGAAGTTCTTGGACTTGAAGAGCTTGGAATCTCTTAGTTTCTTGAAGAAGGATTTGAATCTTGTTCTTGTGGATTATCTTTGAGAGAAAACCCAAATTTGATGTTGTAGATGAATAATGAACTTATGAGCCTTGATCTGATAGAACTAGGTATTAGAAAGTGTGGTAAAAGACCCAAAATCCCCTTTTAAAAATGACTTAAAATAACTGAACAAAATATATAACGGTGGGTGCGACGGTCCATTGCTAGGTTGATGGTCCATTGCTGGGTTGACGGTCTTGACCGTTGTACCTAGGCAGAATAGGGGTTCACTACCTCTCCTATAATTACTTGGGCTATGGTCCGTCGCTATCTCAATGGTCCATCAGTTTGAGTCATCGCCCTTAGGCATAATGTATCTTAGGGCTTGGGAGATGGTCCGTCACTAGCTCGATGGTCCATCGGCTCTCATCATCGAACTTGGGCCGTTTTGATTTCTTTTAGTATTTCATCCATACTTTCTCTTCTAATGTCGGATTTTCATGAAATGGGTATCAATGGAAAGCTTATTCAATTTCCCACTTAAAAAAGTGAAAAATCTTAAAAGTTCCACGTGTATAAAAGTGGATTCATCTTGCATAGCAAGTTTCTAACATTCTTGGAATGATTTCAAGCTAGGTAGAAGGACAGGGTATTACAATTTATGTGAGAAGAGTTTTTAAAAATTTAAGACTCGACTCACCATCACTCGAGTTTTGACTGTACCAAAGATAATAAATTATTTTTTGGTTTACTATGATTCTTCAAGAGTTTGACTTAGTTGTGTGTTGATTTAGCAAGGCAATGTTATTGTGTATACCTCTAGACAACTTAAGCCTCACGAGAAGAACTACTCGACTCATGACAAGTAGTTGGCAGCAGTTGTTTCTACAAGAAAAATTAAGAGGCATTACCTTTATGGAATTCGTGTTGACATATTCGCTGAACAAGAGCTTTTAGTATCTATTAAGTTAGAAGGATCTAAATCTTCCTCATAGGAGATGGCTAGAGTTATTGGAAAATTATGATATGATCATCTTATACAATTTAGGAAATGTAGATATGGTGGCTAATTCTCTTACTAGATTATCTATGGGAAGTTTTTCTCAAATAAAAGATTAGAAGAAAGAGTTAGTATACTAGGTCAAATAGTTGTCTAAAGTAGGAGTTTGATTGGTCGATTCAGCTAAATGAAGTATTTTTTTTTAGAATAGTGAAGAATTGTTTAGATTCCTAATTGTTAGCTGAGACAAAAGAAAAGAAAGATAGTGACCATATTTTCATAAGTTGAAATAAGTAGTCCAGAGAAAGATGGTTGAGGTTTTCTCTCGAGGGCTAGATAGTGTTCTTTGTTGTCGGGAAGACTATATATTCTTGATATAGATAACTTGAGATAGTGGATGATATTATAAACACACAGTTCTTGGTATTACATTCTTCTATGATACACTAAGATGTATCGTGATTTGTGGGATGTCTATTCGGGAAATGGCATCAAAAAGGATATTTTATAATTCATATCTAAGTATCCTAATTACCAGCAACTTAAGATGAAGAACTAAAGACCTGGTGGTATGCTTTAGGCTATTAGCATTCCAACATGGATATGGGAAGTGGTGAGTATGATCTACATTACATGGTTTTCTCATACTTGTCGACAACATGATTCTATTTGGGTTATCGTGGATTGTGTGACTAAATCAGCCCAATTTTTGCTAATCACTTCTGATTCAACCAAGGATTATGTAAGACTATACCTTAGGGAATTGGGGAAATTACATGGAGTCCCATTAACTATTTTTTATGATTTAGGTACCCATTTTACCTCTAAGTTTTGGAAGACATTACAAAAAGATCTAGGAACTAAGTTTATCTTTATGCAACTTTTCACATACATATAGATAGTTAGGCAGAGAGTACCATTCATACATCAAAGGATATTTTGAGAGCATGTGTAATCAATTTTAAGGGTATTTGGGATGATAATTTGTCTTTGATCAAGTTTTGTTATAATAACAATTATCATTCTAGTATTGAGATGAGCCCATTTGAAGCACTTTATGGTTGGAGGTGTAGATCTCCAATAAGTTGGTTTGAACTTGGTAAAGCTACCTTGATAGGGCTAGATTTAGTTCATGAGGCTATGGAGAAAGTTCAACAGATTAGAGAAAAACTGAAAACCTCTCAAAGTAGTTAGAAATCTTACATAGATATGAGGAGAAAGAGGCTCGAGTTTGCTATTGGTGATTTTGAATACTTTGACATTTTACACGTGAAAAGGATAAAGATATTTGGTAAAATAGAAAGAACAATACATTTTATGTTGGTCCCTATTATATTGGGGGTAATTTTTATTGTGTAGCTTATGAGTAAGAGGTTCATACGATGTTAGCGCCAGTGCATCCAGTTTTTCATATGTCCTTGTTCAAAAAAATAATTGGTGATCCGATAATGGTTGTTCCCTTAGATAGTGTGGGTGTGAAATATAGTCTCTCTTATGAAAAAGGTCCCAATTAATATACTTGACCGTTAGGGTTGTTAGTTAAGAAATGTGGAGTTCACTTTGGTAAAGGTTATTTGGAAAAATTATTCAATTGAGGGAGCCACTTGGGAAGAAGTGATAGATATGATGACCAAATACCCCCATCTTTTCTGTTATGACTCAGTTCCATCTTGAGGAAATAGTTTCCATTAATTAATTAATTATTTTTATTTTATGTCACCCAACTATTCTTATATCTTAGAATTCCTTCATGAGTTTGCTTCAGTACATATTTCATCTATAGATCCAGTCATCATATTAGTATTCAGCTCTTAGAAAGTCAATGTTTATATTGCAAATCTTTTTCTAATATTTTAGCTTAGTTTTTATTCGAGGTTGAATGAACCATAGGGGAGATATTTTGACCCCCAAAAAATCCTAATCTAAGACTAGAACTATTATTAAAGTACATGTAAGATCAAACATAATATTTTGGTGGTATGAGAGTTATTCAGACATGTATTATGACCACAAGTAACTCCTAGATCTTGGCCAAATCAAAACCTTCTTTACCGATTGATGTACTATGAATAATATACACATAGAAAACCTTATAAATCCTATTTTGAAATATATCTTTATCTCTATACCTACCAAATGATCGATATTGAAATTATCTTTCCAATGCATCCATTTTCACCTTAATATGATATCAGAGTAAAACAACATGGCCATTTAACTAAAGCACTGTCCAGTAGCGAGAAAATCCCAAAACATTTAAAAGTTTTCATGTATACCTTCCAACCATAATAACGAACCATGAACATAGTCTGAAGCCATGACATTAGACAAGATTTTTACCTTAAAAGTTTGTTTGACTGGAATTTCAACCTTCAAACTAAGGTACGATCATAGGTGGGTCCCATAATCATACCAAGGCTCATCTAGTAGATCTTAGAGAGCTCATATCCAAATTCATGACACAAACACCACACATGATTATATATGGGTCCCATAATCATTGGAATGTCTCATATGTCTGTATCAACACATATTCAGCTACGAATTAAAAAGGACACATCAATATTTTCCCATTTTAACATCAGAAATATTTCGTTTAAATATTTCCAAGGAAGATTATTAAGTTGAATATTCCCCCAAATACCCCGTTACACAAATTATGTCTATACTTAGCCGCAAATAGAGAAAGGAAATGATTATTGTTCCTCCCAGGCCTATCTGAGGTTCATCTCTTTTAAGCTCCAAGTTCCAAATTTTCATAAGGGTTTTGGTCTCCATGTATGTGGGATTTGATCAATGGGTTCCTTGCATCCATTGTCTCCCAAAGAAAACTCTATTCCTCAAATTTAAATCACCCTTGCAACTTAGTTTTTTCATCAAAAGTATGAATTTATTTAGTTTCTAATTTCCTGCTTTGACTAAACCATGAATATACATATTTTCATGAATTTGAGCATCTTTCTATACTCGTGATTATGATATCTCGTTATATTGATAAATTCATGACTTTGGGCTTGGGTTATGAAATTCCTTATTATGCTTAGATTATAACATTTTCATAATTAGTTGTTGTTTTTGAAATATAGCAGGTTATGAACATCTAATGACTTAGGATATCATCAATTGTTAGTTGAATATACAATTTACCAGTTTTAATGGTTAAAAGTTCTCTTAGATTAAGCATTTACCTTTAAGTTTTAGAATATCACTATTGTTGAGCATTTCAGTATATCAATTTACGTTTAGTTAGGAGTAGTACTTAGCACCGAAAGGATAAGGATTCAATAGCACTGAAAGGATAAGGATTCAAATGATACAAGTCCCAAACTGTGTGCCTCCATATATTAAAGGGGTCCATATTTTTTGTAAGTGCCTCCCTTGCCTTTTAGGTGTCTGTGCATCATACGTCTAATTCCCTTGAGTCGTACATACAATATATGAGTAGTATGTTTAGTCATATTTAAGACATTATGAGTTGGTTGAAATTCTATTTTGGGTATGACTCAACCCTTAGAGTTGTATGATAACGACACAAGTTGTATAAAAATGAGTCATGAGGTCAGTATCCTAGGTTCTATATGTTTTTGTCCAAGTTACAAGTGGGGGAATACAAGTAGTATGGTGATGTTACTAGTCGTTAGTTAATACTCATATATTGACTAGTGAATACCATCTTTGATCTTGCCAAGCTTACGAGTCATTAGGATAAATAATAACTTCACTATATGAAACGTATGGCTGACTCATACAAACTGGCGATCAATTTCTATAATATTTAGTTAAAAGGCCTTTTTGCCTTTTACCCTCTTATAACACCCAACCCACGACTTATACAAAAAGAAGAACATTATTTTCCTCCACTTTTAGTCAATTAACAACACTTTCCTCCTCTTATCTTCAAGAACATCAAGATTTGGGTTTTCTCAACAAGTCGTCTATCAAGTCCCAAAGTTTATGATCTCTTCTTAAGTTTTGCAATTCCAGGCATGAGGGAGTTTATAAACAAGGATAATCTTCCATATTTGTGCCCAAGGAAGAATGATTTTAAGATTGAGTTTACATGTTTTATATTAGGATTCATCCCTCAAATTCTCATATATTGAAGCATATAATTGTCTTGTGATTTTAGAGCTAAAGATGTTTAAAACTTTCGTATATTCATATTTTGAACTCTAAGATTGATATTGTGATTTGAGTTTCATTACTTTGATGTGGATTTTGATGAGAGATTTCTAAATGGGTGGTGGGCTTGCTATTTTGTAATAAGTTCTATGAAAGAAAGTAAGAGTTTAAGGAGTTAAGAAGAAGTATTAAGTTTACAAGAAAGTTTAATGCTTTTAAAGTTCAATTCATAAGTAATATGACAGATTCAAGAAAACTTGATCCTTTGATCTAAAGAAAGATATGCAATCTATAAGTTTTCATCTTGATTATAATTTAAAGTAAAGAGAAGCATAATTGGTTTTAATTATACAAACCCTTATATTATTATAATGTGGATTTCTTAATTGTGAGCATATATATACACACACACATATATTGGGAGTATTATTTAGCAACAAGAAGGAAATGTGGATGACCGTATCCTAAATTTCTCGAAACTATGAGACAACATAGGCTAAGCTTCTTTCCTAATATGGATGAAATATAGTGATCACTTAAGTTAACATTTTATTCTAATGGCAAGTGTAGAACGACTCTCCCCAACATGGGTAAGACGTTGGACTCCATTGTAGCTCACATAGTTATGTCGGTTAGAAGAGTCTTTTATAAGAAAGACTAAAAGTAAAGATTTAGTAAAGATTTTAGATACTAAGAATTAAGGCATACTAGGTTTACTCTTCTGCCTCATTATCTATGTTTTATGATCTTAAAATTGTTTTTTATACTCTAGCCCAAGGTGAGTCATTCACACTTAGCATGGAAGTGACCCATTACCGTTCTCCATATGATCACACTAGTGAACTTAATAGAGTTTTAAATAGTAGATTTTGACGTCATTCTGGGCAAGGATTGACTCGATTTATCCTATGCATCAATAGATTGTCTCACCCATGAGGTGAAGTTTTAGTTTCTTGGTGAAGCATTTCTCAAGTGGGAGAATAGTTTTATATCTCCCAATGGTCTTCTCATCTCTTAACTTAAGGCAATAAAGTTAGTATCAAAAAGGTGTATTTGCCATTTAGTTTGAGTTAAAGTTACTAAGTCTGAAGTCCCGATAGTTCAATCAGTCTATGTAGTAAATGAGTTTCTAAAGGTTTACTCAGAAGATCTGCTAGGGGTATCTCCAGATAGATAAATATATTTTGGTATTGATCTTTTTCCTGATATTCAGCCTATCCCATCCCTCCTTATCATATGGCTTTGGCTGAATATAAAGGGTTAAATGAGAAACTTAAGGACCTCTTAGATAAAGGTTTCATCAGGCCTAGTGTTTCTCCATAGAGTTCTCCAGTTCTTTTTTTGCATAAGAAAGATGAAACTCTCAAAATGTTTATAGATTATAGATAGATAAATAAGGTTACCATCAAGATCAAGTATCTCCTTCCTAGAATCAACATTTTATTCGATCAGTTTTAGGGTGCTCGATGGTTTTCCAAACTGACCTTAGATCAAGATATCATTAATTTAAAGTTAGGAAGAAAAACATTCTTAAAAAACTTTATGAATAAGGTACAACCATATTGAGTTTGTGGTTATGTCATTTGGACTAACAAATGCTCCTACAACCTTTATAGATTTGATGAACATGGTCTTCAATCAATATTTGGATATGTTTTTAATTTTCTTTATTGATTACATACTGGTGTACTGCAAGAGCGAGGGGGAACATTCAAATAATTTGAGAATAATACTGTAGACCCTCAAGGACCGTCAACTTTATGGGAAGTTTGGTAAATATGAAATTTTGTTGGAATCTTTTAAAAACTTGGGGGATGTCATTTCAGGGGTTGGTATTCATGTAGATCCTTAGAAAACTAGTTTAGTGAAGCACTAGCCTAGACCCATCACACCATCTGATATCAAGAGCGTTTTGGGTTTTACTGGGTACAATAGAAGGTTTGTTGAAGGGTTCTCAATAATAGTTGCACCATTGACTAAGCTGTCCCAAAAAAGTGAAGTTTATATGGTCAGGTAAGTATGAGAAGAGTTTCCAAGAGTTGAAGGATAAATTGACTTCAGCACCAGTGTTAACTCTAGCAGAGGTGTTAGATGGATTCATAGTGTATTGTGATGTTTCTAGAGTTGGGTTAGGTTATGTATTGATACAAAATGGGAGAGTGATAGACTATTCCTCAATGCAAATTATGGATCATGGAAAATTTACTCAAAATCCTAACTTAGAGTAAGTTGTCATCGTGTTTTCCTTAAAAATTTGGACATTACCGTTATAGGGTGAATTTTGATGTTTCCATGGACAATAAGTGTCTTCAGTATATATTTACTAAGTGGGAGATAAATCCTTGTTAGAGAAGGTGGTTGGAGTTATTAAAAGATTATGGCATGAGTGAGCTCTATCATTCAGGTAAGTCCAACACGGTGTCTCACGCACGGAGTAGGTTTTTCATGTGCAGTATGGCCCATGCAAAAGAGGAAGAATGGAAACTGGTCAAAGAGGTGCATAGATTAGTCTGTTTAGTAGTATATTTGCTCGACACTAATGATGGGGGAGTAGTAGTTTGGAATGGTTCAGAATCATCTTTTGTAGTAGGAGTGAAGGAGAAACAATGAAATGATCCCATACATAGCGAAATATTTAAAGCAGTCTAGCAACAAAAGGCTGAGGTTTTCTCCTAAGGTGAAGATAATGCACTTTGCTATCAAGGTAGGCTTTGTGTTCTAGAGGTCGACAAGTTTAGGGAAAGGATACTAACTGAGCTTCATGGTTTGAGGTATCCCATTCATTTGGGTTCTAATAAGATGTATCAATACTTACCAGAAATTTATTGGTTGAATAGTATTATGAAGGATATATCAAAGTTTGTGGCCAAGTGTCCCAACTTCCAGCAAGTTAAAGTTGAACACCAAAGGTCAGGAGGTACGTTGCAAGAAATCACTATCACTCCATGGAAATGGGAAAGTATGAATATGAATTTCATTAGAGGGATGCCTCGTACAAGACCTCAACATAATTTAATTTGGGTAATTATAGATCGAATGACTAAATCAACTCATTTCCTACCTGTCAAGACTTCATATACAGTGGAAGAGTATGCCAGAATGTATATCTACGTATTAGTTAGGCTTTATAGGATACCTTTATCCATCATTTCAGATAGAGGCACGTAGTTCACTTCATAGTTTTGGTACTCTTTTTAGAAGGGCCTTGATGCAAAGGTTAAGCTTAGTACTGCCTTTCATCCCTAGACTAATGGTCTGGCTAAACGTACAATTCTAACATTAGAAAATACGTTGAGCCCATGTGTTTTAGACCTTAAATAAAGTTGGGATGACCATCTACCTTTGATTGAGTTCGCTTACAATAATAGCTACCATACTAGAATTTAGATGGCTCTATTTGAATTTAGATGGCTCTATTTAGATCACCCATAGGATGTTTTGAGATTAGCAAAGTAGTGTTGATTGGTCCAGCTTCTATTCTTGAAGCTATGGTAAAGGTTTAGTTGATTTGTAAGAGGTTGAAAACAGCCCAGAGTCGTCAGAATTCGTATACTGATGTAAGAAAGAGAGATCTTATATTTGATGTAGGATATTGGGTATTCTTGAAAGTGTCCCCTTTGAAACAAAAAATGAGAGATTGCAAAATGCTCATAGTTGTTACAATTCATATGCCAATGTTAGGAGGATAGAACTCATGTATGAAGTAGGAGATCGGGTATTATTGAATATGTCCCCTTTGAAGGGAATAAAGAGATTTGGAAAGAAAGGGAAGCTGAGTCACCAATTTATTTGTTCGTATGAGATAGTGAAGTGGGTAGGAAAGGTTTCTTAAGAATTTAACCTTACATCAAAAGTAGTTGTAGCTCACCTAGTTTTCCATATTTTAATGCTCAAGAAGTGGGTTGGAGGTCTATCTATAAGACCCCGCAAAATCCTAAGCTTAGCTTAGTCAGTTAAAGCTTGATAAGGGTTCCCTAACATAGAAAAGTTCAGTTAAATGTTAGGACAAGTTTATGTTAAAATAGTGGCTCAACACGATTAGGCCGCGTTGTGGTGAGTATCATGATGAGCCCTCCATCTCATCGCGCTGAAGGCCTTTTCAATATTTATCCAATTCCAATAGCTTACTGCGATTGCCTCGCCTCGCGGTAAGGCTCAAATCGACCATTGTCCCAAACCAGTAAGTCATCGTGATTCCACCACGCCATGGTGGATACAGCGATGACCCTGTCACGCGTAGCGGTGAGACTTTAATCTGCATTTCAATTATGGGATTTTAATTCCCAAAGGCAACTTAGAATTTTTCCATGACTCAGATCAACCTTTAAACACAAAACTATGCCCTAAATACCCTATTATGTCACTTTTCCTCACTTTCTCTCAAGAACAAAATCATTCTCTCTCAAGAGGCAAAAACCCTAATTTAAGAAATTAAGGTCAATCCCAAGAATCTCTCCAAGAACTCCAAGAAAACTTACAAATTAAGGTATGTTTAATGTTTATTCATGGGTCCCTTCAACACATGAAGTCCAAGAATCCTTTTTCAAAGTATAAAGATTGGGTATTTATGATTTCATATTTGAATTAGATTGAATTCATGTTCATGATATTAGTTGGACTCAATCTATGATTTAAGCGCATGTTTTTCCTGAAATTGAATAGCAAGTGTGAAGAATATTTAATTATCTTGATAAACCCTTGAATTTACAAAGTGATTAAAATGCTATGATGTTATTTTGATTTTAATCCATGATCTCGATTACAAGTTCCAGGATATGATCCTAATATATGTTGAACTACATGATATTCATGATAAGCCCTTCAATGAGCAAGTTAATTGTTATAATCATGTCAACCCTAAATGTATATGATTTAATGTACCAATTATGCTTCCCATGTGTTTGATGAATTGTCTATGAGAATGAAATAATGCAATTATAGCATGCTAACATGTGTTCTCCATTCATGTACAAGTTAATGAATTACAAGCGTTTGATGAAAAATCTGTATGAATGAGTTATGACCAAGTGAACATTTATATATTATTCAAAGTTATGCTTTGCTTTACTTTTCCTACTATCGTGTACTAGGTTATTTAATAACCGAACATTTAGCTGTTTATCTAGAGCCAATGTCAATTACAAAATAGTATCAGTCATGTCACAATCAATAATACTCTCAATCCATTATAGAACTTATTAGAACTTAGTTAGTTACAGAACTTAGGAAAGTTCAGTAATCTTAGTATCAGTCCAGTCCAATTAAGTATACTCAGTTTGGAGTAGGATTCATCACCGAGCGATCCTAGGGATCGGTGCACACCCATTAGTTAAGACTGGGTCCCCAGAAGTAATCCCTAAGTTCCTAAACTACATAGCCCATGTAGGTTATAAGATGTAACCCGTTAGATAGTACTGACATACTTAGGGATCACACACTAGTTTAGGACTGATCTCAGGGGTCACCCGGTAGATTAGGACTAACTGCACAAAAGTTATTAGTACCCGTGGAATAGTATTAGCACCCTTCTTGATGGGGTTACAGGGTGGACCCCAATTAGATTAGAAAGTGGCATGTCGGTTAGATGATTACCTCCCACATTTTTGATTTCAATCTTAGTATAGAATTCAGTTTAGTTCTATAGAATCAAGATTGTTAGATATAGTCAATCAGTATCAGTAACTCAATTATCAAAATTTAGTAATTAGCTTTAGAATAGCTCAGTTACAGTATACATTCACGTACATGCGTAGTATTGCATACTAAGTAGATACAGTAGTTTCAGTTTTTATGTACTCTTATGTTCAATTACTCTATATCATTCAGTCAGTATTGTTCATGCCTATGAGCCCTTACATTCAACCTTACCTCATCTAGCATACCAATACATTCCATGTACCGACGCATACTTTATCTTATGATATGATGTCTTATATCATAGGTTTGGATACTTTGGTTCCTGACAGTTCATAGAAAGATTCAGATTCAGCTAGCAGTAGATTTAGAATTGGGTCCTTATCTATCGAGGATATGCTTCATTTTAGTATTTCAATAGACTCAGTATTTCAGTAGAGGGATTTAGTTGAGGGATTGGCCCATCAACTCCACTTTCAGATAGTTTTAGTTAGAGGCTTTTTAGACTAGTTGTCAGATAGTATTTAGTTTTACAGATTGTTATTTCAATTGTTACACTCTATCAGTAATTAGATTTTGAACCTTATGGCAATTTATCCAAATTCTGTATTTACTACATTATTATTATACAGTACTCACAACAAATATCAGTCATGGGTTAGCTTATGGTCCTTTAGGATCGTAAGCACAATGTGGCACCCAAGGTGTAGTCCCAGGTCATTACACCATCCTTAGTAGTTCCCCTAGATATTATTGGGGTCAAGGATAACTTGACGTGCAAGGAGACTTCTGTTGAGACACTTTATAGACGGATAAAATCTAAGGAATAAGTATGTAGCATGAATAAAGTTTGTTTAGAGAAACCAATTGGTTGAGGGGGCCACTTAGGAAGATAAAGCCAATTGGAAGACCAGGTATCCTCATCTTTTTTTTTTCAACTTAGTTCCTGCTGAAGGTAAATAATTATCTCATACCAAAATTCTTTTTCCTTAAGTCTATTTAAGTATTCTTAAGTCATCTCTTTTGTTGTGAATGACTTGATCCTTGTGATAAATATAAAATTGGTCATAAATTTTGTGTAGGGGTGTGGTTTTTTGTAAAAAAAACAATCCTATATGAATCACATTTGAGGATGAATGTTTCTAAGGGGAGATATTGTAATATCCCATGTCTGAAGACCTCTATGTATTATACAACTCATTCCCTTGAGTCATACATACAACATATAAGTAGTCTATTGTAGTCTTATTCTAGATGGTGTGATATGGTTGAGATTCTATTTTTGGTATGACTCAACCCTTAGAGTTGTAAGACCACTACATGAGTCACGTAAAAAAGAATCATGAGGTCAGCTGCCTAGGTTCTCTATGTTTATGTCCAATTTATGAGTGGGGACCCAGCTTATCTGACTCATGTACAAGGACCCAGCTTATCTGAATCATGTTCATTGTTGAAAGATATTTCAGTTGTTTTATTTCTGATTAAGTTCTAATCAGATGGGGTCTGTCCTAGTGGCTCTCTAGTTAGTAGTAGAGGCTTTTCAGACTTTGTATGTGTTAATATGAAAGAGTTTTCTTTTAATATTTCCAAAGATAAAGATTTACGTTAGGCTACGGAATTGTTTGCCTTCAATTTCTACATATGGTAGTTCACTTTTCATGTAAATTTCAATCTAAATAGACATCATTTAAGTTAAACACAGTATGATGTATAGGGGTACATCCTGTGTGTTACATCATGGTTCGTGCCTATAGAAAGGTACAAAATTCAATCCCAACTTGGGTTATGGTTGGATTATATGTTGATCACATGATGTATGTCTATTCAGCACTTTATAGTCATACTTGTTCATTAATTAGTTATAGCATCGGTCTACAAATTTTAGTCTAATGTTTAGGTCATCATGTCTATCTCAACATGTTTATTTTATATAGTTTAGTGCATTTCGCACATTCTTAGTACATTAAAAGTAGCAATTGCATACTTTTCTTTGTGCTATATTATCTAATAATATAGGATCGAAAGTTCAACACCCTTATCGTAGTTTGCTTTATCCAGCTTCACTTAAGCAACTATGTTTTGTGAAACATTAACATTCAAGGACTTGTTATTGGTAGTTCTTTTGTTTTTCTCTATTTTAGTTTAAGCCAATTAGAGTTAGTTAGAGGCTTTTCCCGGTAACTCACCTTAGTAGAATCTTCCAAAAAGGCAGTAGAGGTTCATTTTTATATGATGTTAGGAGAATTTTATTTTGATTTTTTCTTAAGTTGATATTTGTATGATTGTTTTTTGATTATTCATACTTTATCTTCTTCACAATACTATTCAGTTTATACAACATTCAAAGTTTCAAGGTAGGCCACTGGTTAGCTAGGCATCACTTATGATTCTAAGTATCGTGTTACAACTAGGATTAGTCTCCAGTCATGATAGTGAAGCTTTTGATTACAACCATTGAAAAACAATAACAATATCAATTACTCAACCATTGCAAAACTAAAAGTCCTTTTCCTACCATGATCCTTCAATAATTCTATAAATAATATGAGAAGATCATAATGAGTACTTCAATATGCTTTACAACAATGATGTTTGACGACTAACAAAGGAAAAATAGTATGAGACAGTCTATAAAATTCTGTGCAAAGATGGAAAGCGTTTTTTATGCCAATACTTAAGGGATATAGGTTTAATTTTTCTTTCCATGGATATAGAAATGAGCTTTTTCTAGTGTCTCTTTTCCAAGCAGTGAGAGGGAATATTGTATGCCAAATTCTTAAGTAATTAGGTGAAGCACCTAGTTGTTGCTCATTAAAAACTATGACATGAAAAATGATGCCTCAAGGGGTTCTTCACCAATCATATGGACAATTTTTGTATATGATTTATCTGATATTGATACCACATGTAATTATCCATGAACCTACAATAAAAGAAGCGAAGAGGTGCAATCACAAATATGTTATCCAGAGTCACTACATAATAGATTATAACGTCAACATAGAAAATTATTCTTACTCAATTAAGTCTAATTTAGTCAACTATATTGGCATTGATGTTCTCCCTAATATCAAGTATAGTAAGATAAAATGGCTCATTATTTGGCCAATCCAATCTTAGCATACAGATATATTTGCAATGTTGCACAAAGCTATAAAATCAACAAGCATTATCTGGATACCAACTTCAAAAATTGATTCCCATTAATAAAGAAGAAGTTTGAAATTAATTTTTGGATATGACACAGTTATATGAGTCTAGTCTCTTTTAAACGAAGACACTCATCATTTGGAAATTGTTTTATCAAGAAAAGCATATTTCTGTGAGACAACACAAATCTATGAGAATATCATCCAAATCTGAAGAAAAACATCAAAAATTAATTCCTGACAATACAAAAGGTTTATGAATTGAATTTTGGATATGTTAGAGTAATATGGGTGTAGATTCTTTATAACTAACCATTAGTCATATGGAAATGAAATTCAAAATAGGGGTGACTTGAAAACTTTCTCTGAGTTGATTAATTAAGCTCAACAGTCAATTCACCTGCAAGTTAGTATATAGAATAAAAAAATGATATTAAAAAACCAAAAGTAAGTAACCAAAAGAAAAAAGATTTATCTTAGTTCAAAACACCATTGTGGTGCCTACTCCAGTCCCATTGGGTTTTAAGGGCTTTCTTTAGAGCCATTCAAAGAGAGAATTGGATTATAGACCGAGATAAAAAATTTCATCTTCGGTCTTCAATCTTCCTGTTTATAGCTTTTAGCTCATCTGGCTTCTTTTATATACAAGGAAAACCCAAGGGATTTCTTCTCAATCAAGGATTTGAACTGGTCCGTTAATTGAGGATCCCATCATATGGTACGTCCATAATAAATATGTTCATACATATGATATGACCTTATTTTCTCATAAATATACTCATAGTCATACATGTCCATACTAGATATGTCCATGTAGAGGGTGTGATCTTCCTTCCTTTCACAGTTCCTTTAGAGATCTTCTTACTATGTTGCTTTATGATTGCTGACTGTATTCTTTGTAATTTTTGATGTAATGAGACCTTTTCTATATCCTCTCTGACTTCCTTGTAGTTATGGATCGTTCGAGATGCTTCTACAAGTTTAGCTCCATAGACGATCCTTCTTTCCTTGATTAAATCATCAGTGTATCCTCCATTATTTCCATTATTAATTTGTCACTACAAAATATATTATGTTAACATAGAAAGCTAACAATATCCCCCCTTTTGATAATGACAAATAATAAACAACATTTGACTTCCTTGTGCTTTAGTCGTCTGGCTTCCCCTTTCGTGCAGATTCTTTTGCATCCATATTAGTGAACTACTATGTTCCTTTAGTGGGTCGACTCCCCTTATTTGGAGAGCTACCTGAGGTATCGTGTATATTTTGATAGAAGTTCTCATAGAACTTTTCAACATTCTTCGACAAATTGGACTAGGAATTCTGGAATGATATGGAAATCACATTTTTGGAGGAGTTTGTCTAAAATTTTATGGAGTCCACGCGAGAAAATAATCTAATGAATAGCTTGACACCCTCCTTCTTAGATACATCAAATGTTAGGCACACTTTGCCTACATCAGTACTAGTTTCCTTACCTAATTGTAATAGCGTGGTAGTTGACTCATATAGACGTAGTAGTCCTTTCTCTGTCACCTTGAGTCCCATCCCTATGTTCCTTGATTTTCTTTATCACACAGAACACAGGATTGGTCTAATTTTTGCTTTCCTTAGGTAGATGAGTCCGTGCTTTGGAAGAATTCTTCTTGCACCATTCAGAGTTGAGTAAAACATATCCCATACTGGAAAATGTTTTAAAGTCATATGTGGCTGCTACTTCTACCACAGGATACTCAAAGAGATCAATGGAGTAGTATAGAAGGATTCTAGTTATTAGTAGTCCATAGGGAAGCTAGCGGAGTCATGAGAATCTGTAATACTCTCCAACATATATTCTTGGAAATAGAAAACCCAATGGATTTTGTATTTTGTTACCATTCAATACAACATAAAAAATCTCGACGTCGTATTGCTAAGAGAACCTTTCTAAGGAATTAGGGTGGTGGAGAAAATATGAGCCAAAATTTTGCACTTGAAGCGGAGTGACAGAGGACCAAACGTGGATAAACTAATTTCTAGATTAGAAACAACCTCTTTAGCTTCATCGAAGCTAACCTCAAAGTTATCCATCCATGTAACATTCATAAAGGTAATGACCCCAAAGAATTTGGTATAAAAAAATTTTCAAGCATGAAATCTTTAAGAGCAATTCTTGTTCAAAAGCACAAGAGTTTCAAACGCACTGCTATCTTGAGAAAGGCAAAGATTTACATAAAATATACGTACAAGGTCGTCATAAACTTCTATACCATAGAGACAAAATACCAGATATATGTGTTGTTCTTTGAGAAAAGAATTTACATTGTAGTGAGATTCCTTTAACAGAGATAATTTCATAATTTTGTTGGGCACAACTGAATGGCTTTTGAAAGTAATGAACTTTTCCCCTTCCAAGAAAGTCCAGAATTTATGCATGTCCTCTAGTGAAAGGAAAGCTAGTGGGAAGAGATGAGTTTTCTTGACATATGAATTAGTACTGTGAAGAGCAGTTTTTATTATTTCAATATAGGGAATAAGAAAAGGCTTCCTCATAGTACCCGAAGACGAGACTTGGTTCATGACTGTCGAAATTGCAATTTAGATGATTTTTTGTTAGATTGGCCATAGATCTTGTTTGGGTCAAGGATAAATGAGGGGAGATGGGATTGGAGAAGGTTAAGTAGTAGGAAGTTTAAAAGAGATAAAGTGAACTGAGGTAACTTATGAAGTGAAAGGACGGTAGAGTTTGGGGATGTGAAAAGGTAAAATGAAAGTAATTAATGGGAGAGAGAAAAAGATGCATCAATATGGGTGGATAAAAGGTAATGAGGATGAGTTATAGGGATAAAATTTAAAATAAAATACTATTGTAAAACTTTTTTTGCCAAAATAAAGGACAGTAAAATCAAATGTCATTAATGCATTTAACACCAAAAATTTTTGTTAAAAAACAGAATCTTTCTTCTAATAATGGTTAAGTAAAAATATCAACAAGTTGATTTTAAGAATAAAAACGTTGTAAAGAAAAATCTCTAG
This sequence comes from Capsicum annuum, assembly GCF_002878395.1. NCBI lineage: Eukaryota > Viridiplantae > Streptophyta > Magnoliopsida > Solanales > Solanaceae > Capsicum > Capsicum annuum. The sequence goes on along the minus strand of NC_061113.1, from coordinate 39,594,313 downwards.
TTTCTATATGAGCTCGGATAAAATGATACTAGGTATCTATATGCTTAGCTCTAAAATGACGCACTACATATTTTGACAAACAAATTGCACTAGTATTATCACACATGATAGACAAAAATTCAAAATATAAATTTAAATCTAGTAATTGATGCATAATTCATAAAATTTGAGTACCATAGTTTTCAATGGCTATGTATTCAACTTCGGTAGTTGATACATAAATAGAAGTTCACTTTTTGATATGCCATGAGATTAGGGCATTACAAAGAATCTGGCATGCTTCACTAGTACTCTTTCTATCATTTTGGTCATGTGCAAAATTAACATCTGAATTACAAATTAAGTAAAAATTATAGGAGTGAGGATACCATAGCCCAATATATGGAGTCCCGATGAGACAACAAATGATTCTTTTGAAGACAGTTGGTGGGACTTTTTGGTAGCCGATTGGTACCTTGCATATTTACAAATGATAAACCTAATATCTGGTCAGATTATAGTCAAGTATGGTTGCAATCCACTCATCCCTCTACATTTTTTTTCTTCAACATCTTTTTTGAATGTGTATGAATCAAGATTTTTTGAGGGACTCATTACAGTTCCAAATGCCTTTCCTTTTCCATTCAAAATTTTTTGATAAGCTTCTATGTAAATTTGGATTGACTGTTAAAGGTACCTATGGGAGTTTTCTTGATTTGTAATCCCAAAAGGAACATGATTTCACCCATGAGACTCATTTCAAATTGTCCCATTATAAAGTTAGTGAATTCTCACACCGGAAAGTGTTAGGACTACAAAATTAATATCATTGAAATAAATCTATACAATGAGTAAACTGGAGTCAATATTTTGAGTAAACAAATTGGTATCTTTTTACCCTCTTTGAAAATTATTGTTTAATAGAAAAGTACTCAATCTCTCATACCATTCCTTTGGGTTTGAGAGTTTGAAAATATGATTTGGATAAGATGGATATTTGAAAGTGGGATATTGTTTGACGTAAAATTCATCATGAATGAACCCATTTAGAAAATAACTTTTTGCTTCCATTTTATATAACTTAAAACATTTAAAAGCACCAAATGCCAACAAAATTTAAATTATTTCTAACCTTGCTAAAGGAACAAAGGTTTCATTGTAATCAATACCTTCCTGCTGAGAGTAGCTTTGAGCCACCATTTTGTCCTTATTTTGGATAACCTTACATTTTTTGTTCAATTTGTTTCTGCAGATCCATCTGGTTTCTACAACCGAGTAGTTCTTAGGTCTTTAGACTTGATGCAAGATTTGATTACATTCAAACAGATCTAGTTCTTGCTTCTTTACCTCAACATAAGGTTTATGTTTGAGGGCCTCATCAACCTTTTTAGGTTCACTTTGACACATAAGAGCTATTGATGATTGTTTTATTAATGTTGCTCTTGTCTGCATCTAATTATTTGGATTTCTTATTATTAATTCATTAGGAAAGCTTGCATTGTGTCATCATTATCATGGAACATTAGTTTTTCTTACGGCAAATGTGAGTTGACTATAGTTGAGCCATAATCGACTCTGAGGTTGTTGTTTCAAGTGTTATATCAAATTTGACACCTGACTATAAATCATTCACCTATTATTCATTTAACATAAGTTCATAGAAGAGTGGTTAGACTCATCAATTACAATATGCATGGATTCTTCAACATAAAGATTCCATTTATGAAAGTCTCTATAGGAACGACTAGTAGAAGAGTACCCAACAAAAATACTGTCAAGACCCAAACTAGGGCCTAGTCTTGATAGACATATCCTGCCCACCATGGGCCAGAGCCTACCTTCTTCGCGTAACATTCAGAGCACAATAAATGAATATATAGAAAGACAACCAAAATAGTAATACATATATGTGAATCAGATAAAATCAAAGAGTCTCAATGAAACAACCAATCATCCTAATGTTGTCCACATAGCCTCTAAAAAAAGATGTACCAACTACGTTGTGATATTTCCCCAGCTATGACAAACGGAATCCAAAAGAGATACTATAAAATAAATGAAACAAGTGAAATGACCGGCCTTCAAAAAGATTGAGGCTCATCACTTAACAGTAGATCCACAGGAGTACCAAATCACCTAATGCTGGACATGAGAAACAAAATAGCCCTCGGACCCTACCTCAAGAAATGATGCATTATCTAGGAACGGTTCATTGGGATGAGCACTAGAATATAACTCAGGGAAAGATATAAAATAATGCCATTTACCAAAACCAGTCAAAAACCACATGCACAACATTTACACAAACATATATAGGATGCCAGGATAGGGACAAGGATCATGAACATGAAGGTTTAAGCCATTATCCTAAACTGTGTTGCTAGCTCAGTCCTAAAGGCACCCAGGGGCTATACGGGTCTTGCTCCTCCTGCTGGAAGATACCTAAAGTGCGTTTGCTACACGAACCAAGGAACGGATAACCACACAAAGGTGATATCCATCCAACAAAAATAGTAAGTATCCAGAGACGGCGTCATATAGATCCCCACACAAGAAAATATGGTTTCCAGTATTGTCCCCCAAAGGACTATACCTTCACGGTGAGCAACACAATTCCCTATAAGCCCAAATTAAAATAGTTTCCACATAAACCCAACTACCAAGGATTCTATATTAAGGCATTTTCCAACATGGTATCATAATACCAATATGCTTGCAAGCTAGTTCAGTTATGCCAAAATTGTCCATTTAACTATTTAACTCCCAAGTTCTATTTAAATTCTAAGACCATCCCCCCAAAGGGCATTTCAAAGTCATTGTTATCCATTTATCCATTAATGAAATGCAATGTTTTCAAAGATCAAATTAAACTATGTAAATAGTCATATTTAAAACCAAGATTTGTCAAGTGAGTTAAGGCTAATGCCACTATATAGCCAAATTTTCATCAAATTGGGGAAACTTATGTTCCCGATTCGAATACACATAACAATGTATCCATTTAGTCCCAAAACCATCAGTTAAAGCATGAAATGTACATTTAAACAAGGGAGAAACAATTCAAGTTTCAATCAAAACCCCACAACCCACTTTCAAACCTATAAATTCAAATCGTATGAATAGAGATTAAATAAATGCCATAATGTAAAATTCAAGTTAAGGAAAAGAAAAATTCCAGAAATATAAAAGAAATTGAAGACAATTCAAAGTTTGGAGCTCAAAATAATGATTTCTTGAAAAACCCTTGAGCTTTTCTTGAGTTTGGAGTTAAAGAAGAAATGAATGGACTTTTATCTTTGAAAAATAAAGGAAAGAGGATTAATTGGTGTTTAAAAGTCGTGAAAGGGGTAAAAAGACCAAAAGAATGTCAACCCAAATAAAAAGAAAAATAAAGAAAAAATGCATAGCGGCGTGGCACGTTGCAATCACAGAGCTTAGCCTCTGTGCTACACCCTTATTATGGAGCCTAAGTGGTATGGCACGCCACTATCACGGAGGCTTACTGCCTCGGAGTTCCAAAATAGCACAGAACCCCTTCTGAAAATTGTAAAAATTCCCAAAACACAATTTTAACATACCACAACACAATTCAAGTCAAAAAATAACATTACGCATGCGGGAGGGTCAAAAATTAATTAAATAAAATTTGTGGGGTCTTGTATTACCCCTCCCCCTTTGGATCATCCATCCCCGAATGAGGAGTTAGGATACTTTACACGACAATAGATGGAATACATCACAACCAAATGATAGATTCAAAAGGGAAATAAAACTTATTCCTCAAGCACTATCATCCATCAGAGGGAATACAAACGGGTACTTTGATTTCATATCTTCCTCGACTTCCCATGTAGCCTCTTCCACCGTTTGATTTTTCTAGAGAACCTTTAATAAATCTACATCCTTTGTTCTCGATCTAAAAATCTACCTATCAAATATCTCAACTCGGGCTTCCTCATAGGACAATGAATCTGAAACACCAACGTCCCCAACTAGTACTATTAAAGAAGGATCACCCACACACTTTTTCAGCATAGATATATGGAGAATAGGATGAATAGAGGTAGAACTTACTGGTAAATCTAACAAATAAGTGACATTCCCAATTTTATTCACAATCTGATATAGGCCAATGTAAAAGGGACTGAGTTTTCCCTTCTTCCCAAAGCTCATGACTCTTTTAATAGAAGAAACCTTCAAGAACAACCAATCACTAAACTCGAACTCCAACTCCCTCTGTCTCACACCTATATATAACTTTTAGCTACTCTGAGCAGTCTTAAGTCTTTGTCTAATTACTTTCACCTTCTCCATAGCTTGGTGAACCATTTCAGGGCCAATTATCTTAGTCTCACCCACCCCGACCTATCCAATAGGAGAACTAAACCTTCTACCATAAAGAGCCTCAAAATAAACCATTTGGATGCCAAAATGATAAAAATTATGGTAATCCAACTCAATAAGAGATAAATGGTCAACCCAGCTTCCTTTAAAAAAAATCACACAAGACCATAGCATATCCTTTATGGTCAGGATAGTACGCTCCGCTTGTCCATCCTTTTGAGGGTAGAAAGCAGTGTTAAGGTTCACCTAAGTACCCAAATCTTTTTGAAAAGAATTTCATTAATTAGAAGAAACTATGTACCTCATCCTAAAATGATGGAAGATGGCTCTCCATGAAACTTAACTATCTCCTGTATAAACAACTTGGCATAATTCTCTCTTGAGTAGTTAGTCCTCACCGGCAAGAAGTGAGCAAACGTACTAATTCTATCTACAATACCCCAAATAGAATCATACTTATTGTGAGAACGCAGAAGACCTATAACAAAGTTCATATTGATCATCTCCTACTTCCACATAGGAAATTCTATCTCTTGGGAAATGCCACCAGGCCTCAAATGTTCAACCTTGACTTGTTGATAAACTATTTACTTAGCAACAAAATATGCCACATCTCTCTTCATATTATTCCACCAATAAATTTTCTTCGAATCATGATGCATCTTAGTTGAGCTCGGATGAACTGTATATCTAGACTCATAAGCCTCAGTCAAAATCCTTTCCCGTATCCCATCTACATCAGTAACGCAAAACCTTTCTTGATACCTCTAAATGTTATCTCCCTCAATCTCGAATGCAATAACCCTTTTCTTACCCACATCATCCATAATCAACATAAGAATTGGTTACAAATTTTGCTACTCCTTAACCTCAGTACCAAGAGATGATTTAACCACTTCTATAACAATCACTCTCCCATCCTCAGAGTCCAAGCGATGAATCCCAAAATTAGCCAATATGTGAATATTTTTCACGAAACCTCTTTTCTCCTCATCAATGTGAGATAAGATCCCCATAGAAAACCTTCTAAGAGCATGATCAATAATATTAAGTTTACCTGGATGGTAGTAAAAGCTCATGTCATAATCCTTAAGTAGCTCGAGATACAACCTTTGCATGAGGTTCAATTCCTTTTATGTAAAAACATACTATTAGGTCTTGTGGTTTGAATAAAGATTACATGCACCCTGTTTAGATAATAGCACCAAATTTTAAAAGCAAAGGCCACAGCCTCCAACTCCAAATATAAGGTAGATGATTCCTCTCATGCACCTTTATCTACCTGGAAACATAGGCAACAACCTTACCATGCTGCATCAAAACATAACCCAGTCCTACATGAGATGCATCACAATAAACAACAAACCCATCAGTACCCCTGGGTAGAGCCAAAACATGAGCAGAAGTCAACTTATCCTTCAACTTCTAAAATCTACCCTCCCAAGCATCAAACCTCAAAAACTTAATCTTTTTCTGAGTCAACCAAGTTAGTAGAGCAGCAATAGATGAGAAACTTTCGACAAACCACCTATGGTATCTCACCTAACCCAAGAAGTTCCTAATGTTGGTTTGAGTCGTGGTTCAAGGCCACTTCTTAACTACCTCAATTTTCTGTGCATCCACCTTGATCCCCTCAATAGAAAAAACATGCCTATGAAAGGTCACAATAGTTAACAAAAAATTGCACTTAGAATATTTTGCATACAATTTGTGGTCCTTAAGAGTCTACAACCCTATTCGGAGGTGATTGGCATGTTCATTCTCACCTTTTTAGTACAACATGATGTCATGAATGAAGAATACAACAAAAAATAAAGATACTACTTGAACACCTGATTCATAAGATATATGAAAGCTGCTAGGGCATTAGTCAACCAAAATGACATAACCAAGAACTCATAATTTCCATATTAGGTTCTGAAAGCAGTCTTGGGAAAGTCAACCTCCTTAATTTTTAAATCATGGTAGTCATAACGAAGATCAATCTTAGAATTACCTAGCACCCTGAAGTTGGTCAAAAAGATCATTAATCCTAGGAAAGGGTACTTATATTTCATTGTAACCTTATTCAACTACTTATAGTCTATACACATTCGAAGAGAACTATCTTTCTTTCGAACAAAAAGTACAGGAGCACCTTGTGTAGAAACTGTAGAACAGATAAGATCCTTATCAAGAAGATCTTTTAACTTATCCTTTAGCCTCTTTAGTCTAGTCGGACTTATCCAATAAGGAGGAATGAAAATGGCTCTGGTATCTAATAAAAGATAAATCCTAAAGTCTATTTCCCTATGAAGAGGAATTCCAAGAATATCATTGGGAAAAACTTTAGAAAATTCATTGAACATAAGAGCAGATTATAAAAGAGGACTTTCAGAATTTGAATATGTAATCTGAACTAGATGATAAAGACACCCTTTTGAAATCAACATTTGAGCTTTAAGATTGAAATAAATTTCCCTTTGGGTACTAAGGAACTCCCTTCCAATTCAATCACTGACTCAATAGGAAAATGAAAACTTACCTTTCGGGTCCTATAATCAAGAGAACCTTAGCACAAATGAAGCCAATCCATCACTAAGATTATATCAAAATCCACCATATCAAGTTCTATCAAATCCACCAGTGTCTCAATATAAAAATGGACACCACACAACACATATAGATTGTTCTAGCAACAACAGAATCACCTACTATAGTATAAATAGAAAAGGGGTTGGAAATATTTTTAGGACCAAAATCATAGTGTACATCTACATAAGGGGGGACAAAACGTAGTTTAGAACCCAGATCAAGCAAACAATAAAAATTATGAGAGAAGAGTTGTAACATACTAGTGGAAACATTAGGGGATGCCTCAGGTTCCTAATGAGTAGCAAGTGAATACAGACAATTCTGGACAATGTCGGCACCTAAAGTGGCACCCTTAGGTGCAAGCACCAAAAAAGTGGTAGTCAAAAGCTTATTAGATCTAGTGACAACTATAGCCATACGATAATTTCCCTACAGATGAGCTGGATTACCATAACTAAAACACAAGTTCCTACCCTCCACATAATATTCATGGTGAAGCTTCTAATAAAATTGATAAGGAGATTATGGTAGGGCTGACTAAGATCCACTAACCTGATACTAGGCACCGTGGGCCTTAGGACCACTGCTAGCCTAAAAATAATGATCACTCAAAGGCTTAGGGTAAAGAGTACTATCCATCGAGTATGAATTTCCCCAATCCTTCTTTTTGGTCTATTGTCTACTATCTCTCCCATCGTTCTACTGACTTGCACCCTATTCTAAATAACTAAACTTCTTGCTCTACCTCTCTACAATCTCTACATACCTTATTTTCTCATTCATCACATACTATATATAAACCACCAATGGAGAGATGTCTATATAATTGTTCAATATCACAGCCTTACAGTCTACACCAAATAATGGGATAAACCAGAAGCAAATTCCTAATTCTAGATCTCATATTAGACAATAACTACAAAGCATAAGAAGACATCTTCTGGAACTTCAGCGCATAATCCTTAACACTTATCTTACCCTACTTCAAGTTAACAAACTCATTGACCTTAGCTTCTCTCAACTCCTGAGGAAAGAAGCATTCAAGAAAATAACCTAAAAAACTTATCCCGCACTGCCAATTCAGCCTCTTTACTTCTTATTGCTTACAACTTTTTATACCACTGGTAAGCCACATCTTTCAACTAAGAGATAACAAACTCCGCACTTTCAAAATTAGTAAAATTTACTACCCTAAAAATCTTCTACATCTCATCAATAAACCCCTGATACTCCTCCTCAACCTTAGAGCCTATAAAGGTTGAGAGATTCAACATTAAAAGTTATCCAACTCGAGTGACCTTAGATGAACTAACAGAAGAACCAACATCATAAAAATGATGTGGATATGATGCAGCCTGTTCTGTCAGCATATGAAAAAACTAGAGAAACCCTGTATTAGAAATATCTCCCTAAGGTGTTTAGACGTGAATATCACCAACCCGAGAAGCCAAAAGAAAACTTATCAGGATTGGTAGTACTCCACATGGAGTAGTACTGTTAGTAGTATGGACCATAGACTAGGTCTGAGTTCTATAAATAGGATGAGTTCCCTCCATATTTTTCTCAGGTGGGATAGAAGTTCTGGCAGAGTTTCTATGATAGTCAGATCTTTAGTAAGGCATGATTTGAAATATGAGTAGACAAAAAATTATAGAAGTCTCAAGAAAACTAGACTCTATAGCTCTAAATAGAACACAAGAAAGGGAAATATTCCAAAATACCTTCTAGTCTCCCCTTATAAGTATGGCATGCTACACACCTATAAAAGGAACTCTACTTGATATAGGATTGAGGATGCCTAGTGAACCTAAATCACTCTCTGATACTATGCTTTTCAATACACAAACCAGGGCCTAGTTGTAACAGGTATCTAAAACCCACTGTGGGCTAGAGACCACCCCCTTAGCCTTAACTTAAGAGCATAATAAAGGAATAAAATAAAAGCCAAGAAAAATCATAATGAAGATAGATGAATCAGATGAAATCTAAGAGTCTCAATGAAACAACCAATCATCCCAATATTGTCTACAAAGCCTCTAATACCAGAGGTACCAACTAACTTGGTACATGCCCACGACTATGACAAAATTAATCCAAAAGAGATACTAAGAAATAAAGAAAATAAATTAAATGACTAGGTGTCCTGAAAGATAGAGTCTCACCAATTCACAAAAAATCCACAAAAGTACCAAATAACCTAACGTTGCATAGGGGAAACAAAAAATCCCTCCAACACTATATCATGAAACCATGCAGCATCCAAGAATAGTCAGTGGGGTAAGCACTGGCATGTAACTCAGGAAAAGGGATAAAATAATGTTATTTTCCAAAACTAGTCAAAAAACATATACATAACATATATATACACATATCAAGGACGTCGGAATAGGGACAAAGGTCGTGAACATGAATGTTTAAACCATTAACCTAAATAATGTAGCTCGCTTCATCCTAAAGGCAACCACGAGCTATATGGGTATAGCTCCCCCTTTAAGGGCCTCAGTGCATGTTAGCTATATAAACCTAAGAAAGACTAAAGATACCAAGGCTATACCAAACTAAGAAGTATAGTGTGTATCAAAAAAAACGATCGTATAGACCACCACATCGGCAAATATGGTTTCCAATGTTGGTCCCCTAGGACTACACCATCATGGTTATCTACACAATTACCTTTGAGCCTAAATTAAAATGATTTGCACATAAACCTAATCATTTACCAAGGATTCTATATTAAGACATTTTGTAACATAGTATCGTCATACCAATTTGCTTGCAAGTTACTTCAAATATGTCAAACCAATCCATTTATCTATTTAACTCCCAGATTTCATTTAAATTCCAAAACCATGGCCACCAAGGGCATTCCAAATTATTTTTATCCATTTATCCTTTAATGCAATGAAATGTTTTCAAAGGTCAATTTAAATTCTGTGAATATTCATATTTGAAACTAAGATTTCTAAAGTAGGTTGAGGATAATACCACTATCAAGCCAACTTTTCAACAAATTGGAAAAACCCATGTTCCCCATCCAATCCTCGTAACGATGTATCCATTCAGTCCCAAAAACTGTCAATTAAAGCATGACATACACATTTAAATATGGAAAAAATAATTCAAGTAATTATTAATCAAAGCCTCTCAACCCGTTTCAAATTCATTAGTTAAAATCTCATGAATAATGATTAAATAAATGTCAAAATAAAAATTCAAGTTAGGAATGAGAAACATGCCTGAAATATACAAGAAATTGAAGACAATTTGAAGTTTCAAGCTCATAGAAATGATTACGTAAAAAACCCTTGAGCTTTTCTCGAATTTTGAGTTAAAGAAGAAAAGAATGGACTTTAAGGTTTGAAAACTAAAGTAAAGGGATTTATTTTGTATTTCAAAGTCGTGCAAGGGGTAAAAAGGCAAAAAAACCGTCACCCTAAGTGAAAAAACTAAAAAACTTGATGTAAATTACATAGCAATGTGGCATGCTACCATCATAGAGCTTAGAGTCCATTCCACGTCCTTATCGCGGAGTCCAAGTGGCATAGCATGACACCATCATAAGTCTTACTGCCTCAGAGTACAAAAATAACCCCTAAGCCCTTCCAAGAATTTTAAAACTTTTCTAAAATACCCTTTTAGACTCCTTAACATAATTCAAGTCTAAAATTAATATTACGCACGTGGGAGGGTCAAAGGTATATTCACTAAAAATTTTCAGGGTCTTACAAATACCTTCATCACTTCAAGGGTCAAACTTCTCCAAGTTATTCTTATGTTATTGTGGATGAAGCATTTGCATCTAAAAGGGTGAAAATAGAAGATATTTGGATTCTTTTCTCTACACAGTACCTATGTTGTCTATTTTAGGATTGGTCTGATAAGACACCTACTCAGAATGTGATATGTCATGCATACCACCTCTACCTAAAAGTGATCCGGTAGATTTTGTTCTAGTGGCATGGTTTTAGCTGTCTCTTGGAGAGATATGTTCTTCCGTTCCACCATTCCATTTTGTTGAGGGGATTGAGGAGAGGAGAAGTTTTAAAAATATCTGATCCGAGCACATTATCCATTTTTTGTCCAAATTCTAAGTAGTAGCGATACATGTACAATATGTTCAAGATCATCACATGAGATTGTTACTTAAGAGGCATCATGATTTGTACTTTATTAAGAAACAATCACAACTAATCAAGAAAATCACTAAATTAAATGGTGTCATTTCTTAACATTGTAGTCAATGAAATGTGTTCCCAACTGACTATAATAGAAAAATGGTTGTTGAAAATAGTAAATAATTGCTATATGTGAAAATTTGATTGTATAAGCATATTAGCCCTGGACTATAAATAGGATCTCTCTTTCATTTAGTAGTTAGATTTTGAGTAATTATGAATGTATATATCACGACCTGAACAAGGGTGTAACACCCCATAGCATTCTCGACTTAACACCACTTTTAATAGCATGCATAAAAAGCTTACAACCTGCAATTTTTCTAAGGGTTAAAGGACAGTTATATTTTTGAGCCCTTAACTTCAAAGATTTTTAAATTGATCTTCATTTCCCATAGATGTAGATTTTTAAGTTGATTCATGTTCAGGGTGTAAAGGGGGTGTCTCGGGAAAGTTTCAGATTTTTTGGAAGAGGTTTGATTTTTAAAACAGTGGGTCACCGTGATTGTACCGTATTGCGGTGACAATAGAAATGTGCCACTTGGTGCATTGTGGTGAGTACGAAAAAGGGTTTCAGTTGCAAATTAATATTTAGAGGGGTAATCTCATCTTTTCCCTATATCCCCAAATCGTGATAACAGTAGATTAAAATTTTATTAGAGCATTAGAAGCTCAAAATTACTCACTTTCTATCAAAAACTAAACCGTAACTCTTCCTCAAAGATCAAGAATCCAACCTCTAAGTTCAAGATTTTCAAGAAAGGAGTCAAGAATAGGGTTACAATCTTCAAACTAAGTAACATAAGGTACGTGGGGCTTTCATAATTTCATGTGAAAATTGAAATTATTTTGAGTAAGTTTTAAGGTTAAGGGATCATATATTTTTGAAGGGTTTTTGAACTTACATTAACAAGTATGCATTGTGAACCCTTTGATAATAATGGTTTGGTCTTGAGGCCTTCATTTAAATTTAATTTTTGATCATATATATGTATTTATGCATTTGAGTTTGAAATATTAATTGAGAGCATGAATATTCATACTCTATAATGGCCTGAGAGTACACCTTGGGCAGCACACGGTGCTTATGGTACAGAGAGATCACATGCTAACCACTGAGCTGGTACCTACTATGAGCACTAAATAATATAATAAAATATGTGGAAGAAGAACTAATAAGCCATAAGGTTTTAAATAACTGAAAACAATATTGGATCATGAATCTGGGAACAACTACAGGAAAAAACTGTCTAAAACTAATAAAAATAATAACAAAACTGACTATCTATACTATCTGAAGAGCCTTTACTGACTGAAAAAGGAGCTGATGGGACAAACCACCAACTTACTCTGACAGAATAAAAATGACTAAAACTTATAAAGTAATCTGAGCTAAATAAATCATGTCTTCGAAATATGAGGACTCACCACTATTATGGCTGATAATCTGGAAAGTCTATACCCAATCCAGGTATTGAGCATCCAAACCTATGATATGATACATCATAGCACAAGAAAAGAGTATGCGATAAGTACTTTGAATGGACTGGTATGCTAAATGAGGTAGGTTAATAAGCATGGTTTCATGTGCATGAATAGTAAATGACTAAATAAATAGCATGAAATACTGAATAGAACGTATAAAATCTTTAAGTACTGAAGATGGGTGAAATTTGTAAATATTGAGAATGCATGAAATCTGTAAACACTGAGGATGCGTGACCAAGCATAAAACATATTCTGAATATAATCTATAAACTGAGATACTGAAATCTAATAACTGAATTATTGATATCTGTATGCTATGGTAAAGCAACAGAAACTGATTTACGTAGTTGCTTACTAGACTAAGATTGTAAGATTTATCATCTAACCAACATGCCCCAAATGAGTAATTTGGGCTCCAACCTGTGATCCTAGTTAGAAGGGTACAGTATCAGGCCACGAGTACTAACACTGGCTGTATAGATCTACTAAAAGTGTTGTCCCAAAGGACCATGGGTTACCCTCATCTGGCAGGTACCCATATGAGATCAACCCTCAACTGGTTTTTTAACATCTCAATCTAAGTTGGCTACATAGTGCTGGAATGCAGGGACTCCTAATAAGGTTGCACCCTCAACTGGCAGGTGAGCCCTCATCCCTGGGATCGCTCGGTGCTAAATCTTACTCCCAACTAAACTGACTCAGAATATAAATTGTTCTAAAATTAACTAATTATGATAACTGAGTAAACTGATAATGCTCATAGTATATTCTGAAACTATTCTGAAGATACTGAGACTAAGTAAACAACTATGTTTTTGGGTATTCATAACTCCCAGGATTCAAATCAATAATAGTAAAATAATAATAAAGCTTGGGTCACGTAATATGAAAGCATTATTAAAAATTCATTCTCGTAGGCATTTCATCAAACACTTGATATTCATAGTTTAAGCTAAGCATGGGATTAGCTTAAAGCTTGTAGTAGTAGTATGATTTCAACATCAACATCCTTAAATATGATTTAAATTAGTGAATAAAAACATTTAAAACTTGTGGGATTCAATATCAACAACAATTTCATGTAAACATGGTATATAATTACAATTCAAGGGAGCTTATGGTAAAAATCATAATTTAAATTACAATTGCTTGTAAAGATCAATATTTTGAATTAGAACTAGGATATGGACTCCATGGGTGAAAGGAACCCATGGATGAGAACTTAAAATACCTAGGTTGATGAATTCATGAGAATTGAAGGTAAATTCTTAAGATTTAATCTTAAATTTTGAAGGCTAGGGTATGTTCTTTAAAGTGGGCTACGTTAATTTGATTAAATTGCGAAAATAATGAACGATTAGTGCTCTTTGAGACTTAAATCCCTTGTTTAGACTGAATGGGGTAAGGGAAAAGGACTTAAATTCCCATGGGAATTAAAAACATAGAACTAAACTAAAAATCCTGATTTTGACACCCAACGAAAAGCGGTACAATTATGTCGGGCACTGGAAAAGGGACCATCCCAAACTGGAACATTGGTGCGACGCGACGCCATTACAGTACCCCACTAAGCACAATTTGGGCCCTTAGCGCGACGCGATGCTATCACGATGATCCACTGCAAAAGGATGAATGTGAAATAGTACATCGGCGCGACGTGATGCTTATCGTGATGGCACACTGGATAAGGACAAATGTGAATTTGGCCATCACTGTAATGAGACCTTATTGCATTGGACTACTATTATGCACCAAAAGTGCCATAACTTTTCACCAGTGTATCAGATATGGGCAAAAGTGGCATGGTTGGAAAGCTAATTCAATTTCCTACCATTTGGTGGGTCTTAACCTGGAAAATTCTTAGAATAGGAAAATATATGCTTATTTGAAGTTGAATAAAGCAACATTCTTCCTGAAAACTTAATTAGTAAGGAATATTTTTGTTTTTCTAAAAGCTGGGAGTTATTTGAGACCTTAGTATGTATCAAACTAACTCATAAAACTATCAAAGAATCATGATGTACTATGCATGAGCTTCAAACATGGTGCTAACGTTGGTTTGGATTTTTGGGGTTTAAGAATATCTTTCCCTTGGGAACATTCATCCTCGAATAAAACTGGTTAAGCTGAAAACATTGAGGAACTGAGATTACATGCTCGATATAAGTGATTATAAAGTGATGACATGGCTTAGTCTGAAACATGGAACATGACTAAACTGGTTCTGTGAATGCATGACTGGCATGAGAATGATATACACCTGAAACTGAGCATAGGAACGAGAAATTCTAAAAACATTTTTACCTTAAGTTGAGTCTAAGTTTGCAGAGAAAAGATGTGAGTACATGGTCCACATATCTGCTTCTGCTTCCTAAGTTGCTCCCTCAAGGGACTGATTCCGCCAAAGAACTTTGACAAGGGGAACTTCTTTATTCCTTAGACTATGAATTTGTCGATCAAGGATTTTTACAAGAATTTTTTTTGTAAGAAAGGCTATTCTAAATATCTCCACTCTCTACACTCTCTACAGGGACTACAACTGCTGGGTCTCCAATACATTTCATTAGCAAAAAGATATGGAATATTCGATAGACTGATGTAAGTCTGCAGGAAACTCATGCTCATAAGCTACCTTTCTAAAATGGCTCATAATTCTTTAAGGGCAAACATATCGAAGACTAAGTTTCCTCTTCTTACAAAACCTATTCACTTCCTTCATGGGAGAGATTTTCAGATATATGAAATCACTAATCTCAAACTCATGATCTTTCCTCCTCACATCTGCATAAGATTTTTGTTGGCTATGTGCTGCCTTAAGTCTCTCCCTAATCAACTATACTTTCTCTAAAGCATCAAACCCTAAGTTAGGCCCTATCAAAGTAGTTTCCCCTACTTCAAACCAACAAATTCATGATCTACATCTTCTTTTATATAGAGCTTCAAATAGAGGCATCAAAAAACTGGAATGATAGTTGTCATTATATGAAAATTCAATCAAAGGAAAATGGTCATCCCAACTGCCCTTAAATATGACTACATACGCTCTTAACACATCGTTAAAGGTCTGAATGGTCCTCTTTGCCTGACCATCTGTCTGAGGGTGAAAGTTTGTACTGAGATGAACTTGGCTACTAAGACTTTTCTGAATAGCTTTCCAAAAGTGAGAGGTAAACTAAGTACCCCTATAAGATATGATAGACAACTGAACACCGTGCAACCTAACCAACTCTCTAATATAGATATTGGCATAGTCCTCGGCTGAATAAGAATTATGAACTGACATGAATTAGGCTAATTTGGTCATCTTGTCTACAACGACCCAAATCGAATCATGTTACTGATGAGTATGAGGAAAACCTATCACAAAATCCATGTTCACTACTTCCTATTTCTAAGTAAGAATAAAGAACTCCTGCATAAATCCACTAGGCTTCTGATGCTCAATTATAACCTATTGAAAAGTAGAGCACTTAGTCACAAACTCTGCAATACCCTCTTCATCCTACTCTATGAATATATTTCCTGCAGATCGCGATACATCTTTGTGGCCCCTAGATAAATCAAGTAATGCATACCATCTGCTTCTGCAAGAATTTATTATCTCAACTCATAAATACAAGGCACACACATTCTAGCCTGGCAATGCAACACACCATCTCCCCTTAGGGAGAAGACCTCTACTTTTTGATCTCTAACTGACTCTTTCAATTCACTAGACTAGGATCCCTATCCTTCTTTTCTTTCACTTTGGCAACTAAAGAAGATGTGAAACTATTCTTAACCCAGACGCTACCCTTAGCCGAAACAACTAAATGAACACCTAACTTGGCAAGCTGATGAATTTCTCTAACTAACTTCTTCTTATCAATCTCAACATGAGAAACACTACCATAGACAATCTACTTAGGGCATCTACCACTACATTGGCCTTTCTTGGATGGTACAAAATACTCATATCATAATATTTCAGTAACTCTAATCATCACCTTCGACGCAGATTCAAATCCTTCTATGAAAATACAAATTTCAAGCTTTTGTGATCTGTGAACACATCAACATGCACCCATTACAAATAGTGCCTCCAAATCTTTAAGGAAAACAAAACATCTGCTAACTCAAGATAATGAGTTGGATTATTTTTTTCATGGGGCTTAAGCTATCTAGAGGCATAGGCCACTACTTTACCCCTCTTCATCAAAACACACCCTAAACCAACTCTGGAAGAATAACTATACAAAACAAAGCCATATAAAGCATCTAGCAATGTCAAAAATAGGGTCATGAGGAGTCAAGTCTTAAACTCCTAAAAACTCTTCTCACAAGAATCTGACCTCTGAAACTTAACTTTCTTCAGAGTCAATTTGGACATAGGGGATGCAATAGACAAAACTCCTTCAGCAAACCATCAGTAATAGCCAGTCAAACCCAAGAAACTCCTGATATCTAATAGGAGATGGGTCTGGGCCAGTTTGTCTCTACCTTTGTCATTTAAGGATCGACTCTAATGCCATCACCTGAAACAATATGGCCAAGGAAAACTACTTATCTTATCCAAAATTCGCACTTATGAATTTAGTAAAAAAATTATTGACTCTAAGAGCCTTCAATACTATTCTAATATGGTCTGCATGATTAGTTTCGTTACGGGTGTAGACGATTATCATTAATGAAGACTATAAAGAACATATCCAAGTATTGCTTGAACAGTCGGTTCATAAAGTCCATGAAGGCTACTGGGGAATTCGTGAGACCAAAGGACATGACTAGAAACTCGAAGTGACCATACCGAGTTATAAAATCTATTTTAGAATATCATATTCTCTAACTCTAAGATGACAATAGCTGAATCTGACATCTATCTTATAAAAGAAACTGGCACCATGAAGTTAGTCAAACAAGTCATTAATTTTTGGAAGTGGGTATTTTTTTATTATGATTTTGTTCAACTGATTATAGTTAATACACATTGTAAGAGAACTCTCTTTCTTACACATGAACAGAACTAGTGAACCCCACGAGGAAATGTTAGGCATGATGAATCCCTTATCTAGGAGATCTTTCAATTGTTCCTTAAAATCTTTGAGTTTTGATGGATCCATTTTGTATGGTAGAATATAGATAGGCTGTGTATCTAGAAAAAGGTCTATTCTGAAGTCAATTTCCCTTTTTGGAGAAACTCTGAGAAGATCTTAAGGGAACACATCTAGATATTCCCTCACTAAGGGAACAAGATGATAAATATACCCCTTTGGATATCATCTTTCTCACTCTAAGATACGAAAAAAAGTTGATGCCTAAGAATAGTGGTACTACCCCTCTATTTATGGACTGGTTCATCTGGAAACTTAAAATAAACTACTCTATTTCTACAATCAACTGAAGCATAACATAAGTGTAGCTAATCCATGTCATGAATGATGTCAAAATCTGTCATCTCTAACTCCACAAGATCAACTGAAGTGACTTTCTGAGATATTATGATTGAATAGTTCCTATATAAATACATGGCTATAATATAAATACCTACTATAGTAGATACTAAAAAAGGCTCTGTTAAGATTTCGGGACTAACTTCAAAGTTGATGGCTATGTAAGGAGTTACGAAAGAAAGAGAAGCTCCAGGGTCTAGAAAAGTATAAACATGTAAATGAAAGACCTATAATGTACCATAACCACATCAGGAGATTTCTCCTGATCCTATTTGGACTAAAGTTCATACTATCTATTTGGATGCTAGCCACTAGTATCATTATAAGTGACACCCTGCTGAGACGGGCGACTGGATGGAACTGGAGGATAACTAGACTGACCATGTTGACCACTCTTTGGGAAATCCCCAACTCTATGGCCTTGCTTGCCACACCTAAAACAAACATCACTACCATTTAGGTCCTACACTCCTTGAGCATACTGTCAGATGCACCAGACATGAACTTACTCATCTTAGACCTACTATCAGCTACCACATGAGGAGCATACCTATCTAACTGAGTAAACTTAAGGGAATACTCCTTAACACTCATGTTTCCCTATCTCAAGTTAATAAATTCTAACACCTTGGCTTCCCTCAGATACAATAGGAAGAATCTATCTAAGAAGGCTATAGTAAACTCTTCCCATTCTATAGTTCCTACATCTGAACCTCTATCTACCTTCCACTGCTAAACCATGTATGAATCACATCCTACAATGGGTATGCAGCCATTTCAGCACTCTCACTAGAAGTCACCCCCATAATATCTACTATCTTCTACACCTTGTCTAAGAATTCTAGTAGATCCTCTTCAAATTGTAGTATTGTCTATTGGGTTTGATGGAAAAACGGTTGGCTCAGTATTTTGAGCTACCATAGAATGGGCTAGAGTAGTAAATGTAGCTCTGAAATTTGTAAGAGAAACATGCTCGTTCAAGGGCTCTTCCATAACGGGTGGAGGTGCTAGCTAATTTAAGTTTCTTATTTTGTTTGTCATTATGGGAGGCATGTTCTATAAATGGAAAAAAGAATAGATTAGATAGAGGGTTTATAATAAGCATCATTCTCAGTCACATGACATGAACGCTGAAAGAAAGGAAACTTTTCTTAAAATGCCTCATAGCCTCTTTCCCATAAGTGTGGTGCACTTCACACCTATGCACAAGACTGTTCTTGATGCGGCTTTTAGACTTCATAGGATACTTTAAAGCCTTAGGCTATGATAACAAGTTGTTAAAGCCTCGCGTTTACACCTTGGGAACCATATGATGCTTATGGTCTAGTGAGACCATAAAACCCATGAACTGGTACCAATTATGAGCACTGAATAATATAATAATATATGTAGAAGAGTAACTGATAAGTAATAAGGTTTTAAATAGGTGAAAACAATATTGGATCATGAATCTAGAAACAACTGCTAGAAAAAACATTCTGAAACTAATAATATTAATAACAAAACTAACTGACTAACTATACTAGTCTAAAGAGCCGCTATTGACTTACTGAGGAGCTGATGGAACAAACCCGCAACTAACTTCAACTGAATAGAAATGAATGAAAATGATAAAGTAGTCTGAGATAGCTATAACATTTCTTTAAAATAGGATGAGTAACCACTTTTATGGATGATAATCTAGAAAGTCTATGCACCATCTGGGTACTGAGCATCCAAACCAATGATATGATACATCATATTGCAAAAAAAGAGTAAGCGATGAGTACTTTAAATGTACTGGTATGCAAAATGAAGTAGACTGATATGAATCATTTAATTTGTATGACTAGTAAATGATTAAATAAATAGCATAAAATACTAAATAGAATGCATGAAATCTGTAAGTACTGAAGGTGCATAAAATTTGTAAATACTGAGAATGCAAAAAATCTGTAAACACTAAGGATTTGTGACCAAGCATAAAATATGTTCTAAATATAGTTTGTAAACTGAGATACTGAAATTTGATAATGAATTACTGATATTTGTATGCTATGGTCAATAAACTAAAACTCGTTTA
The DNA here is from genome assembly GCF_002878395.1 of Capsicum annuum. Lineage (NCBI taxonomy): Eukaryota > Viridiplantae > Streptophyta > Magnoliopsida > Solanales > Solanaceae > Capsicum > Capsicum annuum. The sequence continues at coordinate 39,574,262 of NC_061113.1, read as the reverse complement.
CTAAGTTGATTACTAGACTGAGACTGTAAGAGCTATCATCTAACCTACATACCTCGAATGAGAAATTTGGGGTCCAACCTGTGACACCATTTTGAAGGGTGTCAGTACCGTGCCACAGGGTACTAACACTGGATGTGTTGATCCACTAAAGTGTTGTCCTAAAGGACGGGTTACCCTTAACTGGCAGGTACCCGTATGAGATCAACCCTCAACTAGAAGGTTAATATCTCAACCTACATTGGCTATGTAGTTCTGGAATGTAGGGACTGCTATTAAGGTTGCACCCTTTAATGGAAGTTTAGCCCCCATCCCTGGGTTATGATAAATGACTCAAAATATTGAGCTGTTCTAAAATTAAATAATTATGATAATTGACTGAACTGATAATGCTCATAGCATATTCTGAAACTATTCTGAAGGTACTGAGATTAAGTAAACAACTATGTTTTTGGGTATTTATAACCCTAGGACTCGATAGCAATAATAGTAAAATGATACTAAAACTTGGGGGACATAATATGAAAGCATCATTAAAAATTCATTCTCATAGGTATTTCATCAAACACTTGGTATTCATAGTTTAAGCTAAGAATGGGAATAATGTAAAGCTTGTAGTAGTAGTATGATTTAACCAATAACATCACTAAGTATGATTTAAATCAGTGAATAAAAACATTTAAAACTTGTGGGATTTGATAATAACAAAAATGTCATGTAAACATGATATATAATTACAATTCAAGGGAGATCATGGTTAAAATCACAATTAAAATCACAATAGCTTATAAAGATCACAACTTTGAATTAGAACTTGGATACTTGGACTCCATGGGTGAAAGGAACCCATGGATGAACACTTAACATACCTGGGTTGATGAATTCATGAGAATTGTAGATGAATTGTTGAGATTTAATTATTAATTTTTAAGGATGGTATTTGTTCTTGAAAGAGGGCTTCTTTAATTTGAGTAAATTGTGAAAATAATGAGAGATTAGTGATCTTTGGGACTTAAATCCCTTGTTTAGACTGAATGGGGTAAGGGAAAGGGACTTAAATGCCCTTGGGAATTAAAAACATAGAACTAAACTAAAAATCCTGATTTTGACACCCTGCGCAATGTTGTACAATTGCATCAGGCCACTGGAAAAGGGACCATCATGAACTAGAACATTGTCACGATGCGATGCTATTGCGATGATCCACTGGAAAAAGATGAACGAGAAATAACACATCATAAGAATGTGGCTCTTATCTCAATGGAACACTATAAAATGACAAATGTGAATTTGGCCATCACCGCGACGCAGCCTTATCGCATTGGACTACTATTTTTCTCTAAAAGTGCCTTAACTTCTCACCCGAGTGTTGAATTTGTGCAAAATTTGTATTATTGGAAATATAATTAAATTTTATACCATTTGTTGGGTCTTGAGATGGAAAATTCCTAGTAGGGCAAAGATATTATCATTTTACGTGGACTAAAGCAACATTCTTTCGAAAAACTCAATCGGTAAGGAGTATTTTTGTTCATCTAATAGCTGAGAGTTATTTGAGACCTTAGTATACATTAAACTAACTAATAAAATTACCAAAGAACCATTGTGTACTATGCACGATCTTGAAACATGACGCTAATATTAGTTTGAATTTTTAGGGTATTACATACTCTCTCTCTTGTTATGACACCTAATGATTTCACATGTTATGGATTGATGAATTTTATTATTGAAAAGCATGGTATAAATATTTTTGGATATTGTTAAATGATTTGATATTTGTGAAATGAAGAGAGGGTGTTTTCTTGTTTGTAAATATTTAAGATGATTATTGAAATAGTTACATGGTTTGCTACAAAGTAAATGACCACCACTATTTTAAGAATTGAAAGAGATAATATTTCCATAAGTTCATGTGTCCGACAAAAAATTCTCTTGCACTGTTGGAATGATGTGTTTGTTCAATTATTTTGTTTGAATAAAAAGACTGTAATATGATATTGCATGGATTAGATATATGATTTGCATGTCCTGGTATGATGATACAAAATTGATGAATGCCATAAGAGAATCAGATCTTTAGATTTTGATTTCAAAAAGATGCATGTCTTAAAGAGGTTAAAATAGGCTTAAAGAATGTTAGGTGATTACCCGAAGAAGGCATTCCAGTGTAAGGTCTTGTTGTTGGAAACTATGTTCTACTAATATGGGTTTATGATCTCCAATGATAGGGATTCTACGTTGGTATTGTCCTATTTGATGTAGCAAATATAGATACTCCGGCCCTTGCGGTAAACATGGGCTGGGAGCTTGGCCACTGAGTTAAGGGAGGATTCCATATATCTCGTGGGATTGTAGAGATGTAAGCTGTGCCACCTAGCTCAGAAGTTAGGCAAAGAGGTGAGGTGAGATTTATTCATATCTTTTTAAACTTATAGATTATACCAATGTGTTATAAAGTGTTTTATGCTAACATATTTTATGAAATACTCACACCTGGTAATACCCCATACGTTTCCTAGCTTAATTTCTCCTAGAATGTCAAAGGGTTGCTTCAAAAATGAATAACTTTTTGTACATGTGAAATTTTACATATTTAGACCCTCCATTTTTTGAGAAATTGAATAATCTTTCCATCAATACCGAATTTGCACAATTCTGACACTTAATGAAGAAGTTAGAGCATTTTTAGTAATGCAGTGTCCCACCTGGGAACGCACCACGTCGTAGTGGATGCCAAAATGAAAATCATCTTATTTCAGTAGACCTCCGTCATATTGGCGCATCATGGAGAGGTCCAAATTCCTTATTTTCAATTTCCAGTGGCACAACACGATAGCATCGCATTGCTCCTGAGTTCAAAGTTGCACTCATCTTTTTCCAGTAGCTTAATATGATTTCACCGCATTGCAGTGAAGGTATAATTATCGCACTCTTGATCCATAATTAGAATTCTTGTGTAATTGATTTAATCCCAAGTATTTGAAGTCCTTATTAGGTGAATAGCATTCATAGAAATCACTTATAGCCAAGTGGAGCTACGATCATTACATTTGTCTAAATTTTGACATTCAATACTACAAGGGTCTAATTTAAACGTGTATAATTTTATTATACAAAGAATTTTCCAATCAATACTAACCAAATTGTATATAATTGAATTATCTTTCCAACGATACCAATTTTACAAAAACCTGATACCTGAGCAAAAAGTTATAGTCATTTTAGTGCGAGACAGTAAGTTGCCGCAATGGTAGCGCATCGCGCTAAAGGGCGAAATAGGGATGCAGGTTACAAATTTTTACTTTAAATTAATGAGAGGCAATGGGGTCTTTTCACACCTCAACCCAGGTCGTAAAAACACGATCTAAGGCTTCAATTGGGGCGTTATTTTTTCCCATTCTTCAATTTTCCCCTCCAGAATAACCCTAATTAATTCCCTCAAGAATCATCAATTCTATTTTCTTCTCTTCAATAAAAACATAAAGAATTTAGGGTTTCTTTTCCAAGAACTTCAAGAATGATATCAAGATCATCTCCAAAGTATTCAAAGTTCAAGCTTTTACATTCAATTCATCAAATCCAAACTATAAGGTATGTGGGGTTTCAACAAGGATAATACATTTGTCCTTGTGCCCAAAACTTGTTTTAACTTATAAATTATTGAATTTTATGTCATTTTCCATGAAATTGAAGTTAGGGTTTATACCCAATATATATTGTTTGAACATTATGAGGTTACAAGTGATTGAATATTAAATTGCATGACTATTTTCATGTATTTATGCACGTAACACAATTTTTCAGATTTTTGAAAGTGAGTTTAAGTATGATATTGAGATTCTTGATCTTATTATTTTGATGGTGTTGAAATATTTTCACGAATCATATTGAGTTGGATATTTTTCTATGATTTTTAATGTTCATATGAGTTCTAAATTGGGATTCATACCCATATCTATTTACAAGATTTTGAGTTCTTGAGAGCTGTTGAAGATAAATTTCATGAGTTTGTTTATATTTTCATGATCATTGCTGACATTTCCAGATTTTAAAATGATTTACAAATGTTTATGTTATCAAGCATGAATTTTGATATATTTTGACATGAAATTGAAGCATGAGCTTTAATCCCTAAGATTGAGTTTTGATATTTCAAGAAGCGTATATTTTTAGCATGCTTTGATAAACATGATTTGATCTTTTGATCCTAAGCTAAGATAAAGAATCCACATTATTCATATAATTTGTGATTTATAGCAAAGAGAAGCGTAATTGGTTTTTATTATAAATCGTTACGCCATTTTAAGGTGGATTTCCTAAAAATTTTGAGCCTAAGTATGGGAATAGTATTTAGCACCGAGTTAAGCCCATAAACCATAGGATTGAGATTTATGGGCCTGAGGCCGAGATAGTGATCACTAAAGTTAAGGTTCTATTTCGATGCAAAGGGTAGAATAGCTCTCGAAAACAAGGGCAAGACATTGGATTCTATGTCAGCTCACAAGGTTTATGTCGGTTAGAAGAACCTCCCACAGAAGACCCCTACTTTTAAATAGTTTGTAGATTTAAAGTCTTACTATATACTTTGAAAGTTAATATTTTAAGATTTCCAAAGTTTTAAGTACCAAAGTCTCTAAAAGTGTTACAGTCTTATAGTTCCCAAGTCTTTGAGTCCCAAGTCCTAAGTTTCCTAAATGCTATAATTCTTTTATTTCAGGAGAAGACCCGTATTTTCATAAGATTAAAGTGTATGTTCTAAAAGTTATTATTTTAAGATTTTATCCAGTTGATAAGACTTGGGAAACAAAAAGAGGATAAAGATTTTATAATAAGGTGTAATGACTCACGAGATTTTTACTACATGATTCCTTATTTATGATTTATGAGATTTATATATATGTTTTTGCTCAAGCTGTGTGAGTCATTTATGTCAGCATGCACGATTTCTATAAAGATTGATGATATTATTTAACTATTGCATACACCCCCAAATACTTAGTATATGCTCAAAGTACTGATCAACATATATGTCTATATGCTACATTGCCTCATAATGTAGGTACAACTTGTAGAGCATACACCATATTCAATCAGTTCGCAGCTTCCAATCAGTAGGTGATGAGTCCTTTTAATTCAAGGGCTCGAGTCAGTTATACAGTTTGACAAGTATTGTATTTTCTTTAGTTAGTCGTATTGAGTTAGGATATTTGGGAGTCATGACCCGTCTACCTATAGTCAGTACTAGTAGAGGCTTCATAGCCAGTCACTAGTGTTAATGTATTTTATTTCAGTTTTGTTGTCAAAAGAAGAGTTGTAATATTGTAAATTTAGATTTGTATTGATCGAGTTCAGAGAAGTTTTATGTTTTGGATGATTTTGTTCAAATTTATTTATTTTATTCAGTTGCTTATAAGTCTGCCAGTAGAAGGGTTAGCTTGGGATCACTTGTGACCCTAAGCACCATGTGACATCTCGGGACCCATTTTTAGGGCTTTATAAACTTGGTATCAGAGCACAGAGTTCAAGTATCCTAGGGTGTCTGCGAAGCCATGTCTAGTAGAGTCTTGCGTAATGGTACAGAGATGTTTGTACTTTTCTTTGAGAGGCTATAAGGCTTTTAAGAAAAGTCTCCCTTCTTTTATACTCTAGATCATGCAGTAAAGTTGTTCTATCAGAATCTACTATCTATTTGTATGTTACTCCAAACTTATTCATCTATGACTTATTCTTGAGATAACATAATTATCCAGTTCCAGTCCCTCCCCAAATAATGCTCTCAGATTTACTAGCAGATGTTTTTGAAGTCTCATAAAGCAGCTTGAGAGGAGCCTTCTAGTATGTTATAAGTTCCTCAATTTTAAAGTTATATCTTCATTCTTATGAGTCATTCAGTTAAGACAGAGTAAGATATGTATTCTTAGATCATTGAATATTGTGTGTCAAGTTTCCATCTCTTGTAATATTGTTATCATTATTTTGTTAAAATTCAAAGTCTAGTGAAGCCGTGTGGGGCTCTTTCAATTCACTAGCATAGTTGTTTTGTTACTCATCTCATTTTCTTGTTCAAAATATAAAATCAAAGTCTATTCAAGCTGTGTGAGTCCTATTTTGATTTACTAGCAACTTATTGTTTATGTTGTTATTCTTGTGTTGGTTAGAACTGGGGTTTAGAGGTGTAGTGACAAGAAAAGTGGTAAGGAAAAATTATTGAATATATGTATAGCCGAATCTTTTTGCATAAGAATGAGCTAGTAATAAAGTGATATGTTCTTGTGCATTAATTTAGTAGAAGGTAGAGAAGAAGTCATTAGTTAAGGTGAATTATTGTTGCTTGGAGTATGAAAAGAGTTGTTGACAGTGTTTGTTGTGCAAGAAAAGTATCAGTTATTGATGAAGGTACTTGGTGGATGAGTGTTGTTAATTTAGGCGTCCCTGAGATTGTTAGAGGGAGTTTAGTTGAAACTTATAGAGCTATGAACTAAGTTTAGCAGTATAAAAAGGGTAGATAGTAATGATGTGTAGAAGGAGGATTTGTTAATGGATTTTAAATAACATAGATCATAGGATTGTGATTGATCCTTATTGTTATGAAGTTTTAGACGACTAATGTTTTTAGATGTTTGGCATTTAAGATTACTGTGTGAAGTTATGGTCCATCTTAGCCAGAACTAAACATTAAGTTTGAATAGTAGATGGTGATCAAGGTGGGTATAAGGATTTATGTGTTGTGAATGTTAGTTTTATGGAAGTTATCTAATAAGCTTGAACAATATATGCAAGAGCTTAAGTTTAGTTGATTCGTAATTAATTATGATATTGTTTGAATTATGTAGAAGTATTCCTAAGGTAATATGCGGCGACAATATTTTCGAGGATTATGACATGTTGTGTGTGGCTAGTAGTACCATTGAGTTTCTAGGTGGAGAAAGACTAGTTAGATGGTATATGGTGTTCTAAATAGCCAAGTTAAGGAGTTTTGATGGATAGTGCTGAGCCTTTTGTTATGGTCAAGATTCTCATGGTCTAGAGATATAAGTTTGGAGATGCAATATTGGTAGGCTATGACGGAAGTAGTATGGTTCATTAAGGGTTGAAGATATCCGTGTTAAGTTTTGGAACCTAAGTTGAGTTTTTTGAAGATTGAGCTAATAGAAAGTAGAGTTGAAGAACTAGGTGTGAACTCATAGTATGGTGATACTCCTGAAGATTCTAAGTTAGTAAGTGTTCAAGTTATTAGATGATGAATATTGGGGCATAGAAAGATAGAGTTGTATCTTAGAATGAAGTATTAGCAGTGGGTTTTACACTTTAAGGTGTAGCCTTCAAGGTTAAGATTAGTTTTACGTGTAGTGATTATACACCAAACTCTAGATTAAAGTGATTGCAGTTTATATTAGAGCTTACTTAGTAGTTTACAAACTTAGACTGATAGCTTAAAGCTAAGGGGGAGATGATAAGATAAGTAACCAAGTCAGATTCTCAAATTCTAGTTGTGCTGCTCGTGTAGGAGGAAAATACTCAGCTCCTTCTTATTTTAGTATTATTACTTTAGTCATCATGATATCTAATCATGCCTTACGTGTCATCCCCATGATCATAGTTCTGTTCATGCATATCATAGAAAATTATGTACTCTCCTAGTCTCTAGTATGAGGAGCTCTAGGCCATTCAACAGTACGAATCATATTCGAGAATTTATGAACTCCAAAATTAGGTCATGTAGGTCATGACTCATGTAATCAAGCTTTATAGTATTCTTAGTTCCCATAACTCATGCTACACTCGTAATGATCAATGAGATTCATCTTATAACAATGAATGCCATCAATTCAAATCTCTTTGATGAATCCATGATGTTGATTCTCTATTCCTCAGGCCTCAGTTAAGTGTCAAGTTACATATATTATCCTTCCATGCTTCACGATCTTATCTTCTAACATTTTAGTGACTCCTCCTTATGTAATGATTATGTTGATGAGTAAATGTTTCTTGTTGATGAAAGGTGGTTGTATGCTCATCTTAGCTAAAAAAGTAAATGTGACGTAACAATTAGGCCAAGTCCTTGATACATGTTATGGTTAGTTGAGATTCTATATGTTAAGTTTGGGAAGATTATTGTATGCTTGTTTTATGTAGGTCTATAAATGGAGGAATATTGAGGTGAAGTTTTGAGTATAATAACTTGGTTAGTTGGGAATATTTTATGGGTTTCTTCCTAAGAATTGAAAAGTTCTTGGACGATGTTATTGATGGAATGCACAGTATGAGTTAACACATTTAGCCAGTAATTTAGTCTAGCAGCCATATAGACAAGTTTCTATGGTTTTCAATCTTTCTATCTAGTCATATTATTCTAAGAGGATGTGTCGGTTTCAAAATCTAGATGATCAGTCATGATTCAACTCGTAATCTTTCCCGTTCATCATCTTAGTCATTTTCTTGGTATTTTAAGCTTAATTAGCAACATTCGAGGACAAATGTTCCCAAGGGGGAGATATTGTAATACCTTGTACTTTTTCTAGTTTAATTTTGCTCCTAGAATGTCTAAGGGTTGATTTAAAAATGAAAATCTTTTGTTAGATGTGAAATTTTCAAGATTTAGACATTCCACTGTGTGGGAAATTGAATAATCTTTGTATCAATACCCAATTCACCCAATTCTGGCACTCGGTGAAGAAGTTCGAGCATTTTTAGTAATGCAGTGTCCCTCCTGAGCATGCACCACATCGTGGTGGATGCCAAAATGACAATTGTCACATTTTAGTGGACCTCGATGATATTAACGCATCGCGGAGAGGTTGAAATTCCCAATTTTCAATTTTCAGTGGCGCAACGCGATAGCACCGCATCGCGCCAGAGTGCAAATTCTCACTCGTCCTTTTCCAGTAGCATAATGCATTTAACCACGTCGCGGAGAAGGTGTAATTGTCGTACTCTAGATCCGTAATTCGAATTCTTGTGTAATGACTTTTATCCAAAGTATGTGAAGTCCTTATTAGGTGAATAACGTTCATAGAAGTCAGTTAGAGCTAAGTGGAGCTAAGATCAATAGAGTCATCCAAAATTTGACATTCAATCCTGCAAGGGTCTACTTTAAACCTATTTAACATTTTATATACATAGAATTTTCCATCTCAAGACCCACCAAATTATAGATAATTGAATCAGCTTTCTAACGATACTAAGCGGAGAAGGTGTAATTGCCGTACTCTAGATCCATAATTCAAATTCCTGTGCAATGACTTTAATCCCAAGTATGTGAAGCCCTTATTAGGAGTATAATGTTCATAGAAGTCACTTAGAGCCAAGTGGAGCTAAGATTAATAGATTTGTCCAAAATTTGACATTGAATCCTGCAAGGGTCTACTTTAAACCTATATAACATTTTATATACATAGAATTTTCCATCTCAAGACCCACCAAATTTTATATAATTGAATTAGCTTTCCAACGATACCAATTTTTAAAAAATCTGATACCCGAACGAAAAGTTATAGCCATTTAAGTGTGAGGCAGTAAGCTGCTGCGATTGTAGCGCGTCGTGCTAAAAGGTGAAATCGGGATGCGGGCTACAAATTTCTACTTTAAATTAACGAGGGGCAATGGGATGTTTTCCCACCTTAACCCATGTCATAAAAACATGATCTATGTCTTCAATAGGGGCATTATTTGCCCCAATTCTTCAATTTTCCCTCAAGAATAACCCTAATCAATTCTCTCAAGAATCATCAATTCCATTTTCTTCTGTTTAACAAAAAGATCAAGAATTAAGGGTTTCCAATCTAATAATTTCAAGAATGATATCAATATCATCTCCAAATGATTCAAAGTATAATCTTTTAAATTCAATTCACCAAATTCAAACTATTAAGGTATGTGGGATTTCAACAAGGACAATCATTTAGTCCTTGTGCCCAAAATTTATTTTAACTTATAAATTACTGAATTTTATGTGATTTTCCGTGAAATTTAAGTTAGAGTTTATACACAATTTATATTGTTTGAAGATTATGAGGTTAGAAGTAATTGAATATTAAATTGCATAACTATTTTCATGTATTTATGCGCGTAACACAATTTTTCAGATTTTTGAAAGTGAGTTTAAGTATGATATTGAGATTGTTGATCTTATTATTTTGATGGTGTTGAAGTATTTTCAAGAAGCATATTGAGTTGGATGTTTTGTATGATTTTGAATGTTTATATATGAGTTCTAAATTGGGATTCATGCCCATTATCACTATTTACAAGATTTTGAGATCTTGAGAGCTGTTGAAGATAAATTTCATGAGTTTATTTATATTTTCATGAGCATTGCTGAAATTTCCAGATTTTAATATGATTCACAAATGTTTATGTTATCAACCATGAATTTTGAGATGTCATGACATGAGTTTGAAGCATGAGCATTAATCCCTAAGATTGAGTTTTGATATTTCAAGAAGCTTATATTTTTAGCATGCTTTGATAAGAAAGATTTGATCTTTTGATCCTAAGCTAAGATAAGGAATCCACATTATTCATATAGTTTATGATTTATAGAAAAAAGAAGCTTAATTGGTTTTTATTATTAACTCTTATGCTATTTTAATGTAGATTTCCTAAAATTTATGAACCTAAGTATTAGCACCGAGTTGGATATGATTCCAAGGTCTCATGCCCCAGAACTACGTGTCACCGAAGGATTGACATTTATGGCCTAAGTCCGAGATAGTGAACACTAGAGTTAAGGTTCTACTCCGATGGAAAAGGTATAATAGCTCTCCAAAACGTGGGAAAGACGTTGGATTCCATGTCATCTCACATGGTTTATGTCGGTTAGAAGAACCTACCAAAGAAGACCCCTACTCTTTAAATAGTTTATAGATTTAAAGTCTTAGTATATACTTTGAAAGTTAATATTTTAAGATTCCGAAAGTTTTAAGTCCCGAAGTCTCTAAAAGTGTTACAGTCTTAAAGTTCCCAAGTCTTTGAGTCCTAAGTCCTAAGTTTCCTAAAGTACTATAATTCTTATGTTTCAGAAGAAGACCCTTATTTTCATAAGATTAAAGTATATGTTCTAAAAGTTATTATTTTAAGATTTCATCCATTTTACAAGATTTTGAAAACAAGAAGAGGATAAAGATTTTAGAATAAGGTGTAATGACTCACGAGATTTGTACTACATGCTTCCTTCTTCATGATTTATGAGATTTAGATTTTAGTTTTTCCTCAAGTTATGTGAGTCATTTATGTCAGCATACATGATTTCTCTTAAGATTGATGATATTATTTAACTACAGCATACACCCCCAAATACTCAGTACATCCTCAAAGTACTGATCCACATATATGTCTATGTGCTACATTGTTTCATAATGTAGATATAAGTTGTAGCGCATACACCATATTCAGTTAGTTCGCAACTTCCAGTCAGCAGGTGATGAGTCCTTTTGATTCAAGGGCTTGAGTCAGTTATATAGTTTGAGAAGTATAGTATTTTATTTATTTGGTCATATTGACTTGGGATAGTTGGGAGTCAAGACCCGGTTATCTATAGTCAGTACTAGCAGAGGTTTCATAGACAATCAGTAGTGTTAATGTATTTTATTTCAATTTTGTTGTCCAAAGCAGAGTTGTAATCTTGTAAATTCAAATTTGTATTGATCGAGTTCAGAGAAGTTTTATATTTCAACTGATTTTGTTCAGATTTATGCATTTTATTCAGTGGCTTGTAAGTATGCCAGTAGAAGGGTTAGCTTGGGATCACTTGTGACCTTAAGCACAGTGTGACATCTCGGGACCCATTTTGGGGGTGTTACACACCTATATTATATAAACTGGATTTTTTTGGTTTGTTGTATGTACCAGTACATTTGTATTGACCCCCTATATTTAAGGATCTGAGGCTCATCCCCGAGGTGCTGCTAAGCAGTTGATTGGTTGTCGAATGTTTGGAGTTGGTGAGCCTCCCTTATTTCAAAAGGCTTTGTTTATGGAACATTGTTATTTGATTTTATGTTCATGGTCTGCCTGGGGGATTTGTCCTAGTTTTCAGACAGATGTCGTTCTCGTACTACTAGAGATTTCGTATAATGGTGTTAAGTGTTTGTGAATGTTTATGAACTTATATTCGTAATGATTAGTTGGATTAAGAGAATGACCATGTTTCTGTTTTACTATGTCCTTCCGCATTTCTTAGTGTATATGAATTATGTATATTATTGCCAGTTGAAAAAGGGTTCCTAGACCTTTATCGTTTGGGATGCTTATAACGACCAGGGTCTCGGTTCGGGTCATGATACAGGACCTAGACGTGACGGACATCCCAAGCCAACAAGGCCAGAGATGACCTCCTTAACCTCACCTCAAGAACATAATAATTAAAATAAATTTTGGAAGTTAACCAAAAAAATAAGAGATAAATAATAATTAAATGAACAAGTCTATGAGTCAACATCAAATCCACAAGGAAATACTCCACTATTGTCCACAAACCCTCTAAACCAAGAACTACTAACCATGTTGGGATATTACCCGGTCTATGCCAGAAGAGAACCAAAAGATAAGTATTGAAACCATAAATGACTGAAAGAAACTAGGCCTTCCGAATGAGAGAGAGTTCACCACTTTAACAGTTGTCCATCAAGAGTACAAAACCACCTAATGCTACACAGGATCACAAAAAAATCACTCAAAACCTACATCATGAAATAATGTACCATCCCAGGGATGGTTAGTATTTGAATGCAACCCACGAAAAGGGATAAAATATATGCATTTACCAAAATCCAGTCACAAACCACCTGCACAACTATTTATGCATATATTTAGGATGCTGGGATAGGGACATAGGACATGAAACATGATCATTTCAAAACTTAACAATGAACTGTGTAACTTGTATTGACCTATAGGCACCCAGGAGTTATATGGGTCCGAACCTCCATGCCAAAAGGGCCGCAGTCCATGTTAGCTAAATGAATCAGAGATTGGATAAAGACACAAAAGAGATACCCATCCTAAAATATACTATTTAAACCACAAGACAGTGGTCATATAGGCCTCCCAACGTCAACAAACACGGGGTTCAGTGTTAGTCCCCCCGGTACTACACTTTCTCGGTTAACTAGACAATTCCCTTTAAGCCAAATTTAAAACACTTTTCATATACTATTTACCATTAACTATGAAGTATTTTACCAAGGCATTTTTTAATTGGTAATGTCATACCAATATACTTGCAAGAAATTTATGCCAAGCCATAATCATTAAACCATTTGACCCCAAATTCCGTTTAAAATCCAAAACCATATCCACAATGAGGATTCTAAAATCTCTTTATATTCTTATTAATTAATGCAATGCAATATTTCAAACGATGAGTCAAACTATGTAAAATCCTTGTTTAAAGTCTAGTTTACAAAGTAGGTTGAGCTTCATGTCCATTACATCATACAAAATCCATAACCATTGTGATACCATTTTGCCAATTACACCATTACCAAGAAACACCAATTCAGTCCAAAATCCACCATTTAAAATCATGAATAAAACAATTAAAACTAGAAAAAATAATGCGAGTGTGAAACACTTTAAAACCCTCAACCCTAGTTTAATCCAACATTTATAAACACTTAAATAACAATGGAATTATGCAATAATATAATATTTAAATTAGGTAGTATCCAACAAGCATTTTTAATGGGAGAGATTCAGGAAAAGCTTGAATCCTTTACTTTGAAGCTTGAACCTTAACTTGAAATAAATAAGAAGACTTGGATTTGCTTCCTGTACCCTTGATGATGAAATTGGTGAGAAAGCATTGAGAAGAAACCATAATCTTTGACCTTTTCTTGAAAACTATAGAATGGAAGCTTGGGTTGTTGGGAGAGAAGATAAATTAGGGATTTGGGAGAGATTATCATTCTTTAGATGAATTTGGGGATTAAAAATGGATTGGGGGAGTTATATGGGGTGAAACGGCCATTTCCCCCCTAATTTTTCCCCTGGGGTCACGTCGCCAATTACGAACCTAGACAATATCTCATTAAAATGTCCATAGCTTTTTACTCCAAACTGTGATTGATGAACGGTCAGTGGCATTACAAAGAATACTCGAAGAACATTAATTTGTTATATAGTAGGACACCTAAATCATTATATTCTGAGAGTAATAGTAGTTTGAATTTGACCCAAGTAAATATGTATACTAAAACTCAATCCGTACAAATGTCCTCAACCCAACTTTGAGCTAGGAGTTTTTGTGACTTTAACTAATATCAAAAGATATTTCCACACTAAATAATTGACTATACCACTAAAATAATTGATTATACCACTAAGTTTTAGATAGAAATCATTGGGTTTTGATTTATACACATAGGAATAACAGTTTCCGCCATGGAATCATTCGTCCTCGAATAATGGATAAGAACTTATTGAAGATGTTAAAGTACGGAATAGAGGATTTAAATCCAGATTAGGAATCCTCACTCAACAAAACATACATAGGCATCAAAAAGATCTCCATGAAAACATCAAGTTAATTGTGTAAGAACAAATCATGAGATAATGAGATTCGACCTAGACATGATCTTAGGCATGAGTTCTACGGAACATGATCATAATTCGTAAGGCATGAATTTTCTAAGGAATCATCATCCTGATTAAGATTGATAGAAGACATAACATAAAAATCCCTCGAGACATAAGAATAGGAACATTCTCCAACTCCAATGATACTTCAAATAGCCCCTTAAATTTAACACCGCTTCTAAACGAGGCTTACAGCAATGAATGCAACACTTCACCATTCCTAATCATATAACACCCCCATGGAACACATAACTACAAGATCCTGAGTCTAACTGTATATTACTTTCATGTTGAAGCATAACCCAAGGTTAAAACATTCTAGTGCGAAGAGACCCTACACATCCTCCAGGAATACTACTCAATCTTATAACAATTGTCAAACAACCTCATTTCATAATAAAGAGTACTAAGCACATAATACAATGGTTTGTGTATCTATCAATCACAACATTCAAGCCTATCTTTGCTACACCCACTCTATGGATCTCCCCACCAAAAATACATTTATTCCATAATATTCACAGTAATAAGAAAAACATCTACTCTCTTATCTAAAACATTACTATGCTTCCATAACCACTATCATTCTATCATAAGACAGGTCATGTAGAGAGTAGAGTACAAAGAACATAAAAGGAGAGTGACACTATTCAATTATAACTTATATTTGTCACATTACTTGTGGTGGCACCCGCGATGAAAGATACAATCCAATAGCCATAAAAGGTGTGTCATATATCAAACATCCAGATCATAAATAGAGGGTCGACGAAAGTACTTGAGATAACTCGGACCTTAGGTATATTCACCATTTGAATACAAAAGATATTGGTAGAATGTCATTTTAAACCGAAGTAGGAGGAATTTTATAGAATAAGAATAGATTTATCATGACTTTTTCGTGCAACTCTTCACCATGAGGAAATTCAAGATCCCCATTATCTCCCTCTTAGATCAAAGGTCACTATCCTAATCTTTCAAATATTTCCCCTATTAAATCTATAATCACAACACTCAACACCAGGGGTGTATAACGATACACATGAATGCTACCCTCACCTAGATAATTATAATATAACAAATTAAAAATTCTTTCTTAGACATCCACTTATGGGATACTAATCTTAACCTCCTCCAGCCTCCAAAGTCATCATCTTATAACTAACTATCACATCCAAAATAACATATAGGCTTGACTGGCTCCATCTAACACCACTTGCCACGAGAACTAATTTTCCATACGTTAAGAATGTCTATACACACTGAGATAAAAACAAATACATGAAATAACTATTAATGTAAAGTAGTTATCCAACAAGATATCACATAGAGATTTTGAAAACAACAATAGTTTACATAATAAATCTCTAGTCCAAATCCCACAGAGCATCTAAACAGAGTTACATAAGGTCAAATTTTGGGCATGAAAAACAAATAAAAAGAAACATAGCCGAAAAATAGATAAAGCTTAATGACGGCTTCCAAGGATAATATGAAGGCTCACCTCAGCAATGGAAATATACATGTACTGACTATCAACCACTTATCTCTCCTTCTTCTATAGTATCTACAAACATGCAAGTAAGGAGTGAGCTATATATAAATATAACTTAGTATGATCCCCGACTCATAACTTGAACACCACTGGATGGTATGTTAGAAAATACAAGGCACAATAAAGTACATATATAACATGCACACAATATCTCTTATAAGGTAATGCTCAATAAGATTCAAACGAAAGTTCAAGAAAAGCCACTCTATACCTCAAGTCAATCTACCCTCATGGGTTGTTATAAACAGCAGTGAAGGTGATTAGCCTAGCACCCCGACAAGTCCATGACAACACATATAATGCTCCAAAAGTCTACTATGATAGCATGTACAAGCCCCTAACATATTACGGCAGCATAAGTATGCCCCTAAAATATTACGGCAACTATGTTTGCCCCTAGACACTATAACGACAACAAAGAAAATATATTCAATGCCCAAGCATCACCTCACATATTACCACTAAGAAATTCTCTCTACACTTCACAAAATATTTACACAACTAGTCAAAGACCAATAATTCTACCAAATTCATGCTTGTCTCAATACATGGACTAGGCAGAAAAATATTTTTTTAAAGCTGGTTTGAAAAGCAAGCATCAAAGTTTAAAGTCTCACTTAACTCGCTAACAATAATTTTCTCATCCTCGAATTCCTAGAACACCAGTCAAATACCCTTCAACTGCTTCAATCAATGCAAATATATTAAATAATGAAATCAGTTATGCTAATCAAAATCATAAGCATGTTCAAAATATTAATACTCCATGCAATTCAAAGTGAATATCCATAATTCCCTTTAAGAACAAATGAACAGTGGCTCAAAATACCAAAATCTTAGACCATACATTACTCTTCCTTAAGATGCATATTAATAATTCCTACATCAGTATGTTATCATTGCTAGAATTATGTTCTCATCGTTATTCAATCTTTAAGTTCATTATATAAAAGTGGAGAAAATAGAAGATAGTAAAATCACCATACTTTTATAGAATGTTTATGCAAATATGTAAGGAAAATTTATTAATGATAATGAAGTAACTGTTGTCAAATTTTAGTAGCTTATATCAAATATTCCTTCCACCACTCTTTTCAAGAGGTAATGCTGCTACCAATATTTTTTTTCCCATTCCTTTAACTTTAACTCATTGATAACCTATTAATTAATTCATGCTACCCATTATAAATGCATTCATATATCTTTCAATCATACATAACAATTCTTTGACAAGAACACTACCATCATAACACATGCTAATTTAATTTGAACTAATTCTACAAACCTACAATTTTCACTTAGGAGCATTATTTACCTTCTTTGAACTCCCCAAGAATCATTGACAATAAGTTTGTTGTGTTTTCTTCCAATATAACGGAATTAGAAAACCCCCTAATATTCTACTTTTTACGTTGCTTTAGCTATGGAATTTGAACATGGAAGTGGGTGTAGCCCACTTTTTTAAAATTATCTTAATTAATATTAATAATATAGTCAAATTACCCATTAACCCCTCATTAAAAGTCCAAGTTATTACATTCCCACTACTTAAAATAATATTTTTCCTAGAATGTGTATCAAATAATACCAAAAATGTCAAAGAAGTGAGTATAGCTAACTGATAACCAATCTTCAGACAACCAAGTAGCCATCTCGTATGATGATCCATAATATTCTGACTGAAGCTATATCTTTTATGTTAATTTTCTCACTTTCCTATCAACAATAACTTTTGTGCTTTTCATATAAGTCAGATTCTTATCAAAATCTGCATCATCTGGCTGGATCTTATGACTATAATCACAAACATACCATTTAAGCATAGACACATAAAAATTAGACGAACTGCAGAAAATCTCATAGGGAAAGTAAGCTTGTACGCCACCAATCCAATTCGGACCAAGAATTGTGTTTTGCTGGGCTCAAACTATCCAAAAATATCTCATATTTCCTTTCATGGGTGAAAATTTCAAAGACTTTTTCCCTTTTACAAACTCCAAATCACAGACCATCTTATCTTCATAAGACTTCTTCCTTTTTTATAATGTCTTAAGTCGTTCCCATATCACCACAACCTTCTATGATGCTTGCTAAACTTAATCAGGCCTAATAATTGTGTTTTGCTGGGCTCAAACTAGCTAACATATGAATGAAACTTGCAATCATATAGAACCTTATACGGTGCCATTTGAATGCTTGACCGGTAGCTAATATTATAAGCAAACACTGCCAAAGGCAGTTGGTCATCCCAATAGCAACTAAAATCAATCTTGCAAGGTCTAAGAATATGCTACAAAGTTTAAATAACTCTTGAAACTACCTGCCGCTCTACAGATGAAAAGTTGTACTCAACTCAACTTGCGAGAAGAATGATTTCTAGAAAGATTTCCAAAACTCACCAGTGAACTATCAACCTCGATCATATATGATTGAAATAGCCACAGCATAAAGCCGAACTACCTCCCGAAGGTAATTTTTTGCTAACTATTTTACACTATGAGTAACCCAAACCAGTACAAAAGGAGAAGATTTTGTAAGTATATCCACTACCACTTAAACTGATTCATGCTTCTTTAGGGTGTTTGGCAACCCAACAATGAAATCCATAGTAACCCTTCCCCATTTCCACTCTGGGATAATTAATTTTTGTATTATTTCTCCAGGCTTTTATATTATTGTTTGACCTACTGATAATTTAAATATTTAGCCACATGTTTCAAAATATCAACAATTATACCTTTCAACCAGTATAATCCACAGAAGTCTTGATAAACTTTTAAAGCACCAGGGTGGATAGAGTATCGAGAGCTATAAGCCTCTTCAAGAATTAGCTGCCTCATATCACCCACAATGGGAATACACAATCTCCTATGACTATGTAGCACACCTTTACACCATCGTTCTATACTCAATCTCAAAGCCTAGCAAGGTAGGGATCATCATATTGGCAATTCTTTACTTTCCCAACAAAGAATGACTAAACCACTATAACTATAAGTAACTTGATTGGTGTCTTATGATTAATTTGAACTCCATAATTGGTAAATACTCAATATCCATAACTATATATTATCATTTGGAAGTAAATCTAGCCAAGCTTCCCATGGACTTCCTACTCAAAGAATCTTCTACCATATTTGCCTTCCTAGAATGATACAAGATAGTGAGATCATAATCATTAAGTAATTCTAACTAACATCGTTATTTTAGATTTAGATATCTTTGCTTGAATAAGTATTATAGACTATTGTGATCAGAATAAATATCATGCAACTCACTATAAAGCTAATGACCTAAAATCTTGAGTGTCAATATGACTAAAGCTGGATCTAAGGTCTATCTTAGAGAAATAGCTAGCACCCTAAAGTTGGTTGAACAGTTCATCAATCCTGGGGAATGGATACTTATTCTTTATAGTGACTTTATTTAACTAACAATAATTAATACATATTCTGAGAGAACCATTTTTCATACGAAAAAAATGGATTGCAACGCCCAATGGGGAAACACAAAGTCTGATGACTCCCTTATCTAGGAGATCTTTCAACTGTTCCATCAACTACCTAAGCTCTACTAGAGCCATTCTATTAGGCAAAATAGATTTAGGCTGGGTATCTTGAAGAATATCTATTTTGAAGTCAATTTCCATTTTGGGTGGGACTCCAGGGAGATCATCAGGGAATATATCTCAGAACTCCCTTACTACTAAAAATGACTCAAGACAGAGGGTCTCAGAACTAGAGTCTTTGACTCGAACAAGATGGTACATGCACCCCTTGGATATCATTTTTCTCGCTTTAAGTTATAAATCAATCTTACCCCTAAGCACAAAAGTACAGCCCCTCCATTCAATGACTGGTTTATTAGAATATTGAAATTGAATGACTCTATTACTACAATCAACTAAAGCATAGCATGAATGGAGAAAATACATGAAGAGAATGACATCAAAATCAGTCATCTTTAACTCCATAAAATCTACTAAAGTGATTTTCTGGGTTACTATAATTGAGAAATTTCTATATTCGCATTTGGCTATATAAGATTTACCCACTGGGGTAGACACTAAGAAATGCTCTACTAATGTTTTAAGACTAACACAGAAATCAACAGCTATATAGGAGGTTACAAAAAATATGAGGCTCTAGGTCTAATAAACCATAAACTTAAAAATGAAGACATGTAACATACCCATAACCATATCAGGAGAACTTTCCATACCCTTTTGAGACTATAGTGCATATAGCCTATTCTGATGTTGTCCACTGGTGGCACTGAAAGTAGCACCCTGCAAAGTCTGGCAATCGGTTGGAACTGGGGAAAGACTATGCTGATTTTGCTGGCCAAGCTGTAAATATTTTTTTACTCTGTGGATGGGATTTCCATGGCCAAAACACATATCATTGTAAGATATACATACACCCTGATGATCCTACCATATTTCTGGAAAACTGGATTAGAAACAACAATTGTTCACTCTACTCAGGGACTTAGAAACTGGTAGCCAATCCAGATTATCATTCTTAAACTTTGGCACAGGTGCACTAGCAGGAGAAAGATCTGGGCTTAAAATTTCTAACAAAACTTAGAACGGTTACCACCTTCAGACCTTGGCTGAGAAAAATTAAACCCATCTATTCTGGCCCTTTTATTCTCTTTCTCTCTCCACTTAAGATTTTATTCCTTAATCTATTAAGCATGAATCATAAGCCTAGATAGGTGCATCTCCTTAATCATCATAGTAGTTAATACTCCTTGACCACACTATCAGTTACACCAGAAACAAACTTACTCATTCTAGACCTGTTATTAGCCACTAACAAAGGAGCATACCTCACCAACTGAGTGAACTTAAAAGAGTATTCTTTAATTCTCATACTACCCTACTTCAAATTAATGATCTCCATAACCTTAGTTTCCCTCAAATCTAATGGGAAGAACTAGTCTAAGAAGGCTATGGAAAACTTCTCCCACTTTACAAGCCCTACCTCAGCCCCCTATCTCTCTTTCACTGTTTATACCATGCATGAGCTACATCCTAAAACTGGTAAGTAGCCAACTCTACACTCTTACTTGAAGTGACAACCATGATATAAGTCACCTTCTAAACCTTATCAAGAAACTCATGTGGATCCTCCTCAGACTTGGATCCCAAAAAAAGGGATTCATTCGAGTAAAGTACTAAATCCTTGCTGCAACTATGTTAACGATTGGATTGGCTGAGAAATAGCCTACTGATTAATTTGAGCAGCTATTGAGTGAGGTAAGCAAGTGAAAACATCTCTAAATTTGGAATAATAGGCAAGCTCATTTAGGGTATTTTCTTTAATAGGAGGAGGTGCTGACTGATTCCTATTCCTTCTTTCATTATTCTTTCTAGGAGACATGATATGTAATAAAATAAATAATGAGTCAAGAAGAAAGTTGAAATAGAGCTCATACTCTTTTGCAGGACATAAATACTGAAAGCAGTAAAACTTTTCCTAAAATATATCATAGCCTCCTATCCATAAGTATGGTGCGCTTCACACCCATGCACAAGACTCTACTCAATGCGACTATCAGACTCCCTAGGACACAATAAAAACTTAGGCTCTGATACCAAGTTTTGTCATGAACAAAGGCTAGCCCCTAGTAACGACAATGATGCTTATGGTAACAAGTAACCATAAGCTAACCCATGAGCTGGTACCTACTATGAGAACTGAACAATATAATAATGATAGGCATGCACAGAAAATAAATGATTTGGCCATAAGGTTTTAAATACTAAGAGTACAACTGAATATACAAGTCTAAAAAATATATGTCAAGACTGATAAAGTTGATAAAACTAACTGACTGATGGAATGTCTGAAAAAGCCTCTAACTGACTAATTGTGGAGTTGATGGGAAAGGCCCCAACAAAATCCAACTAACTAACTGAAAAGAAATTTAGAAATACTGAATAAACATAATAGTTCATCTATACATAAGGACTCACCACTTTCATTCTTGCTGAAGTGCTGGACTATCTAAGTATAGTCGGGAAACTAAGCATCTGAACCTATGAAAAAAGCCATCATAGAGCAATGAAGAGTATGCGGTAAGTTATCTTAATGTAATAGTATATAAGATGAGATTAGACTGAAATGCATGGGTTAACTTTGTATGAAGTGATGACTAATGGAATAACCTAAAATAACTAAGTATGTATGCATGAAAATTGAAATACTAAGAATGCAAGACCAAGGATATAATGTATCTAAAAATTATCTGTAAACTGAATTACTGAAATTTAATAACTGAATAACTAGAAGTATGCATGATATGGTCAAGAAAATCTGAATCAAATTCTATACTGAACACTGAATAGAGACCGTGGGAGGTATTATCTCACTGGCATACCCTAATCTGAGATAATTAGGGTACAACTTGTAACCCCAATTGGAAGGGTGTAAGTACTATCCCACGGGTACTAGCACTGGCCATAAGGATCCACTAAATTAATATCCCAAAGGAATTGAGAAATCTTATATTGGTAGGAAACGAATGAGATATATGCCAACACTAAGATGGCAGGAATACATCTCAAACCTATGCTGGCTACATAGTTCTATAACTCAGGGATTTCTACTAAATTTCAAACTCTAAACTGATAGGAATTCCCCTATTCCTTGGTTTTCTTAGTGCTAAATCCTACTCCCAACTGAATGACACTATTTTATGAACTAAAATAAGCTTAACTAAACAAATAACTGATCATAATAGCTAACTGAATGATAATGCTTATGGTATATCTAAAATCACTTTACAGATACTGAAATTATGTAAATATCCAAGAATCAGGTATTTATAAATCTCCAGCACTAAATGGAAATAACAATACGAATATATAAAAACTTTGACACCATAGTAGGGAATCATTGTTAAAAATACAACACTTAGGCATTTCATCAGACACATGAGAGTCATGAAATTTAGCATGGTAATGTGTAAATAATGTGATAATAACATAGTTATAATACTAAAACCTTGAATTAAGGTTTTAAATGACAAGAGTTGAACTTTCAAAACATGCAATGGCTTATTCCATCGAAAACAC
This sequence comes from Capsicum annuum, assembly GCF_002878395.1. NCBI lineage: Eukaryota > Viridiplantae > Streptophyta > Magnoliopsida > Solanales > Solanaceae > Capsicum > Capsicum annuum. The sequence goes on along the minus strand of NC_061113.1, from coordinate 39,551,046 downwards.
GTATAATAGTAATTGCAATCAGATTATCAAGATGTTCATGGGCATAATTCAACTTAGTGATGTAAAATTCATAACTTAAAACATAAAAGGGGATTTTTGGACTCCATGGGTTAAAAAAGGCCCATGGATGAACATTACTTATACCTTAAACACTTAAGCTTGAAAGAGAAACTCTAATATTGATTCTTTCTTGAATGTTCTTAGATTGGGGTACTTGACTTTCATGGTTTTCTTAGAGAGAAATTAATGGAATTTGGTGATCTTGGGAGGAGAGGGTTTCTTTTTTAGAGGAATTAGGAGATAATGGGAAAATAATTCCCTAACTGAAGTATTAAGTAGTGAATTTATGAATTGGGTTGAGGGGAAAAGACATAATTATCCCTCAGACATTTAAATTCATAACTGGAAAGTATATTATATGGTCACCATGATTTAATGAGGGCTCTATCGCTATAACCCCAATGACGTAATGCTATCGCAATGAGCTAGTGGATTCATGATCTAAACATGAGATAATTGTTGTCCGAAAAATCCAAAACTTCCTCGAGACATGCTCCTTACACCCCTGAAAATAAATTAACTCAAAAACCAACATGGATTAAAAAGACCAATTTAAAATACTTGAAGTTAAGGGGCCTTAAAAATGACTAAGTCCCTAGCATTTAGTGAAATTTTAAGGCTTTAAGCCTATTATACATGCAACTAGGAGATGAACTAAACTAAGAATAATATGTGGTATTACAATATCTCTCACTTGGGAAAATTCATCCTCTAATGAGACTGATTAGGGTGGGAGTTCTGAACTAAGGCATTTGATATCACATACTGAACATGCACAACTGGAAACATGACTACATGACAATGTCTGAAACATGATACATGACTAAACTAAATTAGTGAATGAATGCAATGACATAGGAATGGTCATATAGCCGGAACTGAAAATGGAAAAAGAAATAATCTAAGATAAACTGTTAGCTTAAGTAGATTCTGAGTTATCGGACAAAAGATGAGGGTACCTAATATGCATGTCTGCCTTTGCTTCCCAAGTGGCTCCCTCAATGTACTGGTTCCGCTAAAGAGCTTTAACCATGGGAACTTCTTTTTTTCTTAGCCTATGAATCTGATGATAAAGGATCTGGACCAGGATTTCTTCCAAAGAAAGGCTATACTTAACATCCACACATTCTACAGGTGATCTGCAGGTGAAATACTGGATGCACTGATGCAAAATCTACAGGTGATCTAGGGTGTATTTGTACGCCTAAGCATTACAGATTACCCATATTTTAGCTAAGTTTGGAAAATAAATTACCTAATTTCTTATGTTTTTACCCTACTTCTATGTAATTGAGCTAACCGATGTGATTAGAATGATTTTAGGTATTAATAAGGTAGATGGAGATATAATGGGACTATGGAATGCAAATAGCATATGACACAAGAGAAAAGTAGCCTGTTAGAACAAATGTGGCACCTAGAAACTATGTTCAAGACTAATATGTCATTTATAATTTATTTAGGGGCTTGAAGGCAAATATGAGAGAAAAGATTACTAAAAAAACTTAATGCTGAATTTTTATCATAATTCATTATTCTGTATTATTTTGAGAGAGGAGAGTGGCAGCTTAGCACCAAGGGCAGAAACGCTACTTCATCTTCTCCACCATGATGTTGTTTACTTTTTGGTTTGATGAATATTTCTCTTGTGATTTCTGTTTTATTCATGAGTATCTAAGTTTATTAGTTAGGGTTATAGAAGCCTTGCAACATACAATCTATTACTTTGGGTTTTTGAATTCACCATGTATTGATCTGCTTATATCATACTATGTTTGTTTATCTTGAATTCTCATGGTTGTAAACATAGAGGATGTACCTTAAAAATCAACTTATTCGATAGAAAGGTTGAGGTTCGAAAAAGAGAGTGGTGACAAGAAAATAGGATTTCCAAACCCTATTCCATATGTTAATGCCTTAACAGGATTAACTACTTGGAGATTTCATATTGTTTTTGTAAACACTTTTGATTCGAGAGAACTAAAGTGTATTAGTCCTTGATGGTTGACAAACACTAGGATTATGTTATTAAATACAATATGTTTCTCTGTAAGCATGATCCATGTATGAATTCGTAAAGCCCATATTTACAAAGTATTAAAAACTACAAGGTGGACATAACCCTAGCTTGCTATTTCTCTGAAATCAAATACTACTTACTACACATATCTCATCTTATTAAACTAAAACCATTAATTTGTGAACCAAATCAAATTCCCCCTTTTTGTTTTAAGGAAACTAATGATTAAAAGTCAACTAATCTACATACAACTTAATTAGCACGATATTCCATTTGAGATTCAACCCCAACCTAGTTGGGTTTTAGATTTGACAACGACCGCTTACACTCTTGTAAGAGAGTTGTAATTTAGGTGTATCAAATTTTGGCACTATTACTGAGGAATACGGTTGTCGATTGAGTTTATGTTTGTTAATTGACCGTTAGTCAAGTTTTCTTAGTTTATGTTTATTTTTTGTTTTTGTTTGTTACAGGATCATTGTTGTTTATGCCACAAACCAGAAGTTTAGGAGAACCATTATTACCTTTCAATCCTAAACCTTATCTTATTAAAAGAATGGCTAACCAATAGGAAGATGAAAGATTAACCATTTTGGCTAATGATCAATTAAATCAATAGAATGCAGATAAACTAGGTCGGGTACCTAATCTAGATGAAGAGGGCCTGGGAGATGATAATTTAATTGACCCGGCTAATAGGAGGCATGCAGCAGTGGTAGTTGCACCGATAAATTGAAATCATCCATTCAGAGAAAGACTAGACCACCAAGCTACGTAGTTTGATGTTTACTATAATGAGGATGATTTAGATGGAACTGGATCTATAGGGGCAATCATTCTACCACCACTAGCTCCTGGGGTGAAATTCAACATCACCAGTACTATGATATAGCTACTGAATTTGAAAGAACTATTTGGTAGATTACCTGGTGATGATCCAAATCCATATTTGGTGAATTTCATCAGTATTTGTAAGTTATTTGATAATCCTGGAGTGGGACAAAATGCTATTCATTTATGATTGTTCCCACTATCTCTTTTTGGAGAGAAAACTATGTGGTTAATAAGCTAACTCATGATTCTATAACAAACTAGAGGCAATTGAAAGGAGCTTTCCTAGAAAGGTTCTTTCTACCCTCAAGAATATTACAGTTGAGGGATGAGATCAGTAAATTTAGGCAATTGGCTAATGAAGACTCGCATAAGACTTGGGCGAGGTTTAAAAAAAAGTTGACTCAATGCCCAAACTATAACATTAATGATGAACACTTGATGGAAATATTCTATAGATCTTTGAACTCACTTACAAAGCCAATAGTGGATAGTACAGTAGGAGAAGCTTTTATGGAGCTCACCTTTACTGAGGCTGCGAACATGTTAAAAAGAATACCTAAGACAACTAGAGCTTGGCATACCTGAGATTCTATGGTAGCAAGCAAAACTGGGTCTAGTGTAATAACAGTAGAGTAGCATAGGAGAGAAGAGGAGCATGATCAGGATATGGCTCTCATAAAAACCCAGATGAATCTGCTCACAAAATATTTGCTATCAGGGAATGTAGAAAAGGTAAAAAATATGGGGTCCCACAGTATGGGAGCTAAATCAAACACTAAGGAAGAGGCTAAATACTTGCATAACCAGAGGGGTTTCTGGACCAGTGGTCAAAGAAACCAAGGTTAGAACCATCAAGGAGATTGGAATAATAAAAGTGATAGGAGTGGACTCTATGTTAGAAGTCGTGATAATGCTGCCGCTAGTTTAGGCAAAATGTCTATGGAGAACATGATTGAGAAACTATTAAAAGAAGTTGACGCGACCAATTCTGGGGTGAATACTATGAAGAGTCACATATCTTTCATGAATTAGCTAGTAAATTCACACTCAATTGCTATTAAACAACTGAATCAGCAGATGAGCCAATTATCTATAGCATTCAAACAAAGACAGAATGGGAGTCTACCGAGTGATACAGTTCAGAATCCGAGGACTGATGGATTGTGAATGGCCATTACCACTAGGAGTGGTAAGATGTTATCTATTCTAGCATTAGGAGCATCCTCTCATACTGATGCAATCAAAATAAATTGGGAGATGGTTGATGAATCTTCAATGGTGCCTATGGAGTTGGGAGGTTTTGAAAAGAAGAGTGCGAAAGTAGAACAACCTCCTAAGCCAAAGCATGTTAGTGATGTGTAGCAAGGCATAAGAAAGGGTGTAAAAGTTACTCCAACTGAAATCCCAAGGCCACCACCCCCATTTCCACAATGATTAAAGAATAAAGAAGATGAATGTACGTTTAAGAAATTCATGGCTATGTTAAAGCAATTGACAGTGAATGTGCCTTTAGTTAAAGCATTGGAACAAATGCCCGGATATGCTAAGTTTATGAAAGATCTTGTGACAAAGAAAAGAGTGGTAAGCTATGATCTATTGGATAATCTCCATCATTGTAGTGATATTTCTATAAAGTCACTGCTGCAGAAGAAGGTTGACCCAGGAGCATTCACCATCCCTTGTACGATTGGGTCTCTAAATTTTTCTAAGGCTTTATATGATCTGGGAGCTAGCATCAATATGATGTCGCTAGCTGTTTATAAGAAGTTGGGTTTGGGAGACCCCACACCTAAAAACATACAACTTGTAATGGCGGATAGATCGGTGAAAAGGCCAGTTGGGATTCTGCATGATGTACTTGTAAAGGTGGCCATTTTTATATTTCTTGTTGACTTTGTAGTTCTTGATTGCGAAGTGGACTTTGAAGTACCCGTAATTTGGGCAAGTTGTTCTTAGTAATCAGGATAGTATTAGTTGACCTGGAGTTGAATGAGCTGAAATTTAAGCTCAATGGGAAAAAAGGTTAGTTTTGATATATGTAAATTCATGAAACAACAAAAAGAGATGAGTTTTTTTAAATTTTTTGATGCATTCTATGAAGATGAGAGAGATGTACTGGTTAAGTATAGACCTGCTATGGAGACCATAGCTAGTTTGGTGGAACTTGCAAGCAAAGATGTGAGTGACTTCAAAGTGGATAGACTTGGAATAAAGCATTTTCTTGATCCAACAAATGAGATACAAGTGGTATCATTGATGTATCTTGCCGAATTTTGAGTAGTCAAGATAATCGAGTTGTGCTGTGATGTTAAATCAGGTGTTGTATGGGAGGCAACCCATGATTTTATTTTTATTTTATTGTCTTAGATAAAAATACAAAAATAAGAGTCGAGCCATGACCAAAAATACGGTACTTGGTGGGAGGCAACCCATCCTTCTAATCATTTTTGTTATTTTCGATTAAGTGTAGGTACATGAAGTCCTAAGGAGGTGATTGGTATAAAATTTACTTTAGAATTGAGCCAAGTCAACGGTGGTATGTTTAGGAGTAATAGGAACATTACAGGTAAGTTGGAGTGGTCAAATGTGTAAGGCTCGAGTCATGAATCATGTTAGAGTTGTGACCCAAATTATGTTAATCTGCCCCTAAAAGTTTTACGGTGCGATTTTATTTTGTGATTATTAATGAGGTTTGTGGTAGTAGCGTAGGGATCAGGCCGCTAGGCCTAATCCTGGAGCACACTACTAACCTCGACGGTGGTGCGGGGGTGAAGCCCCCATGGTACGGACCTTTCTCACTGCCTCATATAGATAATGGGGTTCATGGAGGCCAAGTTTAAATGTCTACAGGGTGTGAGGCGCCTAAGTGACATAGGCCATGGTAGAACATGACCAAAAACATAGTTAAGCCTACTGTCTAGGGTTGCTTTACCTTGTACGATGCCTACTTCAAGCTAGGCGATCACCTGTGCGGCGCACACATACCTTTAGGCAATCAAGTGTGCGGTGTAGAACCTATTTCCAACCCCTACTATCTTACTTATGTGATAACAAATGCGGCGCTTAACTCACCTTGTGCGGAAGGTTATGCGATGCACACTTGAGGTTGTATGATTACTTATGCGCCTCTTAGACCAACATACCTGCTCACTGTTGTGGTGGAGCGATAGGCCGTGCGAAGTATACTTAATGATGTGCAATTTCAACACACCCTTCCAATTTCAACATACATCCTTCTTTGAATTGGGTCAACCTGACCCGGATTTCATTCTTTCAATAGACTCCACACCCTAAATACCCAAATTCATCCTTATGTCACCCCTAAGCCATACAATATTTCTCCCTCACCATTCTATTTATCCTTTAATATTACTCTTTGATTATCAATCTCAAGAATTTCCCCCTTCCTTCTTCAAACTTCCAACTTTAAGGTATGTTTTTATTTTCTTAATCCTTAAGTGTTGTGACTTTATGTTGTAGTTGTTAATTGATTTGTTGAGGATTATGGACTAAATTCTTTCCATGGTTGTGTCAAAGAGAGGTTTTGAACATCTTGGGAAGATAAGCGCCATTGTTGTAATACTTGAGCTTGTACATGTGAGTGAATTGTTCACAACCAACATGGTAGTTGTGTAACCATTAGTTTCCATCTTATTGTGTGGAACATAATGTTGAGAAAATTGTGTAAAAGTGATGGTGTTCTGTATATCTTTATATGGTTGAAGTTGTAAGGCATGATTTTGTTCAAAACGTACTTCATTGAAATTGCATTGGGGAAATTGAAGTGAGTGAATCATATTGCAACTAATGTTGGTGCACCATATTAAAGTGTATGTCGGCGAAGTTTGAGTACCCGAAAATAACACTTAATTGGTTTATACTAACAAATTAAGTGTGGGGTTGGGACTTCACCACCTTTATCTTAATTATAGTTAGTTTTATTATGTGTGGTTGACATGGGTGATGCGATGAATATAGAAAAAATGGCTCCGATAATGATCTCCATGCAGGTGGCATGACCCATAAGGTGGATGAAGAGTACTACTAGCTAGGTTTTTTATCTAGTTATTTGCACTGGGGATAGTGCCTAGATTATGTGTAGGGTGGATGGTTACTTTGCTTCTTGTTTTATAAGAAATTAGTACCTTTTCCTTAGCAAAATTCTGTGATAGGATTAGTTATTTTGTTTATTGTATTTCTTGTTAGATGTTTGTTCGATTTAGTCATAGTTAGGTATTTTTCTCGTTGATGGATGGATGACGACCATCTTAAGAGAAAATTAGTCATTTGTTGCATGTAAATGTTCTTGTGGATGACATGGCATTATAGCATGAGTACATGATGGGTCATTACGTTTGAAAGACCTAGGCTCTAGTTGTGACTCTTGTTGTGATTGTTGGTTTTAGTTGAATTTATTAAATTATTGGGTCGAGAATCTATAATGCTCCTGATTGAGTTGACCATGAGCCATAAGTGCGTAAGAATATTGTATAATCCTTATTGCAACTGATGGTAGAACTTGTTTGGTGTATGTGCAAAGCGAAATAAAGATTGTGAGTTTAGAATATGATTTAGGCATTTCTTCGATAGCCATTGTTCATTCCTTCTATTGACCTACCTTTGGACATTATCTTAGCTATCCCCGTCGAGCCTTTAGCTTGTTCTTTTGTTAGCTTCATATGTAGCATAATCCATTCTTTAATAAACTATAATTTGATTCAAAAGCTCCTAAGTACTTTATGTAAAATCAATTTGAGTTAAGAGTTTGACAATAAGAGGAAAAAGGTGAAATACATGCCCCAAAGTCTAGTTATTGGCGTGTGCAATTGATGTGGTTGGGAGTAGCAAAAACTGTTTAAAAAATGTTCTAAATTTTATCCCGAATATGTTACAATAAACCTGTTTTGGCCCTGGTCCGTCTTGGACATTATGTACCTTAACTAAGGCAAATTGCTTAAGTTGAGGGTGGCTATCATAGGGGTGTGTAACGTGAAATAGGTGCAAACAAAAATATATTTGGAAAGGTTTCATACTCCATCATAGTGTTATTAACTGAGTTTAATGGGATAGGGTGAAAACAAAAGTTATGGATAGATGAAAGTGGTGTAAATTGGTTGTTTGAAATTGGTCTTAGTTGCATAATGTAGTGTATTAAAGAGATTAGGGAAGATAGTCACTATTTTGGGCCAAAATAGTTCCTACCCATCCTTTAGCCTGCATTAAAACCCGTAAAAGACCTATTTGATACTAATCTTAGCATTCTGATATTAATGGAGCATTACACTAAAGGCAAGATTATGGTCATCAATTGTAATTTGAGAATTCTTTGTGAGAGTGAGCACTACTTGATTCTTATATTCATATTGTTAGAAATTACATGATTATGAGTTATTATAGGTAACATTCTTGTTGTTGTGAGGGCACATGGTTGATGAAGGTTGGATATTTATATGATTTTTTTGCTTAAACGGTTTGCATGAATTTCCCAAGTTAATGAGTCTATTCTTCAGAGCAGGTTGTCTCTAGTAATGTTTCATGAATCTACTTCTTGTTCATAATTGTTGTGTGATCCTATTTTAGCATCTTGTTTTCCTTTGTCGATGCTAAGACTTTTGTAGTATGCATAAATGGATATGTTATTCGAGGACGAACAAAGCTTTATGTGTGGGGTGGTATCTTTGGTGTATTTATATGCCTAAGCATCATAGCTTACCTATGTTTTAGCTATGTTTGGAGAACAAAGTGCCTAGTTTCTTACGTTCTTACTCTACTTCTATGTAATTGAGCTCACCAATGTGATTAGCATGATTTCAGGTATTAATGACGTAGATGGAGACATAATGAAACTATGGAATGCAGATGGCATATGAAACAAGAGAAAAGTAGCTTGTTGGACCAAATGTGGTGCCTAGAAACTATGTCCAAAACTAATTTGTCATTTATAATTAGTTAAGGGACTTAGAAGGAAAATATGAGAGAAAAGATTATTAAAAAGACTTGATGCTGAATTTTTCTCATAATTCATTATTCTGTATTATTTTGAGATAGGAGAGTGGCCGCTTAGCACCAATGGGAGAAATGCTACTTCATCTTCTCCACTAAGATTTTGTTTACTTTTTGGTATGATGAATAGTTCTCTTGTGATTTCCATTTTATTCATGAGTAGCTAAGTTTATTAGTTAGGGTTATGGAATCCTTGTGACATATAATCTATTACTTTGGGTTTTTGAATTCACCATGTATTGATCTGCTTATATCATACTCTCTTCGTTTATCTTGAATTCTCGTGGTTGCAAAAATAGAGAATGTGCCTTAAAACTCAACTTGTTCGATAGAAAGGTTGAGGTTTGGAAAAGAGAGTAGTGACAAGAAAATAGGATTTCCAACCCCTATTTAATATGTTAATGCCTTAACAGGATTAACTACTTGGAGATTTCCTATTATTTTTGTAAACACTTTTGATTTGAAAGAACTAAAGTGAATTAGTCCGTGATGTTTGAGAAACACTAGAATTATGTTATTAAATACAATATGTTTCTCTGTAAACATGATACATGTATGAATTCGTAAAGCCCATAATTAGAAAGTATTGAAAACTACAAGGTGACATAACCCTAGCTTGCTATTTCTCTGAATTTGACTACTACTACACTTATCTCAACTTGTTAAACTGAAACCATTAATTTGTGAACTAAATCAAATTCCCCCTTTTTGTTTTATGAAAATGAATGATTAAAAGTCAACTAATCTGTATACAACTTAATTAGCACCATATTCCCTATGAGATTCGACCCCAACCTAGTTGGGTTATATATTTGACAACGAATGCTTACACTCTTGTAAGAGAGTTGTAATTTGGGCGTATCAGCAAGCAACTCAAGGTCATAAGCTACCTTTCCAAAACGACTCAAAATTCTATAAGGGCCAACATATCGGGGACTAAGCATTTTTTTCTTGCCAAATCTCTTTACTCCTTTCATGTGCGAGATTTTCAAATACACCAAAGCCCTAACTTTAAACTTAAGATCTCTTCTCCTGACATTTGCATAGGATTTCTGAAGGCTTTAGGCTGTCTTAATCCTCTCCCTAATTAACTGAACCTTCTCCATTGCATAAAAAACTGAATTTGGTCCTATCAAAGAAGCCTTAACTGCCTTAAACCTATCAATAGGAGATCGACATCTCCTTCCATAGAGAGCGTTAAATGAAGCCATCTGAATACTAAAGTGATAACTGATATTGTAGAAAATCTTGATCAAAGGAAAATGATCATCCCAACTACAATTAAAATAAAGAACACATGCCCTCAATATATCCTCTAAGGTCTGAATGGGCCACTTTGCCTGACAATCTATCTGAGGATGTAAAGTTTTACTGAGATCAACTCAGGTACGAAGACCCTTCTAAAAATCCTTCCAAATGTCAGAGGTAAACTGAGTACCTCTATCTAAAATTATAGACAATGGGACTCCATGCAACCTAACCAACTCTCTAATATAGAGCTTGGCATAGTTCTCGGTTGAATCAGAAGTATGAAATGGCAGGAAATAAGTTGAATTGGTTATTCTATGTATAATAACCTATGTTGAATCATGTTGAGGACGCATAAGAAGCGAATTCATCACAAATATCCATGTTCACCTCTTCCCACTTCCAAGTGGGAATGTTGAGCTCTTGCAATGTGCCACTAGGCCTCTGTTGCTCAACTTTAACCTTCTAACAATTAGAAACTTATCTAAAAACTCTGCAATATCCCTCTTCATACCACTCTCCAATAGATTTCCCACAAATCACGGTATATCTTAACGGCTTCTAGGTTTAAAGAGAAACTTGTACCAAACACTTCTACCCAAATCTGTTGTCTCAAACTATCAACACACGATACACATAACCCACCCTGACATCTCAACACACCATCTCCCCCTTGGGAGAATACCTTTACTTTTTGATCTCTAACAGATTTCAACAGAACTAGACTTGAATACGTATCTAGATTTTCTTTTACTTTGGTAACCCAAAAATTGTAATGCCCCAAAGTTTTTCCTAGCTGATTTTTTGTCCCTAAAGTATCAAGTGTTGGCTTCTAGAATAATTTATACTTCTTTTCCTGTGGAATTCTTTAGATTTCAACTTATCATTTTGTAGATGATCGAATAAATTTTCCATCGACATAAGATTCATCCAAAACGATTACTAGGTGAAGGAGTTGTGGTTAATTTAAATCCTAATCATAAAACACCGTCATTCATGTCCTTGGTGTGTCGCGGAGAGGGTTTAAATTATGATGGTAAATTTCCAGTAAGACTTCATGATGGTGGCGCATTGCGAAGTAGGCAAAATTCCCATTCGTCAATTTCCAGTGAGCCACCGCAATAGTGGCACATCACGGTGGCCCATGAAATCGGGATCCCAGTTATATTTTAATACCTGTCTCATTAAGGGTATTTGGGGTATTTTCTAACCTCTTAACATATTGAACACGGGAATTAATCCATATTACAATAAAATGCACCTACTCTCACCAAAATCCATCAAGAACTCTCCCTACGGTTTCAAACAAGAATCCACAATAACTCAAGACTTAACCGTGGGTTTTTGAAACAAATTGGAGATTTGGAATCCCCAAGCCGTGGCATCAAGAAGCATACTTTAATTTCTAAATAGATGTAAGCGGGATTTTTCTAAAAATCTCATGGTTATAGAAACCATGATTTTATGAATATAATCATGTTTAAGAATACTTGATGGAATTTTTTTGGTATTTAAAACTTCCCCTAAATTGATTTGAAATAATATATATATATATATATATATATATATATATGTAAGCTTGTGTTTTAGAGTTTATTGAATTGAGAACATGAATCATGAAAAGTCCCTCTCTTGTTAGGATTTTTTCTTTACTTATGATATGCTATGAATTGTTTTGAATGCATCTTGAAAAGTAGGTTACGAAATATCTTGAATAATGTTATATTTGGATTATGATTTTGAATTCAAAAGACAGAGATTTGTTTATGTTGATGAATGTTGAACAAAATGATATAATGAGAAGAGTTGCATGGTTTGTTAAAGATTACATGACCACCACCTGTTTATTAAAAGTATGGGATTTTTGCATAGTTTTGACTTATATTTTTGGAACATGAATTCTCTTTGTTAAATTGCATGTTTGGGTGGTCTGAATTATATTTTTATAAAAGATCATGCTTAATGAATTATGGCTCATAATTACGACTTTCAAGTCTTGGTATGACAATACCAAATCAGATAATGCCATAACAGACTCAGACCAATATAGAAATCAGACTTTATCAATTTTTCATGATTTAGACTTCAAACTGACTCAAATTCAAAATAGGTTAAACTTAGGCATAAGGAAATGTTAGGTGGTTACCCAAAGAAGGCGTGAGTTCAGACAACTCATTTTCCAAAATCGTGATTTGCTGATCCGGGTATATTATTATACGCTGTCCTAGTGCCCTATGGCATATTAGACTCAAACACTCCAACCCTTGCGGCACACTTCGGTTGGGAGCTTCCCCGCCGAGTCAATAGCGGATTCCATATAGCCCGTGGAATATCCGAATTTTAGAGGAGTGCCACCTAACTCAAAAGTAATACAAAGTCATACATTGCATTGACAAGAATGATTTATGATCTTATAAAATGCCCATGTATTTTAGAACTATTCTATGTATGATATTTTGACAATTTGCTCTCCAACTATTTTTTAAATATACAAGCTTTATTTTGGATTACTTTGCATACTAGTACAACTGTATTGACCCCTCTCACCCTACCTCTCAGGTTCTGAGGCTTAGTCTATGGGTACAGATAAGCATTAGATCACATCATTCAGTGTTGCAGCGTTCAGTTGGTGAGCTGTAATAACCCGATCATTCCTTAAGCCTAAATCTATTTTTTGAGTGGATAAAGGTGTCTTCCAAAGTGATTGATTTTTATATTGTATTGTATTTCTTTAATTTCTATTTTTTATCATGTATAGAATTTAATAATGTTTCCATCGATACCAATTTCATCAAAATCCGACATCGGACGAGGAAGTTATGGCCGTTTTACTAAGCGATGTGGGAATCGCCTAGGCCTGACGATAGACCTGAAGGACCGCCAAGTCCTTGGTGGACCGTCAGTTGTCCCATCAAGACAAGGCAGTAACCTCTTTTTTTGTCCATTGTGCGATAGCCAAAATGGTGGGCCGCCAAAGATTTGATAGACCGTCAAGAGGACCGTCAAGTCGAGGCAAAATGCCCCATTTTTAGCACCCGAGTGACGGACGATCTGGTGGACCATCAGTTTCCTGATGGATCATCACTTCAAGCATTATGTCGAGGCATAATGTCCTATTTTTGGCACCTTAGTGACAGACGAACTGGTGGACCGTCAGTTGCTCTGATGGACCGTCAGTTCAACCATCACAGACCCCGATCAGCAATTTTCAACTCTTTTTAAATGGGCATTTTGATATTTTCCACCCATTTTGGTCTTGTATATATATATATTTATATCGAAGCAGATGAGAAAACCTCATTTTTCTCTCATTTCTCTTCCAAGAAATATCTATAAGCTAGGGTTTCTCTCCAACCCAAAATCCAATCTTCTTCCAAGAAAATTCAAGAATCTTTCATAGAGTTTATAGACTTGTTCTCATGAAATTCCCAAGCTAGGGTTTCTCTCCAACCCAAAACAAGTCTATTCATAAAGGTTTCAATAACCCTCATTTAAGAGTGTAAGATGGAGTCAAAAACAAGTCTATTCATCTTAAATTCCTAATCCAAGGTATGTGGGGCTTGAACAAGAATATCCTTTCATTTTTGTGACCAAAGAATTGATTTTTATAATGGGAATTTCATGATATTTGCAAGTGGGTTTATGCACAAATTACTTTATTGATGAATTATGATATTTGAGTTGACTAAGTTTGTTATTATGATTTATTTACCATCATATTTCTTAAATTAAGAATTTATGCCATGAGATGCATATTGTTATTGCGTATTGATGATTTCTAAATGATTTGTGATAGGTGTCATGATTCAAGATTTTATATGAAATGTTGATTATTGAATATATATATATATATATATATATATTGATATTTGGGACTGAAAGTCAATAATGAGTCTTTTGATGTTTTTCTAAAGTTTTGACATTTGGCATGATTTGATGAGAAATACACTTGGGGTTGAGCTAGATTGTTTTGATTTTGAGTCGAGTTAGGAATCCACAGTTGTATATGACTTACAGATGAGATATATTTATGTTTTGGTCTCTATGATAGACCCATGAGTTGATATTGATTAACACAGATTTCCTAACGCGTTCTGAGCTTAGTCTGGGAGAAGCATTTAGCACCGAGTGGGAAATATGGTATTTTTCTGAAACTACGTTCCACCGTAGGATTGATATTGATAATTGTAGGCCAGAGGTCGAGTATGGAATTATGATAATGAAAATAAGATTGTACTCCCTGGCAAGAGTATGAGGCTCTCGCCAATATGGGGTTCTCTCCTTAGGTGTCAAAATATTGGACTCCATGCGGCTCAGATGGTTTAGTTTATGTCAGTTATAAGAAACTCCCAAGTCCATAATGATCTTAGTTCCTTGAGTTACTGAGTCACTCTAAGTCATGATTCAAATAGTTTGAGTTGAGTCAAATGATTTATGAGATTTACGAAGCATGTGTTTTATTGATGATTTATGAAAATAATGTTTTAGGTAATTCAAGCAAAGAGAGTTATTACTGTCAGCATGCATGATTTTCTTACACATTTATGATATTATTTAAAATGTTGCATACACCCCCACATACTCAGTACATTCCCAACTACTAACTCACATACACTTTTGTGTTCTATATTTCCTTATGATGTAGTTTCAGGTGCTCAGTCTCAGTAGCGACAGTGATCTTTGAATACCTTTATCTAAATTTCTGCAGTTGGTGAGTCCTCATGGTTCGAAGACCTGTATCTTTGATTTTTTCTTGTTAATAGATGGTTGTTGCCTTTCAGTTCAGTACGAGTCAGTTGGGAGATCTGTCCCAATGGCTCCTCAATCTTATGTAGTTGAGGCTTTGTCAGACTACAGTACTAGTATATACAAAATTTTAGTATTTCATTTGTACAGGCCAGTATTTCTTCATATTCTAGTACGTTCATGACATAATTATTCTTTCCTACTTTATGATGATTAGTGTTGTAGTTAGTTCTGAAAGTGATGACAGGCTTAGAGGGTTAGCTTGAAGCCACATGTGACCTTAAGCACCATGTGACATCCGAGGATGGGATCTTGGGGCATTACATGAGCCTTCAACATTTCAAAAGGCCTATTTATTTTCAGACAATTGTTATAGATTATGGCTTTGGTCTACTGGGGGCCTTGTCCCAGTTTTTAGATTGTTGTAAGATTTTCATGTAGTAGAGATTTCGCAGACGGTTTCAAGATATTGTTGGATGGTTTTGGATTATCATTTTATATTATCGAATTTATATCATATTTATGACCATGATCCCGTTTTGTTGAAAGTTTTTGCATTTTATTATTTGGGTATAAATGGTGTATATGATTTCAAGTTAGAAGGGTGTCCGGGCCTTCATGGTTTGTGATACTCATCATGGCTAGGGCCTCGTTTTGGGTCGTGAAAAACTTGGTATCAGAGCAAATTTCATAGTCCCAGGGTGTCTGTGAAATCACATCAGGTAGAGTGTTTCCTATTGGTTTGTAGCTCACCACACTTGTAAACAAGAGGATACTAGGTATTTAGGAAAGGGTTTCCCCTCTTTGTGATTTAGTTCCTGCCTTAGAGTCTGAATTTGAATTGTCCCCTAATCAGTGATCTATTGTATTTCAGAAAATAGTCATGCCTCCTCATCGTTCCAACAAGCAGGATACTCAGGATGATGAAGTCCACCCTACTCATGGCATGCAGACCCGTAACAGAGCCCACACCCTAGAACCTACTCCCACTTTAGGAATATCTCCAGTCCTGACCAGTCACCCTCGATCTCTAAGGAAAAATGTTAACCGTCCTCAATCTTCTCAGCGGGACATATCAAATACAGAATTCAGAAAATCCATTCACATGCTTGCATAGCTGGTAGCCGCACCGACTCAGAGTTCGGAGGATACTGGGTCTATATCAACAACTTCAGAGGCTACTAGGGTGGTCCAGTTTATGAGAATGAACCCGCCAAATTTTTGGGCACTGCGGTAGAAAAGGACCTATAGGAGTTCGTGGATGAAATAGAGAAGATTTTTAGAGTAATGCATGTAGATCAAGTGGAAGGGGTTTAGTTAGTAGCGTACTATCTGAAGGATGTAGCGAAGAAATGGTATAATGAGTGGGAAGAGGCAAAGGGTGAGAGTGTTGAGCCCACAGTTTGGGGCAAGTTTGTTGTAGCTTTTCCTGACTGATTCTTTCCTCTAGAGTTGAGGAAAGCCTAAGTAGAAGAATTCATGAATCTTAAATAGGGGAAAATAAGTGTCCTGGAGTACAATCTGAAGTGTAACCAACTAACTCATTATGCACAAGAAATGATAGGTAATATGAGAGCCCAAATGAGGAAATTTGAATATGGCCTTTCAGGTGATCTAGTGCTTGAACGTCAAGGGGCAATGCTAAATAGGGATATAGACTTTGATAGCTTATCAATCCATATGAACCAGGTGGAAGAGAAGAAAAAGAAAATTGCCAAATCTAGAGAGAAGAACAGACACGCGAAGAGAGCCAAAAGAGCGGATCAAAACCATAGTCAACCACAGAGCGGTAACTGGGGAAATAAGTGGCAAAAAAAGAAGTTTTAGAGTTTTTAGACTAGTCATGTACCCAGATCTTAGGATACTCAGTCCCAGGGCAGTGTGGCTCAAAAACATCATACTTTTCCATGGTGCTAGACTTGTGGTAGCATCATCTAAGAAGGTGTCAGTTGGGCTTGCTGGTATATTATTTATGTAGTTAGTCGGGTAACTTTCAGAGAGATTGTCCCTCTACTAGGAGGAATGTTGGAGGAGCTAAGTCACAGGCAAACTCTTCCGCACTATCACCGCCTAAAAAGGGCGCCACTTTAGCTGTTGGGAGCGGTCGCAACCGGCTATATGCTTTGTCCCACTGTCAAGAGGCAAAGGCCTCACCCGATGTAGTCACCAGTACGTTGCAAGTCTTTTCTCGTGATGTTTATGTGTTACTAGACCTCGGTTCTACCTTATCCTATGTGACCCCTTATGTGGCTGTTAGTTTTGGGTTTAAGCCGATGTGATTACTAAACCTTTTTCTGTTTCCACCCCTGTGGGTGACACTGTTGTGGCTATTATAGTGTACAAGAATTGTGTTGTGTCTATTTCTAGCTGGGATACGGTGGCATACCTCATATAGCTTGATATGGTTCATTTTGATGCTATCCTAGGGATGGACTGGCTCCATTCATGTTATGCCACACTAGACTGAAGAGGGAACTTTATGTCTTATCTCATAGCCTGTAAACTTATTTCCAAGGGTTGCTTGTATCATCTTATTCAGGTTAAAGATTCTAATGCCGAATGTCTTCCTCTTCAGTCTATCCCTGTAGTAAATGTATTCCCAGAAGTTTTTCTCAATGATCTCTCAGGCATTTCACCTGATAGAGAGATAGATTTTGGCATTGATGTGTTGCCAAATACCCATCCTATTTCTATTCTGCCATATAGAATAGCTCCTGCAGAGCTAAAATTGTTGAAAGAATAGCTAGCAGATCATTTAGATAAAGGTTTTATCAGACCTAGTCTTTCTCCCTGGGGTGCACCTATACTTTTCGTATGAAAAAAAGATGGTTCCCTGTGTATGTGCATAGATTATCGTCAGCTGAATAAGGTTATAGTTAATAATAAATATCTTTTTCCTTGGATTGATGATCTCTTTGACAAACTTCAAGGTGCTAAGTGTTTTTCTAAATTAGACCTTCGATCGGGATATCATCAGTTGAAAGTTAGGGAGTCAGACATTCCTAAAACAGCTTTCCAAACCACATATAGTCATTATGAATTCTTAGTCATGTCCTTCGGGTTAACTAACGCCCCTGTAGCTTTCATGAACCTAATGAACAGGGTCTTTTATCAGTTTCTAGACCTATTTGTCATATTTTTTATTGATGACATCTTGATTTACTCAAAAAGTTAGGAGGACCATGCCAATCACCTCTAAATTATTCTTCAGACTCTCAAAGATTATAAGTTATATGCGGAATTCTCCAAGTAGGAATTCTAGTTGAATGCTATTGCTTTCTTGGGGCATATTGTGTCTAGTAAGAGGATTCAGGTTGATCCCCAAAAGGTTGAGACAGTGAGAAAATGGCCCATAACTATGACTCCAATGATTATTCGGAGCTTGTTGGGTTTGGCAGGATATTACAAAAGGTTCGTAGGGAGTTTTTCTTCCATAGCTGCACCACTTACTAAGTTGACTCTGAAAAAGGTGAAGTTTTTGTGGTTTGAATCTTGAGAGAATACTTTTGAGAAGTTGAAAGACAAGTTGACTACTGCTCCTATTTTGACTCTTCTGGAAGGTACAGAGGGTTTTGTTGTGTATTGTGATGCATCCCGAGTGAGACTTGGTTGTGTACTGATGCAGCACGATAAGGTAGTAGCTTATGCATCTCGACAGTTGAAGGTGCATAAGCGAAACTACCCGACACATGGCTTAGATTTAGCGGCTGTGATTTTTGCACTTAAGATCTGGTGGAACTATTAGTATGGGGTACATATCAATATATTCACTGATCACAAGATTTTACAGTATGTTTTCTTGCAGAAAAAATTAAACCTCAGGCAGAGGTGCTGGATAAAATTCCTAAAGGATTACGACATGAGCCTGCACTATCATCCGAGCAAGGTAAACGTGGTAGTCGATGCCCTCAGCTGGTTGTCGATGGGCAATCTTTATCATGTTGAGGAAAAGATGAGGGAGATGGTAAAGGATATTTATTGGCCTGGAAATCTAGGAGTTTGACTCTTGGATTCTGAAGAGGGGGGAGTGGTTGCTCATGAGATAGCTAAATCTTCCCCTTGTACATAAGTTAAAGAGAATCACGTTGAAGGTGGATCAACAGAAGGTGATGTCCTTTAAAATTGGTGGTGATGGTATTTTGAGGTATCAGGGTAGATTATGTATGCCAGATGTTGATAGTTTGCAAAAGAGAATCCTTGACGAAGCTTACACTTTGAGGTATGTTTTTCACCCAGGATATAGTAAGATGTACCATGATCTGAAATCTATGTATTGGTGGAATAATGTGAAGCGTGATATGGCTAACTTTGTTTCCAAGTGTTTGAATTGCCAACAAGTTAAAATAGAGCATATGAGGCCAGGTGGTTCTTCCCAAGAGATAGCTTTGCCCTTGTGGAAGTGGGAGATGATTAATATGGACTTCATTATAGTACTCCCGACGTCCGAAACCAGTATGATTCTATATGGGTAATTGTGGATAGGCTGACTAAGTCAGCCCACTTTCTGCCGTCAGGACTAACTATTTGGGAGAGGATTATGCTAAGCTATTCATTATAGAAATAGTTTGTTTGTATGGGGAACCTGTATCCATCATATCCGACTGAGGTACACAATTTTGTTCTCAGTTTTTGAGATCTTTTCAGAGAGGTTTAGGTACCCAAGTGAATCTAAGCACTGCTTTTCACCCTCAGACTGATGGGAAGGCTGAGCACACCATTCAAACACTTGAAGACATATTAAGGGCCTGTGTGATTGATTTTAAAGGTAGTTGGGTGGAGAACATACCCTTGATAGAGTTCACGTATAATAATAGTTTGCATTCCAGTATTAAGATGGCACCATATGAGGTATTGTATGGGAGAAGATATAGGTCACCAATAAGGTGGTATGACGTCGGTGAGACGCAGATGTTTAGGCCTGATCTTGTTCATCAAGTAATAGAGGATGTGAAAGTCATTAGAGAATAACTTAAGACAGCTCAAAGTCATTAGAAAACCTACGCCAATGTTAGAAAAAGAGATCTAGAGTTTAAGGTTGGAGATTGGGTGTTTCTCAAGGTTTCTCCCATGAAGGAAGTTATGCGATTCGGGAAGAAAGGTAAGTTGAATCCTCGCTATGTAGGTCTATACCAGATTATGAGAAGGATAGGTGGTGTTGTGTATAAGTTAGAATTGCCAGCCAGTTTAGGTTCTGTTTATCCGGTATTTCATATGTCTATGTTGAAGAAGTGCATGGGAGACCATTCTTTAGTATTGCCTGTCCAAGAAATCAAAGTGACAGACTCCTTATTTTATGAAGAAGAGCCTATAGAAATTTTGGATCACCAAGTTAGAAGATTGAGGAACAAAGAGATAGCCTTAGTGAAAGTGTTATGAAGAAATCAGAAAATTGAAGAAGCAACTTGGGAATCAGAAGTTGACATAAGAGCTGGATACCCAAACCTTTTTGATCTAATGAATAACAAATTGGAAGGTACAATCCTTGACTTGTTCTTTCTATGCCTTAGAAAGCTTGAAATTATGCTTGCCTGTGTCCCACATCAAGATTCGAGGAAGAATGTTCCCAAGGAGGGGATATTGTAACGCCCCAAAATTTTTCCTAGCTTAATTTTTGTCCCTAAAGTATCAAGCATTGGCTTCTAGAATGATTTATACTTATTTTCCAGTGGAATTCGTTGGATTTCAACTTTTTATTACGTAGATGATCAAATAAGTTTTCCATTGACATAAGATTCATCCAAAACGGACACTCGGTGAAAGAGTTATAGTTAATTTGTCCTAATCATAAAACATTATCATTCCTGTGCTTGGCGCATCACGGAGAGGGTTTAAATGATGATGGTTAATTTCCAGTGAGACTCTGCAATGGTAGTGCGTCGCGGAGTTGGTCAAATTTCCATTTGACAATTTCCAGTGACCCACCGCGATAGTGGCGCGTCGCGGTGGCCCATGAAATTGGGCTCCAAGTTATATTTTAATACCAATCTCATTAAGGGTTTTTGGGGTATTTTCCAACCCCTTAACATCTTTAACACGGGATTTAATCCCTATTACACCAAAATACACCTACTCTCACCAAAATCCATCAAGAACTCTCCCTAGGGTTTCAAACAAGAATCCCAAATAACTCAAGACTTAACCGTGGGTTTTCAAAACAAATTGGAGATTTGAAATCCCAATTCGTAGGCATCAAGAAACATCTTTTAATTTCCTAAATAGAGGTACGCAGGATTTTCCTAAAAATCTCATGGGCAGAGAAATCATGATTTTAAGAAAGGGGTTTTTAGATTTATGAATATAATCATGTTTTAGAATACTTAATGAAATTGTTTTGGTCTTTAATCCTTTCCCCAAATTGATTTGAAATTACATATATATATATATATATATATATATAAAAGCATGAGTTTTAGGGTTGATGACTGAATTAAGAGCACGACTCATGAAAAATCCCTCTCTTGTAACAATTTTTCCTTTACTTATGGTAAGCTATGAATTGTTTTGAATGCATCTTGAAAAATAGGTTATGAAATGTCTTGAATAATGTTATATTTGGATTATGAATTTGATTTCAAAAGAGAGAGTGTTATTTATGCTGATGAATGTTGAACATAATCATATAATGAGAAGATTTTCATTGTTTTTTAAAGATTACATGACCACCACTTGTTTATTGAAAGTATGGAAATTTTGCATAGTTTTGACTTATATTTTCGGAACAAGAATTCTCTTTGTTAAATTGCATATTTAGGTGTTCTGAATTATGTTTTTATGAATGATCATGCTCAATGCATTATGGCTCAAAATTATGACTTGCAAGTCTTGGTATGACGATACCAAATCAGATAATGCCATAACAGACTTAGACTAATATAGAAATGCCCATTTATTTTAGAACTATTCCATGTATGATATTTTGACAATTTGCTCTCCAACTATTTTATATATATACAAGGTTTATTTTGGATTACTTTGCATACCAGTACAACTGTATTGACCCCGCTACCACTACCTTTTAGGTTTTGGGGCTCAGTCTTAGGGTACAGATAAGCAGTAGATCTCATCAGTTAGAGTTGCAGTGTTCAGTTGGTGAGCCTTCTATATTTCAGAAGGCCTGTTTCTTTTTAGACAATTGTTATAGATTATGGTTTCGGTCTACTGGGGGCCTTGTCCAACTTTTCAGATGTTTTTAGATGGTTTTGGATTGTCATTTTCTTTTATTGAATTTATATAATATTTATGACCAATCTAGTTTTGTTGAAATTTCTGCATTTCCTTATTTGGGTATGAATGGTTTATATGATTTCAAGTTAGAAGGGTGTCCGAGCCTTCATAGTTCGTGGTGCTCGTCATGGCCAGGGCCTCAGTTCGGTTCGTGACCAAAGTATTTTGAATCATTCTGAACCCACATAGTACCCTCAACTGAATCAACCAACCAAATACCTAATCTAGCAAGCTAATAAACCTCTTTAACTAACTTTCTCTTATCATTTTCAATATGGGCAAAACTATTCATAGACAATCTACTAAGGGCATCTGCCACTACATTGTCTTTCCCCAAATAATACAACACACTCATATCATAGTCTTTTGACAACTCAAGCCACCAACTCTGATGAAGATTTAAATATTTTTGTTAAAATACATACTGTAAACTCTTGTGATCCGTGAAAACATTAAAACAAACTTCATAATGATAATACCTCAAAATTTTCAAGTTAAAAATAATAGTTGCCAACTCAAGATCGTGAGCAGTTTAATTATTTTCATAGGGTTTAAGATACCTACAGGCATAGGCTATGACCTTACCTCTCAGCATCAGTACACTACCAAGACCAACTTTGGAAGCATCATAGTAAGCGAATATCTATTCGAACTATCTGGCAAAGACAAGACTGGGGTTGAGTTGAGTCGATTCATCGGCTCCTGAAAACACTTTTCACAAGAATCTGACCATTATAACTTAACTTTATTTTGAGTGAATCGAGACATGGTGGATAAAATAGATGAAAACCCTTCAACAAACTGCTTGAAATAGCCATCCAAACTAAAGAAACTCCTTGTATATGATGTACAGATAGGTCTAGTCTAGTTTCTTGCAACTTCGGTATTTTGAAGGTCAACTCTAATACCATCACCGAAAACAATATGGTCAAGGAAAGCTACTGATCTTAGCCAAAACTCGCAGTTACTTGATTTTGCGAAGAACTTTTGGGATCTAAGAGTATGCAATAAAATTTTTAGATGGTTTGAATGATCATTTTCACTGTGGGAGTAGACAAGAATATCATCAACGAAGACTATAGTGAACATGTCCAAGTACTTCTTGAGCACTCTCTTCATCAAGTCCATGAAAGAAATTGGGGAATTCATTAGTCTAGAAATTTGAAGTGACCATAACGAGTTTTGAAGGCTCTCATTGGGATGTAACAATCTCTGAATCTAAGCTTATGATAGCTGAACTTAAGATCTATCTTGGAAAAATAGGTAGTGCCCTGAAGTTGTTCGAACAAGTCATCAATCTTGGGGAGTGGATACTTATTCTTTATTGTGACTTTATTTAACTAACGATAATCTATACATGATCTGAGAGAATTGTCTTTCTTATGCATAAAAAAGGTCTGGAGCACCCCATGGAGAAAAATAGGGCCTGATGAATACCTTATCTAGGGGATCTTTCAACTGTTCTCTTAACTCCCTAAGTTCATATGGAGCCATTCCATTGGGAAAAATAGATATAGGATAGGTATCTTGAAGAAGATCGATTGCAAAGTCAATTTCCCTTTCGGGAGGGACTCCAGGGACATCTACAAGGAACATATCTCAAAACTCCCTTACCACTAAACCTAACTCAAGAAAGGGAGTCTTAGAACTAGAGTCTTTGATTCCAACAAGATGGTGCATGCACCCCTTGGACATAATTCTTTGCTCTTTAAGATATGAAACAATCTGACCCCTAAGCACTAAAGTACTACCCTTCCTTTCAAAGACTGGTTCATTAGGAAACTAAAAGTGAATGACCCTATTCCTAAAGTCAACTGAAGCATAGCACGAGTGTAGCTAATTCATGCTTAGAATGACATCAAAATTAGTCATCTTAAACTCCATATGATCTACTGAAGTGGTTTTCTGGGATGCTATTATCGGGAAATTTCTATATTCCCATCTAGCTATAATAGATTTACCCAATGGGGTAGATACTAAGAAATGCTCTGATAATTTTTTAGGACTGACACCAAAATTAAAAGCTATATAAGGGGTTTCAAAAGAATATAAGGCTTTAGGTCTAGTAAAGCATAAACATTAGGATGCAAGACCTGTAACGTACTCGTAACCATATCAAGAGAAATTTCTGAATCCTCTCGGGAATAAAGTACATATAGCTTTTTCTGATGTTGTCCACTGGTGGCACTGGAGGTGGCACCTTGCTGATTCGAAAGAACGACTGGATCTGGGGGAAGACTATGCTAACTCGTCTGACCAACCTATGGATATTCTTTGACTCTGCGACATGGATTACAACACCCAAAACACATACTACTTGCAGCTCTACACACACCCTGATAATTCCTACCACATTTTTGGCAAAGTGGATTAATACGACCACTATTCACATTACTCTAGGACTTAGAGCCTAGCACCCAAACCCCATTTTCAATCTTCAACATTGGCACTGGTGCACTATCTAAAGAAGGAGCTGTGCTTAAAATTTCTAATGAAACTTAGAACGGTTACCACCCTTTGACCTTGGCTGAGAAAATTAAAGCTACCTATTCTTGCCCTTTTATTCTCTCTCTACTTAAGCTTCTGTTTCTCAATCTATTAAGCATGAACCATACGACTAGATAGGTCCATCTTCTTAATCAACATAGTAGTCCAAAACTCCTTCACCACACTATTAGCTACACCAAAAACAAACTTACTCATTCTAGACCTATTATTAGCCACCATCGAAAGAGCATACCTTGCCAACTAAGTGATCATAAGCGAGTATTCGTTCACAATATTATTACCCTATTTCAAATTAATGATCTCCATCACCTTATCTTTCCTCAACTCTAATGGGAAGAACGTGTCTAAGGAGGTCGTGGAAAACTTCTCCTACTCTACAAGCCTTTCCTGAGCACCTCTATCCCCCTTCATTTGCTTATATAGTGGATGAGCTATATTCGATAACTGGTAAGTAGCCAACTCTGTACTCTAACAATAAGTGACACCTATGATATCAGTCACTTTCTAACCATATCAAGAAACTCCTATGGATACTCCTCAGACTTAGATCCCAAAAAAGGGGGGGATTCATTCAAGTAAAGTCCTGAATCCTAGCTACAACAGTGTTGGCGACTGGATTGGCTAGGGAAATAGCCTACCGATTATTCTAAGTAGCTGCTGAGTTAGATAAAGTAGTGAAAGCACCTCTGAATTTTGCATAAGAGGCATATTTATCAGGGGATCTTCCTTAATTAGCAGAGGTGCAGATTGATTCCCATTCTTTCTTTCGCTGTACTTTCTGGGAGGCATGATCTGTAATGCAATAAAGGATGAGTCAAAAAGAGTGTTTAAATAGTGATCATGCTCTTTCACACAACATGATTACTGAAGGAAGGGAAACTTTTCCTAAAATGACTTATAGCCTCTTATCCATAAGTGTGGTGCGATTCAACCCATGCATAAGACTCTACTCAATGTGGCTTTAAGACTCCCTAGGACACAATAAAAACATAGGCACTGATACCAAGTTTTGTCATGACCCAAAGCTAGACCTTAGTTATGGCAATTGTGCTTGTAGTAACAAGTGACCACTAGCTAACCCATGAGCTGGTATATGTTGTGAGCATTGAACAATATAATGATGATAGCCAAGCATGGAAAATAACATATATGGCCATTAGTTTTTTAAAAATAAAACTTAAACCAAATTTACAAGTATGAAAAATATCTATCAAGACAGATAAAGATGATAAAACTAGCTAACTGTTTAAAATCCGAAAAAGCCTCTAACTGTGTGACTATAGAGTTGATGGGACAGGCCCCAACTAACACCAACTGACTAACTAAAAAAGAATGCAAAAATACTGAATAAACATAATAGGTCCTCGATAGATGAGGACTCACTGCTGCAGCTACTACTAAAGCAGTGGACTAGCAAAGTACAGTCAGGAAACTAAATGTCCAAACCAATTACATAATACATCGTAGCACCAACAAGAATATGCAGTCAGTACTTTGAATGTAATGGTATATGAGATTAGGTAAGGGTAAAATGCATGGGTTAACTGTGTATAATGTAATAACTGACTGAATAAGCTAAGATAACTGTGTATGTATGCATGAAAACTGAAATACTGAGAATGCAAGACCAAGCATATAATATTTCAGAAAATAATTTGTAAACTAAATTACTGAAATATTATAACTGCTTAACTGGAAGTTTGCGTGCTATGGTCAAGCAAATCTGAACTGAATTCTATACTGAACAATAAACTTAGACTGTGGGAGGTATCTTCTCACTAGCATGCCACAAACTGAGATAATTAGGGTCCAACTTGTAACTCCAGTTGAAAGGGTGGCAATATTGTCCCACAGGTACTAACACTGGACGTTAGGATCCACGAAATTGGTGTCTGGAAGGACTAGAGTAATCCTATTTTAGTAGTAAACCCATGAGATATATGCCAACCCTAAGATGGAAGGAAGACACCTCAAACTTACACTGGCTACATAGTTCTATAACTCATGGATTGCTACTAATGGTCAAACCCTAAACTGGCAGGAATGCCCACATCCTTGGGTTTGCTCGATGTTGAATCCTATTCCCAACTGAATGACATTGTTTAATGAACTGGACTAAGCTTAACTAAATAAACAACTAATCATAATAACTAAATGAATTATAATGATCACAGTATATTTGAAATCATTCTAAAGACACTAAAATTATGTAAACATCTAAGTATCAAGAATTCATAACCCTCCAGCATTAAAAGGAAATAACAATATAGACATATAAAAGCTTTAAAACCATATTTAGGAATCATTGTTCAAAATCCCAACACATAGGAATTTCATCAAACACATGAGAGTCATGAATTTAAGCATGGGAATGGGTAAATCACATGATAATAACATTGTTATATTATAACAACTATGAATTAAGGTTTTAAATGCAAAGAGTTCAATATTCAAAACATGCAATGGCTCATTCCATCGAAAACAAATGTAACATGACTTGAAATCGGATAATAAAGATGTTCATGGGCATAATACAACATTATCATGTAAAATTCATAACTTAAAACATAAAAAGGGATTCTTGGACTACATGGGTGAGAAAAGCCCCATGGATGAAATCACACATACCTTAAACCCTTAAGCTTGAAAGAGAAACACCAATCTTGATGCTTTCTTGAATGTTCTTAGATTGGGGAACTGGAATTTCTTGGTGTTCTTAGAGAGTAAATAATTTGAATTTGACGATCTTGGGGTAGGATATGGTTTCTTTTGGAGAGGAAATTTGAGAAGATGGGCAAATAATGCCCTAATTAATGCTTTAAGTCATGAATTTAGGAATTGGGTTAAGGGGAAAAGACATAATTACCCCTCAAACATTTAAATTCATAACTGGAATGTGGATTATATGGTCACCGTAATGTGATAAGGGATCAATTGCTATAACCACCACGATGCAACATTACCGCAATGAGCTACTGGAATCGTGATACAAACATGACCCAATCCTCATCCAAAAAATCAAAAACTTCTTCGAGATATCATATTTACACTTCTGAAAATGAATTAACTCTAAAACCAACATCTCGGGGTCAAGAAGACCAATTTAAAAATTTTTTTAGTTAAAGGGCCTTAAAAAGGTCTAAGTCCCCTACACTTAGTGATATTTGCAAGCTTTAAGCCTCTTATGCATGCTACTAGGTGCTGAACTGAATTAAGAATAGTATGAGGTATTACAATGTCTCCTCCTTGATAACATTCATCCTCGAATGAGACTAATTAGGTTGGGAGTTCTACACTAAGGCAACTGAGATCACATACTGAATAATTTCAACTAGAAACATTATTACACGATTGAGTCTGAAACATGATACATGACTGAAATAAATTTATGAATACAAGTAATGACAAGAGAATTGTCATATAGCTAGAACTAAGAATGGAATCGAAATAATCTATGGAAAACTGTTATCTTAAGCTGAGTGTGAGTTTTCGGAGAAAAGATGCGGGTACTTGGTACGTATATCTGTCTCTGCTTCCCAAGTGGCTCCTTCAATGGACTTATTTTGACAAAGAACTTTGACCAAGGGAACTTCTTTTGTCCTTAAGCTATGAATCTGATGATCAAGGATCTCGATTGGGATTTCTTCATAGGAAACGCTATACTGAACATCCATACTTTCTACCGGAACAATAACCATTGGATCACCAATGCTCTTTTTCAGTAAATAAACATGAAACATTAGATGCACTGATGCGAAATCTACAAGCAACATAAGATCATAAGCTACCTTTCAAAAATGACTAAAAATTCTGTAAGGGCCAAAATATCGAGGAGTAAGCTTCCTTTTCTTGCCAAATCTCTTCACTTCT
Source organism: Capsicum annuum (assembly GCF_002878395.1). Classification (NCBI taxonomy): domain Eukaryota; kingdom Viridiplantae; phylum Streptophyta; class Magnoliopsida; order Solanales; family Solanaceae; genus Capsicum; species Capsicum annuum. The sequence goes on along the minus strand of NC_061113.1, from coordinate 39,522,533 downwards.
TTCCTGGGAGAGATTTTCAAATACACAAAATCCCCAACATCAAACTCAAGATCTACTCTCCTCATATATGTATATGATTTTTGATGTCTTTGAGCGCTCTGAATCCTCTCTCTAATCAACTAAACATTCTCCATTATATTAAACACCAAATCTGGTCCTGAGAAAATAGCCTCCCCTACCTTAAACCAACCAATATAAGATCAGCGTTTCCTCCTATAGAGAGCCTCAAATTGAGAAATCTGAATACTATAGCGATGAATATTATTGTAGGAAAACTCGATCAACGGTAAGTGATAATTCCAACTTCTTTTGAATTCAAGAATACATGCATTCAACATATCCTCTAGGGTCTGAATGGTCCTCTATGCCTGACCATCTGTCTGAGGGTGAAATGTTATACTGAGATAAACATAGGTACAATGACCTTTTTGAAAAGCCTTCAAAAGGGAGAGGTAAACTGAGTATCTCTATCTGAAATAATAGACAATGGGACTCTATAAAACCTAACCAACTCTTTAATATAGACCTTGGTGTAGTCCTCGGCTGTATAAGAACTATGAACTGGAAAGAAGTAAGCTGATTTGGTCATTTTGTCTATAATAACCCATTTCAAATCATGTTGACAATGCTTACAAGGCAAACCCGTCACTAAATCAATGTGCACCTCTCCCCACTTCCAAGTGGGAATACTGAACTCTTGTAATGGGCTACTAGGCCTCTCTTGCTCAACCTTAAACTGCTGATAATTAGAACAGTTATATATAAACTCCACAATATCCCTCTTCATACCACTTCACCAATAGATTGCCCACAAATAACGGTACATCTTAGTGGATCGTGGGTCTAAAAAGTAACGTGCACTATGTACTTCTACCAAAATCCATTGTCTCAAACCATTGAAACACGGCACACACAACCTACCCTAACATTGCAACACGCCATCTTCCCTATGGGAGAAAACCTATACTTTCTGATCTATAAAGGATTCCTTTAAATTAACTAGATTGGAATCCCTACCTTGCTTTTCTTTCACTTTGGAAATGAAAGAAGATTTTGAATCGTTATGAACCCATATACTAATCTCAGGTGAATCAACCAACCGAACACCTAATCTAGCAAGCTGATGAACCTATCTGACTAACTTTCTCTTATTATTTTCAACCTGAGCAACGCTACTCATTGACAATCTACTAAAGGCGTCTGCCACTACATTGGCTATACTTGAATGATACAACACACTGATAACATAATCTTTTAACAACTCATGCCACCTTATCTGATGAAGATTTAAATCTTTCTATGAAAACACATTCTGCTAACTTTTGTCAGTCGTAAACACATCAACGTGAACTCCATAAAGATAATGCCTCCAAATTTTCAAGGAAAAAACAACAGCTGCAAACTCAAGATCGTGGTTAGGGTAATTCTTTTCATGGTTTTTAATCTATATAGAGGCATAGGCTATGACATTACCTTTCTACATCAATACATAACTAAGACCAACTCTAGAAGTATCACAGTCAACAATAAACACATCTAACCATCTAGCAAAGTCAAGACTGGGGCTGAGATGAATCGAGTCTTCAACTTCTGAAAACTCTTTTCATAAGAATCTGACCACTGAAAGTTGACTTTCTTCTTAGTAAAATGATATTGGGGGATGCAATAGACGAAAACCCTTCAACAAACCACTTTTAAGAGCTAGCCGAACCCATGAAACTCCTACTATTTGAAGGAAAGATGGGTCTGGGCCAATTTCTCACTACTTCAGTCTTTTGAGGGTGAACTCTAATGTCATCACCAGAAATAATATGGAAAATAAAATCTACTGATATTAGGAAAAGCTCGCACTTACTAAATTTGAAAAAAAACTGATGGGCTCTAAGAGTCTACAATACAATTGTGAGATAGACTTCATGATCATTTTCACTATAGGAGTAGACAAAAATATCATTAATGAAGTCTATGATGAACATGTCCAAGTACTACTTGAATACTCTATTCACCAAGTCCATGAAAGCTGCTAGGGCATTTGTTAGTCCAAAAAACATAACTAGAAATTTGAAGTGACCAGAGTTCTAAAGGTTGTCTTCAAAATGTCACATTCGTTGACTCAAAGCTGATGATAGTCGGATCTGAGTTCTATCTTGGAGAAATAGCTAGCACCGTAAAGTTGGTTGAACTAGTTATCGATACTGGAGCGTGGATACTTATTCCTAATTGTCACTTTATTCAACTGACGGTAATCGATACACATTCTAAGAGAACCATCTTTCTTACGCATGTAAAGGAATAGAGTTCCACATGGCGAAACAATGGCATGAGAAATCCCTTATCAAGGAGATCTATAAACCGTTCTTTCAACTCCCTAAGCTTGATTAGAGTAATTTCATAGGGCAAAATAGAGATAGGCTGGGTATTTAGAAGGAGATCTATTCCAAAGACAATTTCCCTTTTGAGAGGGACTCTGAGGAGATCTTAAGGGAAAATATCTGTAAACTCCTTAAGAAATAGAGAACGGTTACCACAATCTGACCTTGGCTGAGAAAAAGTAAAGCTACTTGTTTTGGCCCTTTTATTCTCTCACTCTCCTTAATCTTCTATTCCTCAATCTGTTGAGCATGAACCATATGCCTAGATAGGTCCATCTCCTTAATCAATATACCAGCCCAACACTCCTTGACCACACAATCATCTACACCTAAAACAAATGTACTAATTCTAAACATGTTCTTTGCCATCATCGAAGGAACATACCTCAACAATTGAGTCAACTTATGTGAGCATTGTTTCACACTAATATTACCCCGCTTCAAATTAGTGAACTCCAAAACCTTATCTTCCTCAACTCTAATAGAAAGAACCTATCTAAGAAGGTTTTGGGAAACTCCTCCCACTCTACAGGCCCTATCTCAAGACCCCTATCTCCCTTTCACTACTTATACCATATATGAACTACATATTGTAACTGGTAAGCAGCCAACTCTACGCTCTCACTTGAAGTGACACCCATGATATCAGTCACCTGCTCAACCATATCAAAAAACTCTTATAAATCCTCCTCATACTTAGATCTCAAAAGAAAAGGGGGATTAATTCGGGTAAACTCCTTAATCATAGTTGTAGTTGTGTTGGCAACTGGATTGGTTATGGAAGTAACCTATTGATTATTCTGAGAGGCTACTCAGTGAACTACAGTAGTGAAAGCAACTCAAAAATCAGCATGAGAGACATGCTCATTCAGGGGATCTTCTTGAACAGGTGGAGGTGCAGGATTATTCCAATTCCTTCTTCCACAGTTCTTTTTAGGAGGCATGGTCTGTAATGAAATAAAGGATGAGTCAAAAAGAGATTTTAAATAGAGCTCATGCTCTTTCGTACTACATAAATACTGAAAGAAGGTAAACTTTTCCTAAAACATCGCATAGCCTCTTATCCATAAGTGTGTGTGCTTTACACCCATCCACAAGACTTTACTCAACGCGACTTTCAAACTCCCTAAAAAACTAAAAAAACTTAGGCTCTTATACTATGTTTTGTCATAACTGGAGGCTAGCCCTAGTCGCGACAATGGTGCTTGCGATCACAAGTGGCTAAAAGCTAACCCATGAGTTGGTACCTACTGTGAGTACTAAACAATATAATGATAATAGACATGTATGGATAATATCAGATAAGGCCATCAGGTTTTAAATACTAAAAATTCAACTATATTCATAAGTCTTAAAACTAACTGACTATCTGAATGTCTGGAAATACCTCTTACTAACTGACTATGGAGTTAATAGGAGAGGCCCCAACTAACTCTAACTAACTAACTAAAAAGAAATGTGGAAATACTAAATAAACATAGTAGGTCCTTGATAAATGATGAATGACCACTACTGTTGTTGCTGAAGCGCTGGACTGTCTAAATACAGTCGAGAAACTAAGCATTCGAACCTATTATATAAGACATCATAGTGCAAAAAAGAGTAAGTAGTCAGTAATTTGAATGTATTGACATATGAGATGAGTTTAGGCTAAAATGCATAGGTTAATTATGCATGAAGTAATGACTGACTAAGTAGCCTAAGATAATTAAGTATTCATTCATGAAAACTAAAATACTGAGAATGAAAGACCAAGCATATAATATTTTTAAAAATAATCTGTAAACTAAATTAATGAAATATGATAACTAAATAAATAGAAGTCAATATGCTATGGTCAGGAAAATTTGAACTGAATTTTATACTGAACACTAAACTAAGACTGTGAGAGGTACCATCTCATTGACATGCCCTAATCTGAGATAATTGTGGTCCAACCTATAACCTCGGTTGGAAGGGTATCAGTACTATGCCACGGGTACTAACACTGGCTGTGTCAATCAACTAAATTGGTGTCTCAAAGGACTAAACAGTAACCCTATACTGGCAGGAAAATCATAAGATATGTGTCAACCCTAAGCTAGCAAGAAGATATCTCAAACCTATTCTTGATATGTTGTTTTATAACTCAAGGATTGATACTAAGGGTCAAACCCTAAACTGGCAGGAATGCCCCCATCCCTGGGTTCTATCGGAGCTGAATCCTACTCCCAACTGAATGACATTGATTAATGAACTGAACTAATCTTAACTAAACAAACAACTGATCATAATAACTGACAAATTGATAATGCTCATAGTATATTTTAAATCATTCTTAAGATACTGAAATTATGTAAATAGCTAAGTATCAGGTATTCATAACCCTCCTGCACTGAGTGGAAATAACAATACTGACATATAAAAGCTTTGAAACCATATTAGGGAATGATTGATCAAAATCCAACACTTAGGCCTTTCATCAAACACTTGAGAGTCATGAACTTATGTTTGGGAATGGGTAAATCACATGATAATAACAAAGTTAGAATACTAAAACCATTAATTAAATTTTTAAATGTCAAGAGTTAAATATTCAAAACATGCAATGGCTTATTCCATATAAAACACATGTAATCGTGACTTGAAATCAGATTATCAAGAAGTTCATGGGCATAATTCAACTTAATTATGTAAAATTCAAAACTTAAAACATCAAAAGGGATTCATGGACTCTGGGTGAAAAAGGATCCATGGATGAACATCACACATACTTTAAACCCTTATGCTTGAAAGAGAAACAACAATCTTGATGCTTTCATGAATGTTGTTTGATTAGGGAACATGAATTTCTTCATTTTCTTGGGGAGAAAGTATTCAAATTTGATGATATTGAGGGAGGAGAGGGTTTTATTTAGAGAAATTACATAAGATGGGAAATAATGCCCTAACTAAAGCTTCAAGTCGTGAATTTATAAATTGGGTTGAGGGGAAAAGACATAATTACCCCTCAGAGATTTAAATTTATAACTAGAACATGGATTATATGTCACAGGGATACGATGAGGGATCCATCCCTATAACCACCGTGACACGTTGCTATCATGATGAGCTGCCAGAATCATGACCCAAACATGACTCAATCTTTGTCCAAAAGTCTAAAAATTCTCTGAGACATGCTCCTTACACCACTGAACATTAATTCACTAAAAAACAAACATCTCGGGGTCGGAAATACCAATTTAAAAATCCTCAAAGTTAAGGGGCCATAAAAAAGACTAAGTCCCCAACATTTAGTTAAATTTTCAAGTTCAAAAGCTCTTATGCATGCTACTAGGAGCTAAACTGAACTATGAACAGTACGGGGTATTACACTAAGTGTGTGAAGCACAACTCTTAAGTGTTGTCAAAGTTTTTCCATATTTCTAGAGTATACCAAAATATCATCAATGAAAACAATCATTAAATGTTCTAAATATGGCTTGAATACCCTGTCCATGAGGTTCATAAATATTATAGGTGCATTAATAAGTCAAAAAGACACCAGTGAAAATTCAAAATGCTCATACCTGATTTGAAATACTGCCTTAGTGATATCTTCGGCCTTAATTCTTAACTAATGATAACTCGATCTCAATTAAATTTTAAAAAAGTGAGTAGCACCCTGTAACTGGTTGATTAGATCATAAAGATAAAGAAAGGATATTTATTCTTGATTGTTACCTTATTTAACTATTCGTAGTCAATGCACATCCTCATCATGCCATCTTTTTTTTTTCATAAATAGTGTAGGTGCACCCTAAGGTTATACACTAGGTCTAATAAATCCCTTATAAAGTAACTCTTGGAGTGGAACCTTCAATTGTCTCAACTCAACTGGAGACATATAGTAAGATGAAATAGAGATAGGTTGAGTCCCTCAAACTAAGTCAATGCTTAAAAATAATATATCTCATTGAAGGTAGCTCGAGGAAATCATCTGAAAAAACATTAAAAAATTCTCGAATAGGAGGAACACGATTAACTGAGACTTTCTCTGCTCGAGTGTTATGAAAGATAGCAATAAAACTCAAACCACCATGATTAATCATTCGTCGGGCTTTTACATAAGATATTATCTATACCCGAATCATGGGAGTCATACCTTTCCATACTAAGGTTGTTCTATAGGAATATACAAATATATAGGCTTAGCATAACAATCAACCAAAGTGTAACAGGAAACAAACCAATACATTCTAATAATCACATCAAAGTCGGTCATTAGAAACACAAGTAGATCAACTATGGAGTCCTTACCCTGAATAGATATCATACAATCTCTGTATACTCTATCCATTAATAAGGTCACCCCCTCTAGGGTCACAATAATATATGGCACAATGAGAGTCTCAATCCTTCTTTCTAAGAATAAATCAAAAGATAGAGACATATATGAGTATGTAGAACCAGGATGAATAAGAGCATATACCTCATAAAATTTATAGTAATAATACCTGTGACTACTGCATTAGATGCCTCTATATCCTATCTAGACATATTAATGAATCTCGATGGTCTACCTGCTATCTGAGCTCCTTGTCTACCCTATCCACAAGCACCTTGTAGATAATCATAGCTGGTTGAGCATGAGCATGTGTACGTACAACATATCTCTACACCTTAGCAGTAGCATGACTAGAATAAGAATCCCTCTTAGGATAAAACTTAGTATTGTGCCATCTGTCACCATAACTACAACAAGGAACGCCAACTCCAAAAAAATACATATTATGATTTCTGCCATTACTATAATATTTTTTATGTTTTCCAAATTGAAATGAAGTGCTACCTTTTCTCTATATCTGTTGCTGGCCTTGTCTAGCTGGATAATTATTCTTTGAAGATTGCCCCACAGACTCGGAATATGTTACCTTTTACTATACATAATAAAAACCATTCTTGTTCCCTCATGGAGCACCACTAAACCCTACTGAGTTATATGCCTTTTTGTTTTCTCGATTAATGTTTTCAATCTAATAATAAAACTCAAAATAGAGAGCAGTTTCAAACACCTAAGCATAGGATCCATTATGCTAATCACATATCACAGGATCACGTTGACAAGCTTCAAGCCTATCCGTAAATCGTTTCACTTTTTTCCTCTAGTTCACAACTAAAAAGAGAACATACTTGGACAACTCAGTGAACTTAGCTTTATTCTTGGTAACTGTCACAGATCCATGTTACAAGTCATTAAATTTGCATCCTATGTCATCCTTTTTGCTCAATGGAATAAATCTCTTCATAAATACGACTTAAAACTCTTACCAAGTAATCATTGGAATCCCTGCTTCTCTTCCCCTCAAAATAGAAGTCCACCACGCTTTGGGAGACCTTGAGAACAAAAATGTGGTAAATTCTACACCGCAAGACTTCTTAAATCACAAAGTAATCAATATCTTTTCACAGCTATCAATAAATTTTTGATGTAAAATAGAAGACGGTGTAGCATCAATTTCTAGTGGCATAAGATCCATGACATACTTTAGATCCTTGGATTCACCTACTATTGCAACCGAATGATCAACTGGTTGAGGTGCGTAAACATCTACAACGTTTAACTGGACATGTATTTGAGTCTATGAAGTAGCCTGAGAATTTTGAACTCAACTATGATTAGTCACTAATTACTTGAGTACATTCAAAAGTCTTACCACTGTCTGTAGGCAATAAAATAGTAGGTACAGTAACTAGCACTGTAGCTAGAGCCACCCAATCAACCTAATCCTACACTTGATTGGAAGTAAAAACTTAGGGCAAGCATGCATTTCTAACTCCAGGTTGAGGACTAATCTGTGTCCTTGTTTGTGTCCTAGTCGGATGAGTCCTCATTTGACCACTACCATGGGTATAATCCTATCCAGCACCATATCCAGTGGGTGCATTATATCTACTAGCAGAGGAAAAACCACAACTATTAAACATATGTGAAACAATATTTAAAGGTTAGACTAAATTTAACTCAACACAGAACAATGAATGAGAATATGAAAACTTTGTAGATATTCAGTAGCCTCAAGTTGATAAGTATGGGTGCCTACATACCCATGAAAAAAAACCTGCTAAACACTACTCCATGGCCGAGGACCTAAAGCCTTGGCTTTAATAACAGCTTTGTTATATCCAAAAATAATCCCTAAGCATGACTAGTTTTCCCTAACACCACATGCCAGGAGAACCAATTTTCTATGCATTCATAATGTCATAAACACCAAGATAAGAGTCTATACAACTCTAAATTCACGAAAATACTATTAATGCAAATTAATTATCTAATAAGATATCGCATAGAGATTGTGAAAACAAAAATAATTTAGATGATAAATCTCTAGACTAAATCTCATACCATGACCATGGAGCATCTGTAACGCCCTAATTTTCTGAACCGAAATGGTACATAGTGCTTATGACCCCGAGGGACCCTAAGCTAACCCATGACTAATATATGTACCTGTATACTGCAATTCATGATATAATAATGTGGAAAATATGCACAATAGGCCATAAGGTTGAACTAAATTACTATAACATCCATATGGGTGAAAATACCCAAAACAACTGAAAACTAAATCTGAAAGCTAAATCTAAGCGTAAATTTGAAAGCCTCTAAGTACTGTCTAAAATAAGGGGTTGAAGAAAAATGTCTCCAACAAACTCCATAAACTAATAACTGGCTAAAATGATAAATGAATAAATCAACTAATGTCGTTCTCGAATGAAGAGGACTCACTACAACTCTGTATGCTAAATGCGACTGCTATTGCTTGTCTAGAACTCGTGCCTCTGAACCTACGGTGTAACATAAAGAGAAAGAACCATAGCGCAAATACGTCAGTATAACTGGAGTACTAAGTATAGGGGTGAGGTAGAATAATGCAAAGGGTTTACATGCATGAATAATACTACTGGCTGACTGATATAAACGTAAGAGTACAAACATACATTTATAGTAACTAAGATCGTGAGTACGTAATGGCTAAATCTGTATGCTAATACATGGCTAGAACCATAGTTCTAATAACATGGATTACTGTATCTGACAACCCTAAATTTGGTTGAACTGTTTGAGTTCTATGCTATAGATGAATTTGACCATATCTAATTGTCCTGGTATACTGATATTTGAAGAACTGTCTGAGTTTTTTTACTAAAACTATGGGATGTAGTTGTTTAACCGACATGCCCTATACGTTCCGTTATGGCTAAGGTAGGGTCCAATTTCTGCCCTGACTAGAAAGGAGTCAGTACCGTGCCACTGGTAAGGACAATATGTGAGCAACCCTTATATAACAGGAAACTCTAGTGAGAACGGTGGGAACCCTTATATTATAGGTTAAGCCACCTCATATACCCTCATATAAAAGCTGTGATGTCTCAACCTATGCTGGCTACATAGTTCTGGAATGCAAGAATGACTGCTAAGAATCACATCCTTATATACAGGTGAGTTCCCATTCGTGGGTTCACTCGGTGCTAACTCCTACTCCTATCTGAAGAGCCTAAACATGATTCAATTGGCTGTACATGGACAAATTAACTGACTTCCATTGACTGACGGAGTAGTACTATTATTTGAGAGTTAACTAGGATCATTAGATTTTTGAGGTTTCCTGAGTCACATGGTTGACTGAGTTCTATAGATTATAGCTTGACTAAGATTATTGTTAAAACATGACATAGCTCTAGGCACATAGCTATGTTTTTCGGATACGAATACCCATAGAACTCGATAGAAGAAAAATGACACACATGATATGACTTGATCACAAGATTGGAGTCCACAATTCTCTATATCATAAGTAGGCGATAGTATAGTTCATGTATTTAATCAACACCTCAAACATAGTAGGGAAATCATGGATATAATTCATGTACATATTGTATATCTCTATTATCTTGCATGCTTCATACAACCATAATAGAAACACATGAAAAGCATGGAATTTATATTGAAGTGTATCTCTAACATGGACTTGTCATTTAGATATCATGAAATCATGAAAATATGAACTTCTAACATCTTAGGAATTTTATCAAACACCTTACATGTATTCTTTAAGGGATAGGTGGATTTCATACTTGCATTAGTTCAACCCACCCAAAAGTTCATGATTTCCAACTAACAATCACATATATTCCATGAAAAACATCCTTAGATATCATCTTGAAACTTAAACAACAATTATCAACATGTGCATGCTTATATCACCACAAAAGTTTACAAAACAACATTTAAAAGCATTGTTCCTGAAATCTACGAATGAATTGAATCCATAGATAAATACTATGCATACCTTAGTGATTAAATCTTGAAAGAGATCTAATGTTTCTGAAGGTTCTTGAAGAATTTCTTAGGCTCGCTCTTGAGGAGATGATCTTGAGAGAAAACCCTAATCTTGTGGTTGAGATTGTAAGAGAAGGTTTTTATGATGCTTAACTAAAGAAAAATGGGAAAAATTATGCCTCTTTAGGGTTATAAGTCATGAAAGTTGGAGAAAAAGACCAAAATACCCTTATGAAATAAATTCCCAGTTCCTGAAAATCATAGCTGAAGACATTTGTGACAAGGCATCAAAAATGTGGTAAACAATCAAAAATGTCATCACACAGGAGCTGGAATTGATGGTTTCTTCCTAAGTCTGATGACCTTCTTGGTAGGGCATCACAAATATGGTAAGCTACCACGAATTTCATCTCATAGGAGCTCTATTCTGCCTAAGGATAAGGACCTTCATGGTAGGGCATCACAAATATGGTAAGATACCACGAATGTTGTCACTTAGGAGCTGGTTTCTGCCTAAGGCTGATGACCTTCGTAGTAGGGCATCATAAATATGGAAAGCTACCACGAATGTCGTCACACAGAAGCTAGATTCTGCCTAAGGCTGACGACCTTTATGGTAGGACGTCACAAATGTGGTAAGCTACCATGAATGTCATCACACTTTTCCATCCTGACATGCTGGAGTAAAATAGGAATAACTCTTTGCTCCAATATTGGACTTAGGTAAAATTATTATAGTTGGAAAGCTAATTAAATTATCTCTCTGTTAATACGTCATGAGCTCAAAAATTCCAAGTATAATGAGAGATATGCTCGTTTGAAGTTGACTATACTAATATCCTTCTCAAGAATTCAATAGATAAGGAATGTTTTGCTTCGTCTGATAGATGGGAGTTATTTGAAGCCTTAATATATATCTAACCTAATCATAAAACTATAACATAACCATGATGTACTATGCATGAGCTTGCTACATGGCTCTAATATTGGTTTGGATTTTTGGGGGTATTATAATATCTCCCCCTTAGAAATATTCATCCTCGAATGATGACTGCTTGAGAAGGGAGAAAAGATAAAACGATGCATATGATGGTCATGCTCAACTGGCACATGTTTTTAGAACTGAATTGAATTCTAAACTGAATATAGCCTAACTAAACATGCATATCTGATGCATGGCTAAAAAGATGAACTCATAAATGCATGATAATCTATGCACTAATACTTGATACCAATTTTATACTGGAATTTTGAACATGTAACTGAATAAGCTTAAGAAAAATGGTCACCTTGAGATAAGTTTGAATTAGCAAAGAAAAGATGAGGGTACTTGGTTCGAATGTCTGCTTCTGCTTCCCAAGTAGCTCCCTCTGTAGACTAATTTTGCCAATAAACCTTGACAAGAGGGACTTCTTTGTTCCTCAGCCTAAGAGTTTGATAGTCGAGGATTTTGACTAGAATCTCTTCATAAGAGAGACTATTCTAAATGTCAATACTCCGAATAGGTACTACAACTGCTGGGTCACCTATGCACTTCTTCAGCAAAGAGACATGGAAGACTGGATAGATTGAGGCTAGATCTGAAGGAAATTCGTTCTCATAGGCTACCTAGCCAAAGCGACTGAGAATCCTGAAGGGACCGACATATCGGTGACTGAGCTTTCTTTTCTTGCTGAATATCTTCACTCCCTTCATGGAAGAGATCTTGAGATAGACATAGTCATCGACCTCGAATTCGAGATCCTTTCTATGAACATCCACATAAGACTTCTATCGGCTCTGAGCAACCCGAAGTCTTTCTCTGATCAACTGAACTTTCTATAAGTCATCAAATACTAATTTAGGCCGTATGAATGCGGTCTTACTAACTTCGAACCAACCAATCGGAGACCTACATCTCCTACTATAGAGAGCTTCGAATAGAGCCATCTGAATACTTGAGTGATAGCTATTGTTGTATGTGAACTTAATCAAAGAAAAGTGGTCATCCCAGCTTCCCTTGAAATCAGTTGCACACGCCCTTAGCATATCTTCTAGAGTCTAAATGGCCCTTTCTTCTTGACCATCCGTCTGTTGATAAAACATTGTACTGAGATAAAATTGGGTACCAACACCCTTTTAGAATGCTTTCCGAAAGTGAGAGGTAAAATTGGCACCTCTGTCTGAGATGACAAATAGTGGAAAACCATGTAATCTGACCAACTCCCTGATATAGAGTTTGGCATAATCCTTAGCTGAGTAAGAGGTACGACCTGGAAGGAAATAAGCTTACTTAGTCATTCTGTCAACAATGACCCAAACTGAATCATACTGATGACATGTTCTAGGCAAACCTGTCACGAAGTCCAGGTTCACTTCTTCCCACTTCCAAGTAGGAATAGTGAAATTCTGCATGGAACCACTAGGTTTTTGATGATCTATCTTAACCTACTGAGATGTAGAGAACTTAGTCATAAACTCTGCAATGTCCCTCTTCATCCCACTCCAGCAATAGATCTCCCATAAGTCATGGTATATCTTGGTGGCCCCTGGCTGAATATAGTATCGCACACCATGCGCTTTCGCAACAATTCACTGCCTCAAGTCATCTACATCGAGAACACACAGATGCCCTGACAACGAAGAACACCATCTCCTCCTTTGGAGAAAACCTCTACTTCCTGACTCTAAACTATCTCTTTTAGCTTGACAAGGCTAGGATCCATGTCTTGCTTCTCTTTCACCTGGAAAACTAGAGATGACTATGAACTACTCTGAACACATACACCAACTTCTGAAGAGTGGACTAAGAGAACGCCTAGTCTGGAAAACTGATGAATCTCATCTGTTAATTTCTTCTTACTATTCTTAACATGGGAAACATTACCCTTGGACAGTCTACCGAGTGCGTCAGCCACTATATTAATCGTGCCAGGATGATAAAGGACACTCATGTCATAATCCTTCAAGAGCTCTAACCACCTTATCTGATGAAGATTGAGATCTTTTCGGGAAAAGACATACTGAAGGCTCTTATGATCTGTGAAGAAGTCTACATGAACACCGCATAGATAATGCCTCCAAATCTTTAAGGGAAAGACAACTGCTGCTAACTCAAGGTCATGAGTAGGATGATTCTTCTCATTGGGCTTTAACTGTCTAGAGGCGTAGGATATAATTCTACCATGCTGCATGAGGACACAACCCAAACCTATTCTATATGCATCACAATACACTATGAATCCATCAGAACCATCGGGAAGTGCTAAAACTGAAGCTGAGGTGAGTCGAGTCTTCAACTATTGAAAACTCTTCTCGTAAGGTTCTGACCACTAAAACTTGACCTTCTTCTGAGTCAATCTGGACATAGGAGATGCCATAGAATAAAATCCCTCAACAAACTGCCGGTAGTAGCCAGCCAAACCCAAGAAACTCCTGATATCTGATAAAGAAATAGGGCAAGGCTAGTTTCTTACTGCTTTGGTTTTCTGAGGATCTACTCTAATGCAATCACCAGAAATAATGTGTCCAAGGAATGCTACTGATCTTAGCCGAAATTCGCACTTACTAAACTTGGCAAACAACTGGTGATCCCTGAGAGTTTGAAGAACAATTATGAGATGGTCTAAATGATCATGCTCTGTGCGAGAATAGACCATAATATCATCAATGAAGACTATGATGAATGTTTCCAAGTACTGCTTGAACACCTGGTTCATCAAGTCTATGAAAGATGCAGAGGCATTGGTAAGACCAAATGACATGACTAGAAATTCAAAGTGACCATACCGAGTATGAAAAGATGTCTTCGGAATGTCACATTCTCTAACTCTGAGATGATAATAGCCTGATCTGAGGTCTATCTTGGAGAAATAACTGGCACCCTAAAGTTGGTCAAACAATTCATCTATCCTGGGCAGCGGATACCTATTCTTTACCGTGACTTTGTTGGGCTGAAGGTAATCAATACACATTCTGAGAGAACTATCTTTCTTACGCACGAATAAGACGGGCGCACCCCATAGGGATACACTAGGCCTGATGAATCCCTTGTCTAAGAGATCTTCAACTGATCTTTTAGTTCCTTAAGTCATGCTGGTACCATTCTGTATGGCGGAATAAAAATCGGTCGAGTATCTAGGTGAAGGTCTATGCCAAAGTCTATTTCCCTTTCGGAAGGGATGCCTTGAGGATCTTCGGGAAAGACATCTGAATATTCATTAACCACTGGGACTGATTTGAGATTGGGAGATTCGGAACTAGAACCCTTAATATGCACTAGATGATACATACACCCCTTAGAAATTATTTTCCTTGCCCGAAGGTAGGAAACAACCTGACCCCTAAAAGATGATGTGCTACCCTTCCACTCTAGGACGGGTTCATTCAGGAACTGAAACTGAACTATCCTATTTCTGCAGTTGACTATGGTATAGCAAGAATGAAGCCAATCAATGCTGATAATGACATCAAAATCAGTCATCTCTAACTCAACTAAATCTACTGATGTAGATTTCTGAAATATCATAATCGGGCAGTTCTTGTATACCCGCCAAGCTAGGATGGTTTTACCCGCTGGGGTAGAGACTGAAAAGGGCTCTGCTAAAATTTTAGGACTGATTCCAAAATCGCCTGCTATGTATAGAGTGACAAAAGACAAGGATGCACCTAGGTCTAGGAAAGCATAAACATGAACATGGAAAATCTATAACGTACCAGTAACGACATCAAAAGAATTTTACTGATCCTGTTGGGTATGAAGAGCATAGCGTCTATTTAGGCGTTGCCCACTAGTAGCACCGGAAGTGGCACCCTGCTGGTTTGGGTGATTGGACTGAGCTGTGGAATGATTTTACTGACCCTAAGAACCTGGCTGAGGACAACCCCTAACTCTATGGCCTGGCTTTCTATAACCAAAACAAATGCCTTGACCGGCTCTACACACACCCTGATGGTGCTTATTGCAGGTGTGACACTGAGGATAAGTGCGGGCACTTCTAACACTGCTCTAAGATTAAGAGCCTAGTGCTCTGTCTCTATTTCTTTCCCTGAACTTCAGTACTGGGGCACTAGCGGAGGAAGAGGCTGGAACTACTGACTTACGATGAAATCGCAAACAATTTTCTCTCTCTGATTTGGGCTGAGCAAAAGTAAAACTGCCTGCTCTTGCTCTCTTGTTCTTCCTCTCCCTAGTCTTAACCTTCTAATCCTCTATCTATTGAGCATGGGTCATGAGCCTGGCTAAAGTCATATCACTGTTCAGCATCGCAGACCAACACTCATTTACCATGCTATCATTTACCCCCAACACAAACTTACTCATTTTAGCCCTGTTGTCTGCAACCACATGAGGGGCATAACTGGCTAGCTGAGTAAATCTAAGAGAATACTCTCTAACTGTCATATTTCCCTACCTAAGATTGATGAACTCAAGAACTTTGGCCTCTCTCAACTCTTGGGGAAAGAATCTATCTATGAAAGCCGTGACGAATTCTTCCCACTCAACAGGACTTGCATCCTCTAACCTTTCTGTTAACCACTACTTGTACCAAGTGTGAACGACATCCTGCAATTGGTATGTGGCTAAATCGGCACTCTAAAAAGAAGAGACTCCCATGATATCAATGACCTTCTGGACTTAGTCAATGAATTCTTGAGGATCCTCAACTGGCTTAGACCCAAAAAAGGACGGAAGGTTTAATCAGGTGAAGTCCCGAATCCTAGCTGCTGCTGAATTGGCCGAAATGACTGTTGGTCATTTATTCTAGGCAGCTACAGACTGATCAAGAGTGGTAAATGCGATCTTGAACTCCTCATGAGAAATATGTTCACCTAAAGGATCTTCGAGATGAGGAGCTGGCTGATTTCTTCTCTTTGGTGGCATGTTTCTGAAATAAGAGAAGAGCGGATTAGACAAAGAGACTGGCTTGAAATAAAATTTACTAGCACGACATGAATACTGAAGAAAGGGAACTGTTCCTAAAACATCTCATAGCCTCTTGTACATAAATGTGGCGCGCAACACACCCATGTACAAACTGATACCAAGTTTGTAACACCCCGATTTTCTGAATTGGAATGCTACACGGTTCTTATGACAATCCATGACTGATATCTGTACCTATATACTGCAATTCTTGACATAATAATGTGGAAAATATGCACAATAGTCCATAAGGTTTAACTAAAATAATATAACGTCCATATCGGCAAAAAATAGCCAAAATAACTGAAAATTGAATCTGAAAGCTAAATCTGAGCGTAAATCCAAAAGCCTCTAAGTACTGTCTGAAATAAGGAGTATAAGGAACATGTCTCCAACTAACTCCGTAAACTGATAACTAGCTAAAATAATAAATGAATAAATCAACTAATGTCGTCCTCGAGTGAAGAGGCCTCACTGGAACTCTGTATGCTGAATACGACTGCTACTGTTAGTCTGGGACTCGTGCCTCTGAACCTATGGTGTAACATGAAGAGAAAGAACCATAGTGCAAATACGTCAGTACAACTGGAGTAATGATTATACGAGTGAGGTAGGCTAATGCAAAGGGTTTACATGCATGAATAATACTATTGACTGACTGATATGAATGTAAGAGTATAAAACATACATACATAGTAACTAAGATCGTGAGTACATGATGGCTAAATCTGTATGCTAATATATGGGTAGAATTGTAGTTCTGATAACATGGATAACTGTATCTGATAACCCTGAATCATAAGTAGGGGATAGTATACTTCATGTATTTAATTAACACCTCAAACATGGTAGGGAAAGCATGGATATAATTAGTGTACATATTGTATATCTCCATTATCTTACATACTTCAAACCACCACAATACCAACACATGAAAAGCATGGAATTCATATTGATGTTTATCGCTAACATGGACTTGTCATTTAGATATCATGAAATCATGAAAATATGAACTTCTAACATCCTAGGCATTTTATCAAACACCTACATGCATTCTTTAAGGCATAGGTGGATTTCATACTTGCATTAGTTCAACCTATCCAAAGTTTATGATTTTCAACCAACAATCACATATATTCCCTGAAAAATATCCCTAGATATCATCTTGAAACTTGAACAACAATCATCAACGTGTACATGCTTATATCACCATAAAATTTTACAAAATAACATTTAAAAGAATGGTTATTGAACTCTATGAATGAATTGAATCCATAGATAAACACTACGCATACCTTAGTGATTCAATCTTGAAAGAGATCTAATTTTTCTGAAGGTTCCTAAAGAATTCCTTAGGCTTGCTCTTAAGGAGACGATCTTGAGAGAAAACCCTAATCTTGTCATTGAGAGTGTAAGAGAGGATTTTTAAGATGCTTAACTAATGAAAAATGGGAAAAATTACGCCTCTTTGGGGTTATAAGTCATGAAAGGTGAAGGAAAAGACCAAAATACCCTTATGAAATAAATTCCTAGTTCCTGAAAATTATAGTTGACGACATTTGTGACAAGGCATCAAAAATGTGTTAAGCCGTCAAAAATATCATCACACAGGAGCTGGAATTGATGGTTTCTGCCTAAGTCTAATGACCTTCGTGGTAGGGTGTCACAAATGTGGTAAGCTACTATGAATGTCATCACACAGGAGCTGGATTCTACCTAAGGCTGATGACCTTTATGGTAGGGCGTCACAAATATTGTAAGCTACCACGAATATCGTCACTTAGGAGCTGGTTTCTGCCTAAGGCTGACGACCTTCATGGTAGGGCATCACAAATGTTGTAAGCTACCATGAATGTCATCACACAGGAGCGGGATTATTCCTAATGCTGACGAGCTTTGTGGTAGGGCATCACAAATGTGGTAAGTTACCACGAATGTCGTCACATTGTTTCCATCCTAACATGCTGGAGTAAAATAGGAATAACTTTTTGCTCTGATATCGGATTTAGGCAAAATTGGTATCTTTGGAAAGATAATTCAATTATTTATCTGTTGATAGGTGATGAGTTCAAAATTTCCAATTATAATGAGATATATACTTGTTTGAATTTGATTATACCAATATTCTTCTCAAGAATTCAATCGGTAAGGAATATTTTGATTCGTCTGATAGCTGGAAGTTATTTAAAGCCATAATATACATCTAACCTACTTATAAAACTATAAAATAACCATGATGTACTATGAATGAGCTTGTTACATGGGTCTAATATTGGTTTAGATTTTTAGGGGTATTACAGCATCTAAATAGAGTTACATAAGTTTAAAGTTTGGACATCTAAACCCAATAAAAGAAACATAGCCTAAAACTAGATAATACTAAATGATAGCCTCCACGGACAATGTAATGGTTAACCTCAGCAATGAAATTCTCACATATAGACTGTCATCCACTACTCTCTCCTTCTATTATAGTATCTACAGACACGCAAGTAAGAAGTAATCTATATATAAATATAACTTAGTACGATCCTCAAATCGCTACTTTAATACTCCTCAAAGAAGTGTTAAAAAATACAAGGCACAACAAAATACATAAATAATATGCACATAATATCTCTTATAAGGTAATGCTTAATAAGATCCAAATACAAGTTTTAAAAAAATACTTTATACCTCAACTCAATCTAATCTCATGGTATGTCAAAAACTAAAGTGAAGGTGATAATCCTAGCACCTCGACAAGTCCACAACAGTATATATAATGCCTCAAAGTTTACTATGGAAGCATGTTCAAGACTCTAACAAATTACGGCAGCATAAGTATGCCCCTCACTTGTTACAACAGCTATGTATGCCCCTAGAGACTATAATGATACGAAAAAAAAATATTTTTAATGCCCCAATGTCACCTCACAGATTACCACTAAGTAATCATCACTACACTTCATAAAATACATATCCACAACTAGGAAAAGTCCAAGGAATCTGTCAAGTTCACGCTTGACCAAACCCATACACAAAGAATATTTTTTTTTATAAAAAAAGCTTGTTTGAAAAGAAAGCATCAAAGATTAAGGTCTCACTTACTTCTCTAACTATAATTTTCTCAGCCTCACATTTGTAAAGTACCATTCAAATCGCCTCCAATGGCTTCAATATACAAAAATATATTAATTATCAAAATCAATTATGTTAATCAAAGTCATACTCATGATTAAAATATGAATGATCCATTGTGTATAAGCAGTTAAAAGTGAAAATCAATAATTCCCAACAAGTACCAATGAACAGTGGATCAAAATACCGAAAAGAGAGATCATACTTTACTATTTTCTTAGATGATTATCAATAATTCCCATATTACTATGATTTCATTAGTAGAATATGTTCGGATCATTATTCAATCATTTAGTTCTTCACATAAAAGTGGTGAAAATTGAAGATAAGAAAACTACCCTACTTATAATACCTTGTAAGATCTTAAGCTTGATTTATCTCTAAGTTGAATGCTTAAGAGGTCTAAGGCTTGAAAATCCCATAAAGTGTTGAGGACTTAGTCATTTTCAAGACCTCTAAACTTTTTAGATTTTTAGTTTGGCCTTTCCGATCTCAAAATTTTGTTTTTTAAGTTGATTCATGGTTAGGGAGATTAAGAGTATGTCTCAGGTGAGTTTTAATTTTTTTGGATGAGGTTAGGGACGTATTTGGATAGTAAAAATAGTGAAGAAATTTGATAAGGCCATGATGCATTACTCACTCCCATGGTGAGGAGCTCTATGATGCGTTATGTCTCCGCCAGAGTAATCGACACGGTGTGTTGCTCTCTCCTATGGAGAGAGAGGCGCAGCGCATGGATCTGTACCACATAGTATAGTGGCTTAAGTTCCCAAGGGGAATTTGAGTTATTTCCCTCATCCTATTTCATTCGTAACACGATTTGGGGCTTCTTCAAAGGAAATTATTCACCCCTTTCACTCCAACTTGCTCTCAAGAAACCTTTCTTCTTCCCCAAGAATAAATTCAAGATTAATTCTTGAGAAATCAAGATGTTCAAGCTTCTAATCCAACAAATATTTAAGAATTCACTTGTTAAGGTATGTGGGATGTTAATCCATGGGTCCCTTTTACCCATGGAGGCCAAAAACTCTCTTTTAGTTTAATTTATAAGTTTATACATGTTTAAGTTGAAATAAATCCATGAATCTCTAGTTCATTCAATTACAAGTTATGGTTACAAGTGTTTTGAAGTGGAATGGGTCATATCATTTTTTGAGTGTTGGAATTCGCATGTCATGTTTAATTAATTTTAGGATAAATCCCCAAATTTTGAATTTAGTCATGTAATACTATTGCTTTCTCATTCTTAAGACATTCCTATGTTCAAGTTCAAGATTCTCACATGTTTTATGAAATGCCCATGTTTTGGTTCTTTTAACCATGATTACATACTATAGCATTTCAAGTTTGATATCGTATTTTAATAATCATTCAGTGTTGGTGGGTTATAAACACCCGATACTATATGTTTTATGTGATTTCAAATTTTAAAGTAGTGATTCAGTTAAACCTTATATATTACACTTTTCTCAATTGATATAACCATAATGAGCAGTATAAGAAATAATGTTCAATTCAACTTAGTTCAGTTTAGCACCAGTGTCAGTTCAGTTGGGAGTGAGATTTAGCACCGAGCAAACCTAGCGATTGGGGCTCACCTGCCAGTTAGTACTGGGTCTTTATTAGTAGTCCCTAAGTTCCAAAACAACATAGTTAGCATAGGATTATGAGATGTCACCCACTAGATTAGGACTGACACTCTTTTAGGAGTTACCCACTAGTTTAGAACTGACTATCTATTCCTTCTGGACATTAGCCTTATGGATCCACGTCCTCGGTCTTGTGTTAGTACTCGTGGAAAGGTATTGACACCCTTCCAACTAGGGTTACAAGTTGGATCCTGATTAGCTTAGATTGGGGCAAGTCGATTACATGATACTTCCATTAGTCTCAGTACAATATTCAGTGTTATCCAATTTAGGTTTGCTTGACCAGGTGTATAGATTTTTTGTTATTCACTTATACAGCTTTTAATTGTTCCAATTACAAAATTTCTCAGAAACATGTTTATGCTTGGTCTTGCATTCTCAAATATTACATGGTCATGAATTTATGCTTAGTTACCTCATGAATTTTAGCCATTCCTCATCTCATATACTAGTATATTTAAAGTACTGAACATATACATTTCATTGTGCTATGTTGTCTTATAACATAGGTTCGGACGCACAGTTTCTCGATCTCTCTTAAATATCTTAGCATTACTCAACTGTAGTAGTGGTGAGTCCTCAACCATCGAGGACATGATTTTTTTTGTTTTAATTATTTCAATACATTATTATGTTCAAACAATTAGAGTTAGTCGAGGATATGTCCTATCAACTCTTCATGATGTTTAGAGGCTTTTAGACAATCAGTTAGACAGTCAGTCAGTTACTTTAGTATTATTCATTGTTTCTAATAGATTGTTGGTTTCTATTATCTTATCAGACATTTCAAACATGTGTTGATACATATTTTAGCATTTAGTTTTATAGAATCTTATCAGTTTATCTTTTGCACATGTGCTGTATCACTATTTTGATCAATGCTCACAGCAAGTAAAAGCTCATGGTTATCTTGTGGTCACTTGTGGTCATAAGCACCATTATTGTGACAAGGGGTAGCCTCGGGTCCTTCTACTACTTGTACAAAACGTTGATATGCAAATATCTGAGGCAAATTTTACTAATGATAACTAACTAACTGCTATGAAATTTAAGTAGCACATGCCAACCATTCCTTCCACTAGCTTTCCAAAAGACAATGCTACTTCCAATCGTTTTTTTTGTTTTCCTATTCCTTTAATAGAAACTCATTGCAAACCTATTAATTAATTCATGATACCATTATAAATGGATTTCATTATATTTCAATCATGCATAAAATTTTTTTGACAAGAACACTACCATCACAACACGTACTAATTTAAATTATAACTAATTCTACATTCCTATAATTTTCACTTAGAGAGAAACCTTCTTTGAACTCCCCAAAAATCATTTCCAATAAGTTTGTCGTGTACTCTTCCAATATTATGGAATTAGAAAAACCCCTAATAATCTACTTCTTACATTGCTTTAGCCATGGAAACTAAACAATGGTGTTGGTGTGTCCCACTGCTTTTAAATTCTCTTACTTAATGTTAATAATATGGTCAAATTACCCATTTACCCTTTATTAAAAGTCTAAGTTATTACACTTATATTTTCATGGACACACATATCCACGCTTCCTGCCACATAGCAATCTATTCTCAACTCGTTAGTATACTAAATCTACACCTCAAACATCATAACCTAATAATTTAACAAAATTCTAAATCTATACCAACATTTCACATAGTGTATTTATATGTCCCTTAATTCAGCCCTAAATACCACTATATAACAACTCCCTAGACTTCTCTATATAAAGAAATTCAAGAACATGAACTAGGTAGACATTGCACTTATAACTCAAGATCGAGTACACCTCATTCTTATAACCTAAGGCTCTTATCCTTCTAATTAGTTAGACACAATTTCTACTTCAACGCTAGACATCACGTATATATTATAATTACCCACTCCAATTTTTTATAAGTTATCAACTGTAATACCCTATACTTTTCTTAGCCTAAATTCATTCCTAGAATGTTAAGAAATATCTTCCAAAATTAATAACATTTATTTCATATAGAATTTTCCAGATATAGGCTTTCTATTGTGTGAAAAATTAAATAAGCTTTCCAACGATATAAAATTTTCGTAAATCCGATAACCGAGTAAAAAGTTATAGCGATTTCAAGTTTCAGTCATAAAACACTGTGATTTGGGCTAGTAGCGCATCACGAAGAAGTGTAAAATCACAATTTTCAAATTCCAGTAAGACTTCATAATTCCAACGCATCACGTAATATCCCATCTCACAGTTGTCACTTTCCAGTGAAGCTCCGTGATCATGGTGCATCGTGGAGGAGTACCATTTCACATTTGTCGATTTCCAGTAGCCGAACACAATATTGGTGCATTGCACCAGTGGAAAAAACGACATTTCAAAGGGGCACCGCGATGGTGGTGCTTCGTGGAGAAAGCCCAGTTCCCACTCATCCTTTTCTAGTAAGCCACCGCGACTGTGGTGCATCACGGTGGCCAGCCAAATTGGAAAAATGTGCTTTTTGTAGTTCCGACTTTGAGTTGAAAAAGGGAATTTTGGTAAATTCCCAAGGCCCCAATTTGTCCAAAACATAAGATTAAGCATATTCAAGGCACTTTATAGCCAAATTCATTTATTCTCTCTCAAAGCAAAACCCTAAAGATCCAAAGCTTCTTCTTTAAGAAATCAAAATCCTCCATTAATTCTCCAAGAAAGCATAAGATTAAGGATTCCCAAAGCAAGATAATCAAGAACCCATCCCCAAGAACTCAAATAGGGATCAATAACTCAAGTTTCTACACTTAATCATCTATCTAGGTATGTAGGGTTTATGAACAAGGATCTTCTCTCATCCTTGTGCCTAAAACCAAGTTTTCTATTACAAATTCATATGATTTTGAATGTTTATACATGATTTCAAATTAGGTTTTATACCTCTTGTTCCCAATTGCAAGATTATGAGTTTTTGAATGATTTTAGAAGGTTAATTGAATGTCTATGCTTAAATTTTGATGTATATTACAGAAATTTCCAAATTTTAAGTCGATTTATGAATGTTTGTATTACCATGAATGAATATTATGATGTTTCAACAAGAGATTGTAGTATGGATTATTATCCCAAGATTGATTATTAAGATTTCAAGAAAGATGATACTTTAAGCATCTTATGAGCAGATTATTTATAATTTTAAGTAAAGCTTTGATCTTTCTATCATTGATTTAGCTTTGGAATCCACTTTACAGATTATTACAATTTATAGAACTCATAACAACTTTATTGATAGATTTACTCAAATAAATGCAAATTGGTTTTTGATGTAACCCTTTATGCTAGTTTTAAAATAATTGATTTCCAAAGGTTTTAGCATACAAATTTAAGAGGGAGTAGTATTTAGCACCGAGTAAAAAGTGTGGAATTAGCATGCTCTATCTTCTACAGAACTATGAGCCAACGTAGGTACAAATTGAGATTATTCCCATTTCTATATGGATGACAAATTTAGCTTGTGATCGATCACATGTTAAGTAGGTCATACTCCCCGGTAAGAGTATGACAACTCTCCCCAATGTGAGGTTTCTTCCATAGGAGGACAAGACATTGGACTCCATGTAGATCACAGGGTTTATGTCGGTTAGGAGAACCTCCTTGTTTGGTAAAAGAAATGAAAAGCATAATAGAAAATATTTTAGAAAACTAAGTGTAAAGGCTCACAAATTTATTCAGATTATGTTTTACAGAAAGATAATAGCTAATAGCTTTAGATTTCATCTTTTAGATTTTAGCGTGAGTCCTTTCTACACTTAGACAGTATGATTTAAAGAGAGAATACAAGTACAACTTTTAGATAGCTTTCAGAACCTATTATAGTCATTTTGAGTTGGTAGTACTATCCTTAGGACTAACCAATTCCCCAGTAGCATTCATGACCTTGATGAACAGAGTGTTCAAACAGTATCTGGATATGTTTGTTATATTCTTTATTAATGATATTCTTGTCAATTCTCATAGTGAGGATGATCATGTAGACCATCTTAGAATTGTGTTGCAGACTCTTCGAGATCAATAGTTGTTTACCAAATTTAGCAAGTGCAAATTTTGCTAAGGTTCGTAGCTTTCCTTGGTCATATTGTTTCCGGTGATGGTGTTAGAGTTGATCTTCAAAAGATAGAAATTGTAAGAAATTGGTCTAGACCCATCTAACCATCAGACATTAGGAGTTTCTTAGGTATAGCTGGTTATTAAAGTTGTTTTGCTATGGTTTTCTTGTCTATTGGATCTCCTATGTCTAGATTGACCCAAAATAAAGTTAAGTTTTAGTGGTCAAATTCCTGTGAAAAGAGTTTTCAAGAGTTAAAGACTACACTCACTTCTGCCCTAGTGTTATCGTTACATGATAGTTCAAATGGTTTTGTGGTGTATTGTGATCCTCTAAACTTGGTTTTGGTTTTTTTTTGATACAGAGAGGTAAGGTCATAGCCTATGCCTCTATAAAGCTTAAGCCTCATGTAAAGAACTACCCAACCCATGACCTTGAGTTAGCTATTGTTGTGTTTGCTTTAAAAATCTGAAGACATTATTTGTATTGGGTGCATGTCTTTGTGTTCACGGATCACAAAAGATCGCAGTACGTGTTTACTTAGAGAGAGTTGAATCTGCGTTAGAGAAGGTGGTTAGAATTGTTGAAAGATTATGATATGAGTATGTTGTATTATCCGGGAAAGGCCAATGTAATGGCAGATGCCCATAGTAGATTATCTATGGGCAGTTTTGCTAATGTGGAGAATGATAAGAAAGAGTTAGCTTGGTAAGTTCACTGTTTTGCTATATTGGGTATTAGGTTGGTTGATTCAGCTGAAGGGAATGTTTGGGTTCAGAGTAATTCTTAATCTTCCATTGTTTTAGAAGTGAAAGAGAAGCAATATAAGGATTCTAGTTTGGGGAAACTGAATAAGTAATTTAAAGACCAAAAGGTAGAGGTTTTCTCCTAAGGGGGAGATGGTGTGTTGAGGTACCAAATTAGATTATGTGTACCATGTGTTGATGATTTAACGCAGCGGATTATGGTGGAAGAAAATGGTATGTGTTATTCTATTCATCCCAGCGCTACAAAAATGTACCGCGACTTATGGGAAATCTATTGGTGGAGTGGTATGAAGAGAGATTTAGTAGAGTTCATAGCCAAGTATGCAACTTGCCAATAGGTTAAGGTAGAGAATAAAAGACCTGGTGGTTTGTTGCAAGAGTTTGGTATTCCTACTTTTAAGTGGGAAGAGGTTAATGTGGATTTTGTGAGTATTTAACCTCATTCGCATCGTCAGCACGATTCGATTTGGGTTATTGTAAGCAGATTGACTAAA
This sequence comes from Capsicum annuum, assembly GCF_002878395.1. Taxonomy (NCBI): domain Eukaryota; kingdom Viridiplantae; phylum Streptophyta; class Magnoliopsida; order Solanales; family Solanaceae; genus Capsicum; species Capsicum annuum. The sequence goes on along the minus strand of NC_061113.1, from coordinate 39,495,854 downwards.
TCAGATCATTTCTTTCCAATTTATATGTCTTATATGGCTAAAGATTATGCTAAGTTGTATATCTGAGAGATGGTTAGATTGCATGGAGTTCCTTTATCTATCATTGCTGATAGGGGTACTCAGTTTAACTCTCAGTTTTTGAAATCTTTTTACAAGGGTCTTGGTACCCAAGTTCATCTTAGTTCAGCTTTTCATCCATAGACAGATGGTCATGTAGAAAGGACCATTCAGACCTTAGAGGATATGTTGAGAGCTTGTGTTCTTGATTTCAAAGATAGTTAGGTTGAGTATTTGCCATTGATTGAGTTCGTTTATAATTATAGTTAGGATGGGAGTATTCAAATGGTCCCGTTTGAGGATTTTTATGGGTAAAGATATAGATCACCAGTTGATTGGTTGAAGCTATGGAGAAAGTTTAGTTGATTAGAGAAAGTTTGAAAGCAGCCTAGAGTCGTCAAAAATCTTAAACAGATGTATGAAGAAAAGATCTTAAGTTTGAGGTTGATGATCTAGTGTATTTCAAAGTTTCACCCATGAAAAGGATGAAGAGATTTGGCAAGAAGGGGAAACTTAGTCCACGTTATGTTGGTCCCTTTTGTATTTTGAATCATATTGGGAAGGTGGCATATGAGCTTGATCTACCCACAAATTTATCCTCAGTTCATCCAGTATTCCATGTGTCCTTGTTTAAGAAGTGCATGGAAGATTCTGCTGTTGTGGTTCCTCTAGAAAGCACAGATATTCAAATTAGTCTTTGTTATAAAGAAGTTCCAATAGAGATTCTTGATCATCAGATTCCTAGACTAAGGAACAAAGAAGTTCCCTTGGTCAAAGTCCTATGGCGAAATTAGTCGGTTGAGGGTGCTACTTGGGAAGAAGAAGTAGACATGTGTTCCAAGTATCCTCATCTCTTCTCCATGAACTAAGATTCAGCCGAAGGTAATAGTCTTCATTTATTCAGTTCTTTTCCAGTCTCAGATTCTTCTATATAATTTTTTCATGTAAACACATGCACTTACAAATCAGTTCAGTAGCTCATTATGTTGAAAATCAGTCATTCAGTTTATTTTTGTATTCTCATGATAGCTTATAGCCTCAGATTCCACAGTAATTCAAGCTTAACTAGCCACATTCGAGGATGAATATTCCTAAGGGGAGATATTGTAATACCCCATACTTTTTCTAGCATAAATTCATTCCTAAAATGTTAAGCGATAGCTTCCAAAATGAATAAAATTTATTTCATATGGAATTTTCAAGATCTAGTCTGTCTATTGTGTGGGAAATTGAACAAGCTTCCCAACGATATAAGATTTGCCTAAATTCGATAGCCGAGTAAGAAGCTATGGCAATTTTAAGTTTCAGTCATAAAACATCATGATTTGGGCCCGTAGAGCATCATGGAGAAGTGTAAAATCACAATTTTCAAATTTTAGTAAGACTCTGAGATTCCACCACATCGCGGTGATATCCGATCTCACAATTCTCACTTTCTAGTAAAGCTCTGCAATCATGGCGCATGGCGGAGGAGTCCCATTTCACATTTGTCGATTTCCAGTAGCCCAACACGATATTGGTGCATCGCACCAGTGGCCAAAATGGCATTTCAAAGGGGCACCACGATAGTAGCGCGTCACGGAGAAAGCCCAGTTCCCATTCATCCTTTTATAGTGAGCAACTGCTATTGCAGCACGTCACGGTGGCCAGCCAAATTGGAAAATATGTGTTTTACGATTTTGACTTTACGTTTAAAAAGGGCATTTTGGTAAATTTCCAAAGGCCTCAATCCATCCAAAACATAAGATTAAGCATATTCAAGGCACTTTATGGACAAATTCATCTATTCTCTCCTAAAGAAAAACCCTAAAGCTCCAATGCTTCTTCTCCAAGAAATAAAAATCCTCCATTGATTCTCCAAGAAAGCTTAAGATTAAGGACTCCCAAGGCTAGATAATCAAGAACTCATCCCCAAGAACTCAAATACGGATCAATAACTTAAGTTTTTTCATCTACTCATCTATCTAGGTATGTAGGGTTTATGAACAAGGATATTCTTTCATCCTTGTTCCCAAAACCAAGTTCTCTATTACAAATTCATATGATTTTGAATGTTTATGCATGATTTTAAATTAGGGTTCATATCCCTTGTTCCCAATTGTAACATTATAAGTTTTTGAATGATTTTAAAAGTTGAATTGCATGTCTATGCTTATATTTTCATGCATATTGGAGAAAATTCTAGATTTTAAGTTGATTCATGAATTTTTGTATTACCAAGCATGACTATTATGATGTTTTAACATGACATTGATGCATGGATTGTTATCCCAAGATTGATTATTAAGATTTCAATAAAGATGATACTTTAAGCATTTTATGAGTAGATTATTTACAGTTTTCAGTAAAGCATTGATCTTTCGATCATTGGTTTAGCTTTGAAATTCACTTTATAAGTTATTACAATTTACAGAACTCATAACAACTTTATTTATAGATTTACTCAGATAAATGCATAACTGGTTTTTCATATAATCCCATATGCTAGTTTAAAAAGTGGATTTCCAATGGTTTGAGCATATAAATTTAAGAGAGAGTAGCACTTTGTACCGAGCGAGAAGTGTGGGATTAGCATGCCCTATCTTCTACAGAACTACGAGCCAACGTAGGTGCTGGTTGAGACTATTCCCATTTCTATATGAATGAAAAATTTAGCTTATGATCGATCACATGGAAAGTAGGCTATACTCCCTGGCAAGAGTATGACACCTATCCCCAACATGCAATTTCTTCCTTAGGAGGAAAATAATTTGGACTCTATGTAGCTCACATGGTTTATGTTGGTTAAGAGAACCTCCCTGTTAGCCAAAAAGAAAAGAAAAGAATAACAGAAAAGATTTTAGAAAACTAAGTGTAAAGGCTCAGAAATTTATTCAGATTATGTTTGATATAATGATAATAGCTTTAGATTTTAGCTTTCAGATTTTAGATTTTAGAGTGAGTCCATTCTACTCTTAGACAGTATGATTTAAAGAGAGAATACAAGTACATCTTTTAGAACTAAATGTTATGACTCACTAGGGTTATAAAGTATTATTTGCTTCTTATAATTATTATTTCCAGTATTTCAGATATTCCGGCTTATGTGAGTCATTTACATTTAGCATGCATTGTTTTATAAATGATGATGATGATATAATGTTCTTACTTACGCATATCACCCCTATATACTCAGTACATCCTCAAAGTACTGATCCACATATACATCTATGTGCTATATTGTCTCATAATGTAGGTTTATGAGCTCAGTATCAGTAGTGTGAGTAGTTCGAGCATCTCCATATATATCCAATAGTTAGTGCGTCCTTATAGTTTGGCGACTTATTCATTCAGATTTTACAGTTTATCACTTTATGAGATTTTGCAATCTTTTTAGACAGTAGGAGTTAGCTAGGGATTTGTCCCAGTGACGCTCTAGTTATTAGTAGTAGAAGCTTGTCACACTTCTTGTTTTGATTTAGATTTTTCAGTATTAATGTTTCAAACATTATTCCCAGATATTTCATATAGTTTCTACATTCTATTATAATTTTTATGTCTATATTTCTAATATTGTGAGATTTAGGCTCAGTAGTGTGTAGACAGGGTTATCTTAAGTCTACGCTAATACCCTATAAATTTTCCTAGCTTAAATTATTTTTTATAAATTTAACGAATAGATTCCAAAATAAAAAATATTTATTTCATTTGGAAAATTGAATAAGCTTTCCATCAATACCAAATTCGCCCAATTCAGACACTCGATGAAGGAGTTATGATGTTTTCAAGTTAACAGTGTGCCACTTGGGCAGTCACCGCATCGCAGAAGTGGTTAAGTTCATAATTGTCATTGTCCAGTGGACCTCCATGATATTGGCGCATTACAGAGAAATTCATTTTCCTATTTGTCAATTTCCAGTAGCCCAACGCTATAGTGGCGCATCGCGCCGAAGGACAAAATGGTATTTCTATAGGGCATCACAATGGTGATGCGCCGCGTTGGAGTTCCAGGGACCAATTGTTAAAATCCAAAGGGACAACGTGATAGCTCCGCATCATGGATGTCCCGAATTTCCCAGTCATCAAATTCCAGTGAGCCAGCACGATAGTGGTGCGTTGTAGGGGACCATTAAATCAGGACCCCAGTTCATTTTTCCAGTTCCGCTTATAAGTTTAAAGAGGGTATTTTGGATAAGTCTCAAGCCCCCAATATGTCCAAACACAAGATTAAATCCATTCTAAACCTATTATGCTCATTATTTGTCAATTTTCTCTCAAACAAAACCCTAGAGCTCCAAAGCTTCTTCTCCAAGAAATTAAAATCCTTCATTAATTCTCTAAGAAAGCTTAAAAATTGAGGAATCCCAAGGCAATATAATCAAGAACCCATTATCAAGAACTCCATAGGAATCCAAAATTCAGGGTTTCTTTATCTAATCATCCAGCAAGGTATATGAGGTTTATGAACAAGGATCTTCTTTCATCGTTGTGCCTAAAACCATATTTTGATTAAAAATTCATATGATTTGGAATGTTTATATATGAATTTCAAATTAGACTTCATACTCATTATTGCTATTTGCAAAGTTATGAGTTTTAAAAATATTTTGAAGATGAATTGCTTGCCTATTTTCATATTTTCTGCCTATTGCAGTAAATTATAGATTTTGAGATGAATTATCATTGTTTCCATTATCAAACATGATTATTATGATGTTTTGACTTGAGATTTATGCATGGGTTACTACCCCAAGATTAAATAATATTATTTCTATAAAGATGATGCTTCAAGCATATTATGAGCAGATTACTTATAGTTTTCAGAAAAAGCTTTGATCTTTTGATCCTCAATTTAGCTATGGAATCCCATTTATAGATTATTACAGATTACAGAACTCAGAATAACTTTATTTATAGATTTACTCAGTTTAGTTCATAATTGGTTGTGGATAAACCCCTATTCTAGTTTTAAAGTGTATTTCCAATAGAATGAGCGTAGCAAATAAAAAAGGGAGTAGTAGTTAACACCGAGCGGAAAGTGTGGGTTTAGCACATCTTACTTCTACAAAACTACATAGCCAATATAGGTTAAGACTATCATATTATTTCTATTTCTATATGGATGACAAATTTAGCTTGTGATTGATCACATGGGTAGGTTATACTCCCTGGAAGGAGTATGACACCTCTCCTCAACATGAGGTTTCTTCCTTAGAAGGATAAGACGTTGGACTCCGTGTTAGCTTTCATGGTTTATATCGGTTAAGAGAAAATCCCTGCTATCTAAAGTAACAGAATAAAAGAAATGCTTTTAGAATAATAAGTGTAAAGGCTCACAGTTTTATTCAGATTATGATTTACAGAAAGATATTAGCCACAGATTTCAACTTTCATATTCAGAAGTGAGTCCTTATTACACTTAAACAGTATGATTTACAAACAGAATATTAGCACAAATTTTAGAACTAAATGTTATGCTCATGAGATTTTAAGTATGTTTTGCTTCTTATTGCTATATATTTTAGCATTTTAGATATTCCAGCTTATGTGAGCCATTTAAATTGAGCATGCATTGTTTTTCTTATAAATGATGATTATGAAATAATTTTTGACATAAGCATTGTACCCTGATAACTCTCAAACTACACCTCTCTTAGAAGAATGTAAGTGATAATTGTCAATATATAAAACAACTAGGTTGGGGTCGAATCCCATAGGGAATATGGTGTGAATTTGAGTTATCTGCGGATTAATTAACTAATAGTTATCAGTTTTCTATGAATGGGGTTTTTTGGAAAGGTAACAAATAATTACTTCTCAATTCAGTGTTTTAAATCAATATGATAAGGAAAACCAAAGTAACGCTCATTATGGTTGTTGGGATTTGACAGATGCTAGTAACGGTTCAAGATTGTTGTGGTAGGTAGGAATGGTAGACTATCCTTGTAGAAGTTATGTCTAAATATTTCTCAACCTATTTAGACCTTTAACCACCTAATTCTCTCGAGCTTAGGGAATTTATATTTCATAACAGGATGTTATCTCAAGTTAATTAATCTTGTTACAGTATTAATTATTAAACAAAAGTTTGATGATTTGAAGTCCCTGTCAATAATTCACTTCTTACTAGGGTTGATTTCCTATATCAAACAAATCACCAGTAAGCAAGACCTATTGTTTGCAACCAATAGTAATAGTATAAGATAATGGAATTAACAAGAAGTTTCTACCACCGTTAGAATCTTAAACACTTAGTTACGTTACAAACCCAAACCCATAGATCCCACAACTCGTGTTAAGGGAATTTAGCTGCTCATAATAAAATAATCAAGACAACAAGTTGAATTCATAGTTTGATAAATGAACTTACAGCAAGATGAATAGCAACAAGCGTTTCTCAGATTTGATTCACAATAGAAAATCCCAAAACAATTGTAATAATCTCTCCAAAAAAATTATTGTGAAGTTCAAGTCATAAAACTAGAGAGAAGAGATTCTCCAAATGTCAGTTCCCCTTTTCTATATCTTGTTCATTAGAAAACCCTAACATATACTTTAAATACTTCAGCCTAATTATGGAAACAAAATCATAGATCACAGTATTTTCTTAGACAGGCTACGATGTGTGTGACGGCTTATCAGAGTCTGACGACTTATCAAGAATGTCGTCAGCTCCTTTTTACTTTTGACAACCTCTACCTTAGGTTGGTGACGAGCCTGATAGCTTATCACATTTTTGAAAGCCTATCACAGATGTCGTCACAAATTCCAGCTGAAGATTATTCTCTATCTAAGCATAACGACGAGCCTGACGGCTTATCACACTTCTGACGGCCTATCACAGATGTCATCACGAATTCAAACTGAAGCTCATTCTCTATCTAAGGATGATGGCAAATCTTATTGCTTTTCACAAGGCTGACAACTTATCAGATAAGTCATCAGCTATACCTCCCTCTCTACTTACTCAAAAATCAACTCTTTTACTTTTATTATTGTCGGTTCTCTTGCATCTTTACTTTTACTGCAATATCAATAGAAAACAATCAAAAATGACAAAATTTGCTTAAGAATGTGCAATTATTCTTAGTGAAAAGCCTCAAATGTGTTAGCATCCGCTCACACATCAACACCCTCAAATTAAAATAATTGCTTGTCCTCAAGAAACTAAAACACAACCAAGAGGATACACAGTACATTCGCAGTCAACCATCCATATTATATCAAAATATCTTCACCATCTCCAAGGTCAATTAATTTAAAAACAACTATGCATATTATTGAAGAACAACAATGCAACACATAGGAATCAAAATATGGCATCAATTCAGCAACAACAACCATGCATGTACCAAGATTACACTATCCAAACAAGTTAGCAACTAGAAACGTAACCAGTGTGCCCTTACTACAAAGAAGTCCCACTCCACTTATATCAGACATCACATATGTAACCATGGGGACAATCAAAAGACACTCACTCTCAAAATGAAGTTCCAAACAATGTAGGCCAAATACCATAGGCTTGCCCTTATTTTTATTACCAAGATTTTCAGACATTTTAGTTAGGATCACTATAGGTCTTCTCTTTGTCTTGTAATGTAGACTAGGGGATGGTATGAAACTCGATGATATTAAAAGTGAATAAGCCTCACTGACACTATACTAGCTTCTGGGGTATCACTTATTAAACTTTTTGTATTCTTATCTTTTCGTGATCACACATATTCAGGATGGGTGCGATCTTTTCTACAATCACTTTTTCTTTTTTTCACAACTTTTATTTTCTTGTTCTTTTCCACCGCACACAGCTTTTTATTCATTTCTTTTATTCTACCTTTCTTCATACTCATTTTACATCATGAACCCCTATGATAGCCACCCTTAACTTAGGCCATTTGCCTAAGTCAAGGTGTACAGTGTCCAAGGAGTACCAAGGCCAAAATAGGTTCATTATGATATAAATGAGATGGTGATAGGTATTATAAAAAACAAAAGAACAAGCAATTCAGGCTCAAAATAAGGATCAAAGGATATTATACATACAGGAAAGGTCATTTAGGTTAAAAGTGGTTGATATCAAAACGGCCTATGATCCTTTCCTAACCCCCATCCTTCAATCTGGGTAAGACTAACCGGGCAAGTTCTGGATTTAACATACAAAGAGAACTAAGTAAGATCTCACACGCACATGGCACACAAGTATATCACAGTTACTACTTATCTATTTCATGCATTTTATAGCAATGATTATCAAATCACTAGAACTGATACCATAACAACATGCACAGTGGTCATAATTACATGTAACTTACATAGTTACACAATCAGACCATTTGAGAAATGTTCACAAAATAACAAAACATCATTATCTTCCTCAGATACTTGTATTTCTCCTAGTCAACTACAAAATGTTACAACAACAACAACTCACCCTAAACCCTCAACTTAAAATCAAAGAAAAACTAAACTAAGGATTGGAGTATACCTGGAGTTTATCAAGCACGGGGATCATAGGTTGCCTCCCATGTAGCGCCTGATTTAACGTCACGGCATGACTCAGCTATCTTGACTACTCAGACTTTATCAGGACACCATGCTGCTACCTCATTCCCATCTTTATACAACACATCCACAATTTAGAAGAAACTTATCTCCTTTTGCTATGTCATGGATGAGTGCATTTCAAATCTTTCTTCTTTGTCATTGAAACTAAACTTTAGCTCATTTAGCTTTATGTCCACTACTACTTTCCCAGTAGGAAGGAATGGTCTACCCAAAATTATGGGTACTTCAAAATCTACCTCACAATCTAGGACTACAAAATTAGTAGAAAGTATAAAGTTGGCCACCTTTACCAATATATCATGTAATATTCCTACTGGCCATTTTATAGACCTATTTGCCATCACCAACTACATGTTTGTAAGGTTAGGATCCCCTAAACCTAGTTTTTATACATGGGTAGCGACATCAGATTTATGCTCGCCCCCAGATCATATAGGGTCTTAGCAAAATTGAGAGACTCGACCATACATGGAATAGTGAATGCTCTAGGGTTGGCCTTTTTCTGCACTAAGGATAGTGTAGAAATGGAACTACAATGGTGGAGATTATCTTCCAATTCATAGCTCACCGCTCTTTTCTTTGTCACAAGGTCCTTCATGAATTTAACATACCCTGGTATTTGCTCGAGTTCCTGAACCAAAGGCACATTTATTGTTAACTACTTCAACATTGCCAAGAATTTACTAAATTTTAAGTCGGCAACCTTCTTTCTCAATCTTTTAGGCAAGGGAGGTGGTGGTCTTGTGAGATTTTTCACCATTGCGTCCTTTTCCTTCTCTTTTCCTTGTTCTAGAGCATTATCAGAACCATCCAGCTTCCCAGACTCAATTGGACATTCTTCTTTGGGTTCATCATCTGCTTTAGTAATATATTCAATCAACCTTTTGCTCACAGAAAGGTGAGGTAATATTTTACTACTCCTAGTGGTAATTTCCATACATGAGCTATCACTTTGCAAATTCTAAACCGTATCACTTGGTAACGTTCCACTCTTTCTCTAGTTCACCACTATGGAGAGTTAGCTTATTTTTTGTTCCAGCTGTTTGATCAAAGTAGAGTGTGAATTTACCAACTCACTTATAGAGGACAAATCGGTCTTCATGGTAGTCACCCCTGAGTTGGTAGCCTCCACTCCCTTTAAAAATTTAGCCATCATGTCCTCCAGGGACATCTTTTTAGAAATTGTTGTAGCAGCCTCACAATTTCTAGAAGAGACATATAACCCGCTCCTATCATTATTTCTCCTCCAATTACCTTGCTTCTAGTTTTTATATCCAGCCTTTTCATAGTAAATCTGACCTTGATTTCCTTGGATATTTCCTCAAAAAACCCCTTGATTATTTACATAGTTTTCCTCTTCTTCTGAGTCAGACTCCACTTTGCTCTACGATCCCACAACCTTCACTTTCTCAGTTTTACCTGATACTAAATGCATGGTTAGAAAATCCATCTGTGTTTTTAGGTGAGCCATGTCTTGATGACACTCCTCGTCTCTTCTATGTTGTTCCGAAGTTATACCAACATAAACAGTGGGGTCCCTAGTATTCTTTCCCCGACTCTATTTGGTCATTCTCTCAAGTATTTTTTAAGCCTTTGGGAATGTAAGATCAACAAATGAACCACCAGCAGAATTATCTACAATTGGTTTTGTCATATAGTTAAGAGCCCTGTAAAAAGTCTCGATCAAGTATATGTCTGTCATGTTGTGGTTCTGACACTACGTCAACTTTTTTTTTTAATCTCTCCTAGGTTTCATGTAAGACCTCAATTGGGAGCTATCTAAAGTTGCTGATTTCATCCCTCAACTGTACCCTTCTAGAAGGTGGAAAGAACCTTTCTAGGAAAGCTCCTTTCAACTACCTCCAGTTGGTTATAGAATTGGGTGTCAGCTCATTAAGCCACAATATTGCCTCCCCAGATAGAGACAACGAAAATAATCTCAAATGGATAGCATTCTAACCTACTACTGGGTTATCAAAAGATTTACAAATGGTGACAAAGTTCACCAGATGCAAGTTTAGATCATCCCCAGGAAGGCCACCAAACAACCACTTCAGATTAAGGAGTTGAATTATAGTACTCGTAATGTTGAATTTCACCCTAGGTGCTAATGGTGGAGGAATAATTTAACCCATTTCACCTACTCCATATATTCTATCATCATCATCATTGAGGTCATACTGGATCAGATGGTGATCTTTCCTTCCTCAGAATGGACGGTTCCTATTCGCATTACGATGTACTGGTGCAGCTATTTTCCCTGAACGCCTTGGGTTGCCAGGTTTTACCAACTTCTCATCTCCCAAGTCATCATCCTCAGGATTTAGATGCCATACTTGTTAACCATCATTTTGCATATTCACCTGAGCTCTAGCTAAGGCTGCTAACCTATCAGCCTCCTACTAGTCTGCCATTCTGCCGATTAGTTGCAGTTTTGGATTAAACGGTAATAATGGTTCTCTAACACTTTTGGCTCATAAAATGCACCACAAAAGAACAGCAACAAACAAAAACAATAAATAGACGTAAAACTAAGAAACTTGACTAATAGTCAATTAGCGCACACAACTTCAATTTACAACTGTATTTCCCGGTAATGGCATCATTTTTTAAAACACTAAAACTACACTTCTCTTATGAGAATGTAAGATATCGTTGTCCATATATAACCTAACTAGGTTGGGGTGTGAATTTGAGTTATCTGTGGGTTAATAAACTGATAGTTATCAGTTTCCTGTGAATGGGGGTTTTTGGAAAGGTAACAAATAATTACTTCTCAATTTAGTATTTGAAAAGCAATATGATAAGGAAAACCAGAGTTATGTTTACTATGGGTGTTGGGATTTGACAGACGCTAGTAACGGTGCAAGATTCTTGTGGTAGGTAGAAACAGCAGACTATCCTTATTAAAGTTATGTCTAAATATTTCTCAACCTATTTAGACATTTAACCACCTAATTCTTTTGAAATTAAAAAATTTATATTTCATAACAGGATGTTATCTCAAGTTAATTAATCTTGTTACAACATTAATTGTTAAATGGAAGTTTGATGCTTCCAAAGTCCTTATTAATAATTCACTTCTTACTAGGGTTGATTTCTTATCTCAAGCATATCACCAGTAAGCAAGGCCTATTGTTTGCAACCAACAGTCAATGTATACAATATTGGAATTAACAAGAAGTTTCTACCACTGTTAGAATCTTGAACACTTAGTTATGTTACAAACCCAAACCCATAGATCCGACAACTCGGGATAAGGGAATTTAGCTACTCATAATAAAATAATAAGGACAAAAAGTTGAATTCATAGTTTGATATATGAACTTAAAGAAAGATGAATAGCAACAAGTGTTTGGCAGATTTGATTCATAGTAGAAAATCCTAAAATAATTGTAATAGTCTCTCCAAAAAAATAATTGTAAAGTTCAAGTCAGAAAACTAGAGAGAAGAGATTCTCCAAACATCAGTTCCCCTATTCTATATCTCATTCAATAGAAAACCCTAACATATGCTTTAAATACTTCAGCCTAATGATGGAAAAAATCATATATCACAGTATCTTCTCAGACAGGCAATGATGTGTGTGACGGCTTATCAAGAGTCTTATAACTTATCAAGAATGTTGTTAGCTCCTCTTCACTTTTGAAAATCTTTGCCTTAGGTTGACAACGATCCTAATGGGTTATTACACTTCTAACGTCCTATTACAAATGTCATCACGAATTCTAGCTGAAGTTCATTCTCTGTCTAAGCCTAACGACGAGCCTAACAACTTATCAATAATGCCTCAATTTTCTGAACCAGAATGCTATACGGTGCTCATGACCTCTAAGGACCACAAGCTAACCCATGACTGATATCTGTACTTGTATACTACATAATATATCATAAAATGCAGAAACATGAACATGAAAGGCCATAAGGTTCGAACTGCATAAATGTCTGATAATAAAATATCTGAAAAAGGTATAACAATACCAAAACAAGTCACAAATACTGAAAATAATAACATCTAAATATCTAATCTAACATCTAGTCTGAAAGCCTCTAACTGAACTGAATAAGAAGTTAAAGAAATATGTCTCCAACTAACTCCATCTAGCAACTGAATAGTAAATATAGCAATAATAATATCATCCTCGAATAAGGACTCACTACAAACTCTGAACATTGGAATGCTACTGTTGATCCGGAGCTCGTGCCTCTGAACCTATGGTGTAACATAAGAGAAAGGACCATAGCACAAATGCGTCAGTACATCTGAATGTACTGAGTATATGAGTGAGGTAGGTTAAATGCAAAGGGTTATATGCACGAACAATGCTGACTAATATGAACATGAGAAGACATACATGCATACATAACTATAACTGAACTCATGAAGATACTAACTACTGAGTCTGAATACTAACAACATGAGTGTACTGATACTGAGATACTGAATAAATGAATTACTATTTTTGACAATTCAAATTATGAAGAACTAGTCTGGTTGACTGTGTCTGATAGTTCTAAAGTTGAATACTGATATCATGAATTTTGATAATTGATAGGAATGATACATGAGTTTAGAAAACTAATATAACTGATATAACTGTGATGATCGGCCTAATCAATGTAACTGATACTGAGCGACTATATCTAATAGTCTAAGTTCTGATGGAACTATCTGAGTTCTGTTTTTATCTAGAGTAACTGAATTTAAGATCAATCCTATCTAGCAGGTGATCTTTAAATCTGATAATTCTGATACTGTTTAACTATAGTTGAGATCAGTCCTATCTAATGGGTGATCTTGAAGTCTATCTATAATGATAAGGATTGATTGTCTCTAACAGTACTTAATCTGTACTACTGAACTGAGTTGACTGTATCGAATAGTCCTCAATCTATAACTGAAATTGTGGGATATATTCATATAATCGACATACCCCAAGCTAAGTTGACTGGGGTCCAATCTCTGCCCTGACTAGAAAGGTGTCAGTATTGCGCCACCAGTAAAGACATCTACTGTGGAGTCAGTCCTAATCTAGCGGGTGACTCCAGGGATTAGTCCTATATATATAAATGTGCTAATGGGTGACCCCTGAGTATGTCAGTCCTATCTGATAGGTGTTATCTCATACCTATGCTAGCAACGTAGTTTTGGAACTTAGGGATTGATTCTAGGAATCTCAGTCCTATTCTAGCAGGTGAGCCCCCATCCCTAGGTTCACTCAGTGCTGAATCCTACTCCCATCTGAAAGAGACTGAACTAAATAACTGGGTTGAACTAAATAACTTAATAGAACTGATTTACTGAACTGATACTGATTAACTGAACTGAAAGTAGTGGTATTGTTTAGTGGAGCTAAAACTAAGTTTAATGGATTCTGATGACGGATGGAATATAATGAGTTTTGAGGACTGATTAAGAGTACTAAAGTTACTAAGATTTACTGTGATTACTGAGGTTACTAAGCACTGAGATTACTGAGAATACTGAACTACTGACATTACTGAGTTTTCCTGAGTCACATGATTGATTGATTTCTATAGATCAAGGCTTGACTGAGAGTATCATGAAAATACGACATGGCTCTAGGCACACATCTATATATTTCGAGTACAAGTATCCCCAGTACTCGATGGAAGGAAACTGACACACATGACTAACTTGATCATAAGAGTAGAGTCCCTAATCCATAATATCATAAGTAAGGGATTTCATACTAAGCATGGTTCTCAAAAATTTATTTCATGGAAGGGAATTTCATACAACATCTATATACTTGCATAGCTTTCAATATCATGCTCATTACATATTATAACTACAATCTATAATATCATAACTTGGGGAATTTCATGAAATACATGGGTATTCTACATCTTGTACATGACTGGGTTTTGTAAGTAAGCATAGCATTATTCCCTAAGACTAGTTCATGAGAAATCCAACAGTGTTCACAAGATACATTATCAACATGGATGACATGGAATCATAAAGGCCTATCATGAATCCTTCCCTTAGTCAGAATTTAGCTATAATGCATGATTTCTAGTCTCTTAGGTATTTTATCAAACACCTTACATGCACAACTTACGCATAGGTGTAAGTCATACAATTACTCATCATATATAATTAAACTTACATGTTTTCAACTCATATGATGTCATAGATTCATAATAACACATAAAGATGCTATCTTGGCATCATTCAACACAGAAACATGATCAAAAATCCATTCATAACATGAAAACCATAATATATAGTTTTAGAAAAGGGTTCTTGAACTTCATGGACGAAAGGAGTTCATGAATGAACACACGCATACGTTAGAAAGGAAACCTTGATGATTTGCTGGAGAGTTCTTGGATTGGGAAACTTAATTATTGATTATCTTAAAAAAAGGCTTGAATCTTGCTTTTGAGAGATGAGTTTGATGGAAACCCTAATCTTGTGGTTGAGAATTTAAGAGAGAGCATTTGAGATACTTAAATGAAGAAAAATGGGAAAAATTATGCCTCTTTAGGGTTATAAGTCGTGGAAGGTGAAGGAAATGACCAAAATACCCTTATGAAATAAATTTGCAGTTGCTGAAAATCATAGCTGACGACATTTTTGACAAGGCATCAAAAAATGTGACAAACCGTCAAAAATGTCGTCACACAGGAGCTGGAATTGATGGTTTCTGCCTAAGCCATACGACATTTATGCTAAGGCGTCAAAATGGTGACTGGTCGTAAAAAATGTCATCACACAGAAGCTGGATTCTACCTAAGGATGATGAACTTTGTGATAGGGTGTCATAAATATGGTAAGATACCATGAATGTTGTCACTTAGGAGCTTCTTTCTGCCAAAGGCTAACGACATTTATGACAAGGCATCAAAAATGTCGTCACACAGAAGTTGGATTCTGCCTAAGGCTGACAACCTTTATGACAGGGCATCACAAATGTGGTAAGCTACCATGAATTTCTTCACTTAGGATCTGGTTTCTTCCTAAGGCTGACCACCTTCGAGATAAGGCATCACAAATGTGGTAAGCAACCACGAATGTCGTCACACTCTTTCCAGCCTGACATACTGGATTAAAATAGAAATAACTCTTTGTTTTGATATTGGATTTAGGAAAAATTGGTATTTTTAGAACTATAATTCAATTATCTATCTATTGATAGGTCACGAGCTCAAAAAATTCCAAGTATAATGAGAGATATCGTCATTTAAAGTTGACTATACCAATATCCTTCTCAAGAATTCAATCGGTAAGGAATGTTTTGATTTGCCTGATAGCTGGGAGTTATTTGAAGCCTTAATATACATCTAACTTACTCATAAAACTACAAAATAACTATTATGTACTATTCATGAGCTTGGTACATGTCTCTAATATTGGTTTGGATTTTTTTTGGTGTATTACATTATCCCACTTCTAACGGCCTTCACAGATGTCGTCAAAAGTTCCAGCTGAAGCTCATTATCTATCTTAGGCTGACGGCAACTCTGATAGATTATCACAAGGTAGATGACTTATTAGATAAGTCGTCAGCTATACTTCCCTATCTACTTGCTCAGAAAACAACTCTTTTACTTCTATTATTGCTGGTTCTCTAGTATCTTGACTTTTACTGCATTATCAACAGAAAATAATGAAAACAACAAAAGTTTATTAAGAATTTGTAATTATTCTTCGTTAAAAGACTCAAATGTGTTAGCATCTACTCACACATCACACCCCTATATACTCAGTACATCCTCAAAGTAATGATCTGTGTATACATCTATGTATTACATTTTCTCATAATGTAGGTTTAGGTTCTCAGTATCAGTAGTGCAAGTATTTCAAGCATCGATATCTACATCCGGCAATTGGTGACTCCTCATAGTTCAGGGACTTATTCATCCAAATTTTGCAGTTTATCATTTAATGAACTTTTAGCATTTCCTTTTAGATAGTTCAAGTTAGCTGGGGGTTTGTCCCAGTGACTCACTAGTAATAGCCGTAGAGGCTTGTCAGACTATTTTTTTTGATACAGATTATTTGGTTTTGATGGTTTTAATATTATGTTTAGAGTATTCTCACATATTATTGATAGTTTCCACATTCAGTATGACTTTTATGTCTATATTTCCATTTTTATTAGATTTAGGCTCACTAGTATACAGACGGGGTTAGCTTAAGGCTACTCATAGTCTTAAGAACTAGGTGATATCTTGGGTTCATAATTTGGGGCATTACAAACTTGGTATTAGAGCTAAGGAGTTTTAGAGTTCGAGGGAGTCAGACAACCACCCGCATTATGTAGAGTCTTGGTCATAGGTGTGAAGCGCACCATATTTATGAACAAGAGGCTACAGAATGTTCTTAGAAAATCATCTCTTTCTTTCATGATATATTGTTCTTACAATATCACTATCTATTTTTAACTTATTCTTTCACGTGATAATTGAAAATGCCTCCCCGTCGAGCTAATTCCCATAGAAATGATAAACAACCACCTCAGCCCGCAGATCCTTTGAATAAGAATGTGTCACATGCAGAGTTTTGGGCTACCTTTCAGGTGCTATCCCAAGTTGTGACAACTAATATTCAGGGAAGCCATCAGGCTACAGTCCTACCTCAGCAGGAAGGGGACTTAGCTGCAGCCAGAATTTAAGATTTTATGAGGAAAAACCCTCCAAAATTCTTTGGGTCAAAGGTAGGTGAGGACCTACAATTTTATCTTCATGAGGTAAAGAAGATCACCTGAATTATATATTTTTCTGAAGATAAGAGTGTAGAATTGGAATCCTATAGTCTGAAGGATGTTGCATATGACTGGGTGGTGATATGGAAAAAGAGTAGAGAAGAGAATGCAGCACTCATGACTTGGCAGATATGTCTAGATCCATTTCTAGAAAAGTTCTTTACATGTGAGATGAGGGAAGCTAAGATAGAAGAGTTCATAAAATTGAGGTAGGGCTTAATAATGGTGAAGGAGTATTGCCTCAAGTTTAATCAATTGTCTAAGTATGCCCTGATCAAATGGCTGACCCTAGGTCGAGCATAAGTAAGTTCATGACTGGAGTGTCTAGGTTGGTGCTCAAGGAATGTAGTACTGCCATACTTATTGGAGACATGGATCTTGCTAGATTGATGATGCATGCTTAGCAGATTGAGGTAGAGAAGTTGAAGGGAACTGAGAGGGGAAAAAAAGGCTAGAACAGGGCAATTTGAGTATGGCTAGGCCAGATCTCAATGAGAAAATCATTCATAGTTTCATAATCGTTCATACATTCCATCACCATCTTCAACCAGTGTTCCTGCACCTAGAAACAGGCAAGAACAGTGGGGCAAGTCTTCTATATCCATATCTCAAAATAGTGTGGGTGGTAGGCCCAATTATCTAACGTGTATTAAGTTTGATAAGAATCATCCTGGTGAGTGTTTGGATTGTCAGGAAGGTTGTTTTAGATATGGTAATTTGGGTCATAACATTAGATATTATCCACATGCTAAGCAGGAAACAGAGATGTTCATCCCTAGACTCAGGCTACTAGTGCACCAGCTCCTGTAGGTCACCCAGTCCCTCCATAGGGTGCCTTATCTAGTACCGGTAATGGTCAGAACCAAAATTTTTTATTTTATGCCTTACCATCTCGCCTGGAGCAAGAAGATTTACCAGATGTGGTTACGGGTATTCTTCGTGTCTTTCATCTTGATGTCTATGTGATGTTAGACCCTGGGTCAAGTTTCTCTTATATGACCCCATTAGTTGCAGTAAATTTTGAGATAAGTTCTAAAAAGATTCGTGAGCCCTTTTTGGTTTCTACACCAGTAGGCGAGTGAGTTTTTGCTAAACAGGTTTATAAAAGGTGTCCTATCACTATTCTTCAAAAAGTCATATTAACAGACTTGATAGAGTTAGTCGTGGTTGACTTTAATCTTATTCTTGGTATGGATTGGCTTCATTCCTGTTATGCATCTATAGATTTTCACACCCGTGTGGTGAAGTTTCAGTTTCCTGACGAGCCAGTCTTTAAGTGGTCAGGTAATTTAGTGTCTCCTAAGAGTCATTTCATATCATATCTAAAGGACAGAAAGTTAATTTCTAAAGAATATATCTATCATCTTGTTCAAGTCAAAGACGCTAAGTCGGAGACAATAATAATTCTGTCAGTCAGTGTGGTCAATGAGTTTCCTGATGTTTTTCCAAAGGATTTCGCAGGTGTACCTCCTGATAGAGAGATAGAATTTGGGATTGACCTTCTTCACGATACTCAGCCTATTTCTATTCTTCCATATCATATGGCTCCCATAGAGCTTAACGATTTGAAATAGCAACTCAAAGATCTTCTAGATAAAGATTTAATAAGGCCTAGTATTTCTACATGGGGCGCTCCCATCCTATTCGTGCTAAAGAAAGATAGATCTTTGAATATGTGCATTGACTATTGTCAGTTGAATAAAGTTACTATCAAAAACAAATATCCTCTTCCTAGAATTGACGATTTATTTGACCAACTCCAAGGTGCAAATTATTTCTCAAAGATAGATCTTACATCTGACTATCATCATCTTAAAGTAAGGGAGTGTGATATTCCAAAGATAGCCTTCAGAACCCGTTGTGGCCATTTTGATTTTCTAGTCATGTCCTACGGGCTAACCAATGTCCCAGTAGCCTTCATGGACTTGATGAACAGAGTGTTTAAAATAGTAGCTGGCTATGTTTGTCAGAGTCTTTATAGATGATATCCTTGTCTACTCTTTTGGTGAGGATGATCATGCAGACCATCTTAAAATTTTGTTGCAAACTCTTAGAGATCACCAGTTGTTTGCAAAATTTAGCAAGTGTGAATTTTGGAAAAGATCAGTAGCCTTTCTTGTTCATATTGGTTCCATTGATGGCATTAGAGTTGATCCCCAAAAGATGGAAGCCGTAAGAAATTGGCCTAGACCTATCTCTCCATTAGACATTAGGAGTTTCTTGGTTCTAGCTAGTTATTACAGATGTTTTGTTGAGGGTTTCTTATCTTTTGCATCTCCTATGTCTAGATTGACCCAAAATAAAGTTAAGTTCTAGTGGTCCGATTCCTACGAGAAGAGTTTTCAGGAGTTAAAAACTCAACTCGCTTAAGCTCCAGTTCTAGTATTACTCGATAGTACGAATGATTTGGTCATTTATTGTGATACCTCATGAGTTGGTTTGGGTTATGTGTTGATGCAGAGAGGTAAGGTTATAGCCTATGCCTTTAGATAGTTTAAGCCTCCTGAAAAGAATTACCTGACCCATGATCTTGAATTACCTGTCGTGGTGTTTTCTTTGAAAATCTGGAGACATTACCTATATGGTGTGCATGTTGATGTGTTCATGAAACACAAAATCTTGCAGTATATGTTTACTCAGAGGGAGTTGAACATCCATTAGGAAAGGTGGTGGAGTTGTTGAAGGATTATGATATGAGTATGTTGTATCATCCGGGCAAAGACAATATAGTGGTAGACGCCCTTTGTGGATTTTCTATGGACAGTGTCGCTCATGTGGAGAATGATAAGAAAGAGTTAGCTCAAGAAGTTCATCGTATGGCTAGATTGGGTGTTAGGTTGGTTAACTCAGCTGAGCGAAATGTTTGGGTTTAGGATAGTTCTGAATCTTCACTAGTTTTGGAAGTGAAAGAGAAGCAAGATATAGATTCTAGTGTGGTCAAACTAAAAGAGTCAGTTAAAGGCAAAAAGGTAGAGGTTTTCTCCCAAGGGGGAGATGGCGTGTTGAGATACCAAAGTAGATTATGTATGTCATGTGTAGATGAGTTGAGACAGCGGATTATGGTTGAAGTGCATGGCGCGCATTATTCTATTCATCTAGGTGCTACCAAGATGTACCGCAACTTGCGGGAAATCTACTGGTGGAATGGTATGAAGAGAGATATAGCATATTTCATAGCTAAATATACAACATATCAATAGGTTAAACTAGAGAACCAAAGACCTGGTGGTACATTGCAAGTGTTTGGTATCCCCACTTTGAATTAAGAAGAGATGAATATAGTCTTTGTGACTGGTCTACCCCATTCGCGACGTCGTCATAATTCGATATGGGTTATTGTAGACAGATTGACTAAGTCAACACATTTCTTACCAATTCACATGTCCTATACAGCTGAAGATTATGCTAAGTTGTATATCTGAGAAATTGTTAGATTGCATGGAGTTTCTTTGTCCATCATCTCAGATAGGGTACTCAGTTTACCTCTCAGTTTAGGAGAGATTTTAATAAGGGTCTTGGTACCGAAGTTCATCTTAGTTCAACTTTTCATCTACAGATAGATGGTTAGGTAGAGAGGATAATTCAGACTTTTGAGGATATTTTAAGAACTTGTATTCTTGATTTCAAAGGTATTTGGGATGAGCATTTGCCATTAATTGAGTTCACTTATAAGAATAGTTATCATGCTAGTATTCAGATGGCTCCTTTTGAAGCACTTTATGGGTGGAGGTATAGATCGATAGTTGGATTATTCAAAGTAGGTAAGACCACTTTGATTGGGCTAGACATAGTGTTTGAAGCCCTGGAGAAAGTTCAATTGATTCGACAAAGATTGAAAATTGCACAAAGTTGTTAGAAATTTTATGCTGACGTAAGAAGAAGAGATCTTGAGTTTAAGGTTGATGATCATGTGTATTGGAATGTTTCACCTATGAAGGGGGTGAAGAAGTTTTGCAAAAAGGGTAAACTTAGTCCCTGTTATGTTGGTCCCTTCTATGTTTTGAGTCATGTTGGAAAATTAGCATATGAGCTAGAGCTACCCGCAGATTTATCCTTAGTTGATCTAGTATTCCATGTGTCCTTGATGAAGAAGTGCATGGATGATTCAGCTATTATAGTTCCTCTAAAAATCACCAATTTTTTTAGTAGTCTTTCATACGAAGATGTCACAATAAAGATTGGTGTGTCGCGGAGAAGTTCAATTTCCTATTTATAAATTTCCAATAGTCCAACAATATAGTGGCCCTTCACACCGAAAGACAAAATGGCATTTCTATTGGTCATCACAATGGTGGCGCATCGTATAAAAGTTCTAGGTCCCAATTGTCAAAATCTAGTAGGACAAAGCGATAGCTCTGCATCACGGAGGTCCCTAATTTCCCAATCATCAAATTCCAGTGAGCCACCATGATAGTGGCGCGTCGTGGTGGCCCATTAAATCGGGACCCCAGTTCATTTTTCTAGTTCCTCTTAGAAGTTTAAAGAGGGTATTTTTGACAATTCCCAAGCCCCCAATCCGTCCAAACATAAGATTAAACCCATTCTAAACCTATTATGCTCATTATTCATCAATTTTCTCTCAAACAAAACCCTATAGCTCCAAAGCTTCTTCTACAAGAAATCAAAATCCTCCATTGATTCTCCAAGAAATCTTAAAAATTGATGAATCTAAAGGAAAGATAATCAAGAACCCGTCATCAAGAACTCAACACAAATCCAAAATTCAAGGTTTCTTTATCTAATCATCTAACAAGGTATGTAGGGTTCATGAACAAGGATCTTCTTCCATCCCTATGTCCAAAACCAAGTTTTAATTAAAAATTCATATGATTTTGAATGTTTACACATGAATTTTAAATTAAGGCTCATACCTATTATTTCTATTTGCAAAGTTATGAGTTTTTAAGATATTTTGAAGATTAATTGCATGTCTAATTTTATATTATCATGCCTATTGTAGTAAATTATAGATTTTGAGATGAATTATCATTGTTTTCATTATCAAGCATAATTATTATGATGTATTGACATGAGATTTATGCATAGGTTATTACCCCAAGATTGAATAATATTATTTCAAGAAAGATAATATTTCAAGCATCTTATGAGTAGAGTACTTAACGATTTTCAAAAAAAGCTTTGATATTTTGATCCTTAATTTAGCTATGGAATCCACTTTAAAGATTCTTATAGATTATAGAACTCAAAATAACTTTATTTACAAATTTAGTCAGATGATTGAATAATTGGATTTAGATAAACCCTTATGCTAGTTTAAAAGTGGATTTCCAACAGAATGTGCGTAGCAAATAAATAGGGAATAGTATTTAGCACCGACTGGGAAGTGTGAGTTTAGCGTATCCTAATTTCACAGAACTACGTAGCCAACATAGGTATAGATTATAAGACTATTCCCATTTCTATATAGTTGACACATTTCGCTTGTGATTGAACGCATGGGTAGGTTATACTCCCTGGCAAGAGTATGAATCTTCTCCCTAACATGAGGTTTATTCCTTAGGAGGATGAGACATTGGACTCTATGTTAGCTAATATGATTTATGTCGATTAAGAGAACCTCCCTACTAGTTAAAGTAACAAAATAAAAGAAATGCTTTTAGAAAACTAAGTGTAAAGGCTCATAGTTTTATTCAGATTATCCTTTACAGAAAGATATTTGCCACAGATTTCAGCTTTCAAATTTTATATTCAGAAGTGAGTCCTTATTATACTTAAACAATAGGATTTACAAACAGAACATTAGCACAACTTTTAGAACTAAAAGTTATGCTCATGAGATTTAAAGTATGCTTTGCTTCTTGTTGCTATACATTTTAGCATTTTAGATATTCCAGCTTATGTGAGTCATTTTTATTTAGCATTCTTTGTTTTTTTTCATTTTATAAATGATGATTATGAGATAATGTTTTACTTAGCATTGCACCCCCATATACCCACTACATCCTCAAAGTATCGATCTATATAAATGTAATAGTTGAATATTCCTCCTCGTCGAGCTAGTGCCTATAGAAATGGTAACCAGCCACCCCAACCCAAAGATTCTTTGAATGAGAATGTATTCCATGCTGAGTTTAGGGACGCCTTTTAAGCATTGGCCAAAGCTGTGATAGCTAAGGTTTAGGACAACAATCAAAATTAGGCTACAGTCCCACTTCTATAGAATGGTCACTTAGAAGCAGCTAGAATCAAAGGCTTTATAAGAATGAATCCACCAGAGTTCTTTGGATCAAAAAAAGGTGAGGACCCACAGCTCTTCTTAGATGAGGTTAAGTAGATCACCCAAATTATTCATATTTATGAGGAGGAGGGTCTAGATTTATCATCTTATAGATTGAAAGATATAGCTTATGATTAGGTGGTTATGTGGATGGATAGTAGAGGTGAGAAAGCAACTCTTATAAGTTGGCAGGTGTTTTAAGATTCTTTTCTAGACAGCTTATTCCCCGTATGAGATAAGGGAAGCTAAGATAGAGAAGTTTGTAAATTTGAGGTAGGGTTAGATGACACTGAAGGAGTACTGCCTTAAGTTCAATTAGTTGTCTATGTATACCCCAGATATGATGGCTGATCCTAGGGAAAGTATGAGTAAGTTTGTTACTGGAGTGTCTGGGTTGGTGGTTAAGGAGTGTAGGACTACCATGTTTATTAGAGACATGGATATTGCTAGATTGATGATGCATGCTTAGTAGATCGAAGCAGAGAAGTTGAAGGAACAAGAGAGAGAAAATAAGAAGGCTAGAGCAGGGCAATTTGAGTATATCCAGGATAGATCTCAAAGAGGAAATCATTCACAATTTTAAAATATTCATCTTTTATAGAACCATCTTTAGCTAGTGCTCCCGTTCCTAGAGGTAGACAGGAGAAGTGAGGTAAGTCTTCTATGTCCAGCTCCTAGAATATTATGAGTGGTAGGCCTAATTATCCTCCATATGCTAGGTGTTGTAAGAGTCATCCTGATGAGTGTTTAGGGGGCCAGAAATGTTGTTTTGGTTATGGTAAATTAGGTCATGGTATTAGAGATTGTCCGTATGCTAAGCAGGGAAATAGTGGTGTTTGTCCTCAAACTCAGGCTACTAGTGCTCCAGCTACTGTATGTCGCCAGTCTCTTCTTAGGGTGCATCATCCAGTACCAGTGGCGGTCAGCGCCAGAATCAGTTTTATGCCTTACCAACTAGTCTGGAGCAGGAGAATTCACCAGATGTTGTTACTGGTATGCTTCGTGTCTTTCATCTTGATTTTTATGTATTGTTAGACCCTAGGTTGAGTTTCTCTTATGTAACCCTATTAGTTACAGTGAATTTTGAGATAAGTTCTTAAAAGATCCCTACGCCCTTCTTTGTTTCTATCCCGGTAGGTAATTCATTTACTGCTAAACAAATCTATAGAAAGTATCCTATCATTATCCTCCATAAATTCATGTTACTAGGCCTAATAAAGTTAGATATGGTTGACTTTGATCTTACTGATTGCATGGATTAGCTACATTCTTGTTATACATCTATAGATTATTGCACCTGAGTAGTGAAGTTTCAATTTCTAGATGAGCCAGTCTTTGAGTGGTCAGGTAAATCAGTGTCTCCCAAAAGTTATTTCATATCTTATCTTTAATCCAGAAATCTAATTTCCAAAGGCTTTATTTATTATATAGTTCGAGTCAAAGACACAAAATCTGAGAGTCCAACAGTTCAGTCAGTCAGTGTAGTGAATGAGTGTCCTAATGTCTTTCCTGAAGATTTACCAGGGGTAACTCCTAATAGGGAAATAGAATTTGGAATTGACCTTCTCCCAGATACTCGGCCTATTTCTATACCTCTATATTGTATGTCTCCTGCCAATCTTAAGGAGTTGAAAAAGTAACCCAAATATCTCTTAGATAAAGGTTTCAAAATTCATTGTATTTCTCCATGGGGCGCTCCCATCCTATTCTTGTAAATGGAAGATGTTTTTTTTATGAATGTGCATTGACTATCATCAGCTGAATAAAATAACAGTCAAGAACAAATATCCTCTTCCTAGAATTGATGACTTATTTGATCAACTCTAGGGTGCAAGTTATTTCTGAAAGATAGACCTTAGATCCGGCTATCATCAGCTTAAAGTAAGGGAATGTGATTACCAAAGATAGCTTTTAGAACCCATTATTGTTATTTTGAGTTTCTAAACATGTCCTTCAGACTAACCAATGCCCTAACAGCTTTTATGGACTTAAGGAATAGATTTTTCAAACGGTATCTGTATATGTTTGCCATAGTCCTAATTAATGATATTCTTGTCTATTCTTGTAGTGAGGATGATCATGCAGACCATCTTAGAATTGTGTTACAGACTCTTAGAGATCACCAGTTGTTCTCCAAATTTAGAAAGTGCAAATTTTGGCTAAGGTCCATAGCTTTCCTTGTCATATTGTTTCCAGTAAGCATATTAGAGTTGATCTACAAAAGACAGAAGTAGTAAAAAATTGACCTAGACCTATCTCTTTGTCAGACATTAGGAGTTTTTAAGGTCTAGCTTGTTATAATAGGCATTTTGTTGAGGGTTTGTCATCTATTATGTCTCTCATGTCTTGATTTACCCTAAAAAAAGTTAAGTTTTAGTAATCAGGTTCCTACGAGAAGAGGTTTCAGGAGTTGAAGACTCGACTCACTTCTTCCCTAGTGTTAGCATTACCTGATGGTACAGATGGTTTTGTAGTGTATTGTGACGCCTCTAGAGTTTGTTTGTGTTGTTTTTTTATATAGAGAGGTAAGGTCATAGCCTATGTCTCTAGACAGCTTAAGCCTCATAAAAGGAAATACCCAACCCATGACCTTGAGTTAGCTGTGGTAGTGTTTTCTTTGAAAAATTGAAGACATTATTTGTATGAGGTGCATGTCGATGTGTTCACGGATCACAAAAGCTTGTATTACATGTTTACTCAAAGAGAGTTGAATCTACGTCAGAGAAGGTGTTTAGAATTATTGAAGGATAATGACATAAGAGTATTGTATCATTCGAGCAAGGCCAATGTAGTGGCAGATACCGTTAGTACATTGTCTACGATCAATGTTGCTCATATGGAGAATGATATAAAAGAGTTAGCTCGGGAAGTTCATCATTTATCTAGATTAGTTGTTAGGTTGGTTGATTCAAATGAAGGGAATGATTGGGTTTAGAGTAGTTCTGAATCTTCCATAGTTTCAGAAATGAATGAGAAGCAAGATAAAGATTCTAGTTTAGTCAAACTAAAGGAGTCAGTTAAAGACCAAAAGGTAGAGGTTTTATCCCAAGGGGGATATGGTGTGTTGAGATACCAAAGTAGATTGTGTGTGCCTTGTGTTGATGATTGAGGCAGCGTATTATAGTGAAAGCACATGGTACACATTATTCTATTCATCCAGGCACTACCAAGATGTACCACAACTTATGGGAAATATATTGGTGGAGTGGTATGAAGAGAGATATAGAAGAGTTCATAGCTAAGTGTGCAACTTGGCAACAGGTTAAGGTATAGCATCGAAGACCTGGTGGTTTGTTGCAATAGTTTGATATTCCCACTTGGAAGTGGGAAGAGGTGAATATTGAATTACTGACTAGTTTACCCTATTCGCATAGTCAGCACAATTTGATTTGGGTTATTGTAGACAGATTGACTAAGTCAGCATATTTGTTGGTTGTTCACACGTCTTATATAGCTAAAGATTATTCTAAGTTGTATATCTGAGAGATTGTTAGATTGAACAGAGTTCCTTTATCTATCATCTCTGATAGGGGTACTCAGTTTACCTCTTAATTTTGGAAAGCTTTTCAAAAGGATCTTGGTACCCAAGTTCATCTTATTTTAGCTTTTCATCCGTAGACAGATGGTCAGGCATAAAGGATCATTCAGATGTTAGAAAATATGTTGAGAGATTGTGTTCTTGATTTCAAAGGTAGTTTGGATGAGCATTTTCCATTGATTTAGTTTGCTTATAATTATAGTTATCATGCTAGTATTCAGATGGCCCCGTTTGAGGCTCTTTATGGGCGAAGATATAAATAGCCAGTTGGTTGGTTTGAAGTGGGTGAGGCTACTTTTATTGGCTAGACATAGTATTTTAAGCCATAGAGAAAGTTCAGCTGATTAGAGATAGGATGAGAGCAACCCAGAGTCGTCAAAAATCTTATACAGATGTGAGAAAAAGAGATCTTGAGTTTGAGGTTAATGATCTAGTGTATTTGAAAGTTTCACCGATAAAAAGAGTGAAGAGATTTAGAAAGAAGGGGAAAATTAGTCCACGTAATGTTGGTCCCTTCTGCATTTTGAGTCGTGTTGGGAAGATGGCGTATGATCTTGAGCTACCCGCAGATTTATCCTTACTTCATTTAGTATTCCATGTGTCCTTGTTGAAGAAGTGCTTGGACGATTCAGCAATTTTGTTTCCTCTAGAAAGCACAGATATTCATAATAGACTTTCTTATGAAGAACTTCCAGTAGATATTCTTGATCGTTAGATTTGTAGACTAAGGAACAAAGAAGTTCCCTTGGTCAAAGTCCTATGGAGAAATCAGTGTGTTGAAGGAGCTACTTGGGAAGCAGAATTAGACATGTGTGCCAACTATCCTTATCTCTTCTCTACAATCTCAGATTCAGCTGAACGTAATAGTCTTCCTTCATTCAGGTCTTTTCCTGTATCGGATTCAGCTATATAGTTGTTTTCATGTAAACTCATGCACTCACAAATTAGTTCAGTAGCTCGTTAAGTTGAGAATCAGTCACTCAGTTTATTTCAGTGTGCATGATATCATATAGCCTTAGATTCCTTAGTAATTCCAGCTTAACTAGCCACACTAGAGGATGAATGTTCCCAAGGGGGAAATATTGTTATACCCCACACTTTTCCTAGCCTAAATTCGTTCCTAGAATGTTAAGGGATATCTTATAAAATGAATAACATATTTTTCATATAGAATTTTCAATATTTAGGCTTTCTTTTGTCTGGGAAATTGAACAAGCTTTCCAACGATATAAGATTTACCAAAATCCGATAATCGAGTAAGAAGTTATGTTATTTTAAGTTTCATTCATAAAATACCGTGATTTGGGCCCATAGCGCATCGCAGAGAAGTGTTAAATCACAATGGTCAAATTCCAGCGAGACTCTGAGATTCCACCATATCGCGATGAGTTCCTATTTCAGAATTATCACATTTCACTAAAGCTTCGCGATCATGGCGCGTCGCGGAGGAATTCTATTTCACATTTGTCGATATACAGTAGCCCAACACGATATTGGTGTGTTACGCCAGTGGCCAAAATGGCATTTCAAAGGGGCACCACGATGGTTGTGCATCACAGAGAAAGCCCAGTTGCCATTTGTCCTTTTTCAGTGATCCACCGCAATTGTGACGCGTTGCAATGTCTAGCCAAATCGAAAAAATGTGTGTTTTGCAGTTCTGACTTTAAGTTTAAAAAAGGCATTTTGGTAAATTCCCAAGTCCCCAATCTATCCAAAATATATGATTAAGCATATTTAAGGCACTTTATTCCCAAATTCATCCATTCTCTCTCAAAGCAAAATCCTAAAGCTCCAAAGCTTCTTCTCTAAGAAATCAAAATCCTCCATTAATTCTCCAAGAAAGCTTAATATTGAGGATTCCCAAGCCAAGATAATCAAGAAATCATTCTCAAGAACTCCAATAGGCATCAACAACTCAAGATTATTCAGCGAATCATCTATCAAGGTATGTGGGATTTATGAACAAGGATCTTCTTTCATGCTAATGCCCAAAATCAAGTTTTCTATTACAAATTCATATGATTTTGAATGTTTATACATGATTTTAAATTAGGGTTCATGCCCCTTGTTCCCAATTGCAAGATTATGAGTTTTTAAATGATTTTAGAAGTTGAATTGCATGTCTATGCTCGTATTTTCATGCATATGGCAGAAATTTCTAAATTTTATGTTGATTTATGAATGTTATTTTACCAAGCATGAATATTATGATGTTTTAACATGAGATTAGAACATGGATTATTATCCCAATATTGGTTAATAAGATTTCAAGAAAGATGATGCTTTAAGCATCTTATGAGAAGATTATTTATAGTTTTTAGTAAATCTTTGATCTTTCGATCATTCGTTTAGCTTTGGAATCCACTTTACAGATTATTATAGTTTACAGAACTCATAACAACTTTATATATAGATTTACTCAGATAAATGCATAACTGATTTTTCATATAAACCCTTATGCTATTTTTAAAAAGTGGATTTCCAATGGTTTGAGCATAAGATTTAAGAGGGAGTAGTGTTTAGCACCGAGAGAGAAATGTGGGATTAGCATGCCCTATCTTCCATAAAACTATAAGCCAATGTAGGTACTGATTGAGATTATTTCTATTTCTATATGGTTGATAGATTTTGCTTGTGATCGATCACATGGAAAGTAGGTTATACTCCCTAGCAAGAGTATGACACCTCTCCCCAACATGAGGTTTCTTCCTTTGGAGGACAAGACGTTGGACTCCTTTTATCTCACATGGTTTATGTCGGTTAAGAGAACCTCCCTGTTAGCTAAAATAAAAGAAAAGAATAACCCAAAAGATTTTAGATAACTAAATGTAAAGGCTCACAAATTTATTTAGATTATGTTTTACAAACAGATATAGCTTCAAATTTTAGAGTGAGTCATTTCTACACTTGGAAAGTATGATTTAAAGAGATAATAGAAGTGCAACTTTTAGAACTAAATGTTATGACTCACTAGGGTTATAAAGTATGATTTGCTTCTCATAATTATTTTTTCCAGTATTTTAGATATTCTAGCTTATGTGAGTCATTTACATTTAGCATGCATGGTTTTATAAATGATGATGATGAGATAATGTTTTTACTTATGCATTTCACCCCCATATACTCAGTACTTCCTTAAAGTACTGATCCACATATAAGTCTATGTAAAACATTATCTCATAATGTAGATCTAAGTGCTTAGTATCAGCAGCGTGAGTAGTTTGACCATCTCTATCTACATCTGACATTTGGTGAGTCCTCATAGTTCGAGGACTTATTCATTAAAATTTTGCAGTTTATCAGTTCATGAGATTTAGCATTATTTTCAGATAGTAGGATTTAGCTGGGAGTTTGTCCCAGAGACTCTCTAGTTATTAGTAGTAGAGACTTGTCAGACTGCTAGTTTTGATTTAGATTTTTCAGTATTGATGTTTCACGCATTATTCTCATATATTTCAGAGAGTTTCCGCATTCTAGTATGACTTTTATGTCTATATTTCTATTATTATGAGACTAAGGCTTAGTAGTACACAGACAGGGTTAGCTTAAGACTACTCATAGTTTTGAGCACCGTGTGACATCTAGGGACCAGGTTTTGTGGCGTTACATCAACCTAATCTCTTTCACACATCAAATCAATCCTACTAATTTAGTCCCACAAATCTCATCACTATCCTTGATCTAACATTCTTATCACCACCATCAACATCTAAAGTTCAAACTTAGTGTCTAGCAACAATCATGTACCATCAGTGAAATCTCCCTCATAATATACTAGTTATCAAATTGAGAAACCAACCTAAATTCGCTATTTAACATAACTATGACCTACAAGCATATTCTTCTTCACAATATTACTACTACACCTTAATATTAATTACACGTCTTCTCATATATTATTCTTGTTTATAACTACTAGAAAAAATATCAATAGATATAGTCACATAATAAGGATAGTCGATCCTAATCTTATAACATAATCCATTATGGTCTATAGAGTTTTTCCACACTCACATCACATCTACTTACCCATGCCTACACCCCAACTACCTTCAAATTTCTATAAATACCACTGACTCCCCTTTTCCAAGATTTCCCTAAGTGAATGCATAACTTATAAATTATTAGCCAACCAATCCTTCCATTCACAACCTATGATTAATTTTACAACTAAAATATCTTATCCTCATTTGCTCATTTCTTATGTCAACTACAGATGTAAATATTTTAACTAACCACACTTTTTCTTCCGATTACCATAAGTTTTCTAATTTTAGTACACCTTAAACAATACAATAAGGTCATAACATCCCCAAAACTCTCTTAACGATTATGCAAATACAACTATCCTTTTCCACTAAAAATTTTCCCTCACTTTGACTTCAAAACATATCACTTCATAGTATTAACCTTAGGATCATCTTACTACTCATAGGTCATAACACCCTAACTTGTACTACATCTAGGATAGAAATACTTTCCTAATATTCAGCTACATATCTTTTCTCTTAAATGAGACTTCAAAAATAAAGTTTTTGAAAGGGACTGAATATGTCTCTTACCTCGGGATGAAATGCACAATTCATGAAAATAGAGGTATACACTTAAATAAATACACTTTGATGCAATAGTGGACTCTTTTTATGTACATAAGTCCTTGTCCCATTTGATACTTTTTATGACTCATTTTGAAAGGACCACACTATTAGGAAGATAAGACTTTGCACTTGTATCACCTCAATAATGATACATAGCCTATAAATTAGAGAAAGGAAGGAAGTTGGATAACTTTTATATGGACAATGTTATTGCACGATCTAGAGTATGAAGGAATGAGAAACATTACAAAAATACCTTGTAGTCTCCCTCTTATAAGTGTGGTATGATACACACCAATACAAGAGACTCTACTTGACACGGCTTTATAGACACCCAGAAACCCTGAACCATGCACTAATACAAAGCTTGTCACGACCCTAACTAGGTCCTAGCCATGACAGGCATCCCAAGCTAACAAGGCTGGAGATGACCATCTTAACCTTACCTCAAGAGTATAATAATTAAATAAATATGGAAGCTAACCAGAAGAGTAAGAGATATGTAATAATTAAAAAAACAAGTATGTAAGGCAACATCAAATCCTTAAATAAATACTACACTATTGTCCACAAAGCCTCTAAACCAAGATGTACTAACTAAGTTGGGACATGACCTTGACTATGCCTGAAGAGAACTAAAAGAAACTACTGAAACCATAAATGACTAAAAGAAATCAGGCCGTCCGAATGAGGGAGGGATCACCACTTTAATAGTTGTCCAACAAGAGTAGAAAACTGCCTAAATTCACACGGGATCACAAGAAAAGAACTTTGAACCTTCTTCAATCTATGATGAAGCTTCCAGGAATAGTTAATACAGCGAGTACAGGAATGCAACCCAAAGAAAGGGAGAAACTATATGTATTTACAAATATTTAGTAATTTATTACCCCATATTTTGAAGTCATTGTACAATATATGAGTTATGCCTTTGAGTTCTATGGACATCATACGAGTTGTATGTTCAACTTATAACCATGATTGTGTGTGATGGGTGATATTTTTTTAAAGTTATGACTTATACCTTGGAAGTCATTAGGTGATCATACAAGTCATACATGGTAAGTCATAACCAATTTAGTGTGAGGTGAGATGAGTTTTGTCCAGCTTACAAGAGGATGGGTGATAGTCATATGACTTGTTACGAGTCATAAGTTATGACTTGTTATGAGTCATAAGTTATGACTCTTATATTGATCATTGAAGGATCCAAGAATCAATACTCATGTTTTTATAGCTTTATAAGATACTTAGACATAGATTAAGTCCTCAAATAGCTCCAAGCTTATGAACAAGTCAAAACATCCCTTAGCGATTAAGTTCTTATAAATAATATGACTATTGTCTTATAAATAATATGACTATTGTCTTATTTAAATAAGATTAACTTTTGTTCTACTTAGAATTTCTGAGCTCAAAACCCTCCAATAGATGGAAAATTAAATTAGCTTTCCAAAGGTACCAATTTTTCCATAATCTGATATTGAGGTGAAAGGTTATGGCCAAAGTACTGAAGCATCGTCAAAGCTGCCAGTATGGTACAACTCATGATGATGATATGTGCCCAGAATAGATGAATCATCAGGAGGATTCGTACCCATAATAGAAATGGTCAAAATTTGAGTTGCTAGGGATGACTCAAGGTATGATCCCTACCCATAATATAAGAATTGTACCCAAACACATTGAGACATCTTCCAAATGACTTCTAGAAGGTCTTTAAGGGGGTTTTTGGTCTTTTCTCCCCTTATAAATCCAAACCCACTAATTAAACCCCATTGGGCATTATGTTTCTTGTATTTTTCATCAATTAAACAACACAAAATCCCTATTTATATTGTTAAGAACAAGATTAGGGTTTCTTCTCAAAATTATTTCCCAAGTCTCAAAGGTCAAGTTTACTTCACCAAGTCAAAAACTTTAAGGTGTGTGGGGTATTCATTAATGGGTACCTTTCACCCATTGAGTCCCGAAAATTCCATTTTTCTCAAGTATGGATTTTAAATTTCTTTTGAGAAATTAACCATGTAAATCATGAATTTAATCCATGAATTCTTGTAAATTTGAATTCAAGCCATGTCAACATGCCTTCGCATGTAAATTAGGTTACTTTACGTTTTAAATTTCAATTACCCATGTCATGTTCAATTGATTTCATGCTAGATCATTAATTTATGAATTAAACTATGTAAATATGTTGTCCTCTCATGTTCAACAAATTCTCATGTTCCAAGTCATATTCCTCAATTATTTTTTAAAATATATTATGCATTGGGATTTTCAACTATGATTTTACACCACTTTTTTAAGTGTTGTTTACTTGTTCTGTGATCATTCAGTATTGGAGGGTTTTGAAAACCCGATACCTATATGTTTTCAAGTTACAAGTAAGACAAGTTATAATTTCTATTACTATGTTCATGTTGAGCACTTAACAATACAATACTATGTTAAGTTAGAACCCATAATAATAATACCAATGTCATTTAGTTGGGAGTATGATTTAGTACCAAGCCAACCTAGGTATATGGACTCACCTGCCCGTTCAGACTGGGTACTTATTAGCAGTCCTTAAGTTCCAAAACTACATAGCCAGTGTAGAATTATGAAAGGTCACTCTGCAGTTTAGGACTAACACTCTCTTAGAGGTCACTCTCCAATTTAGGACTGACTCTTTAGACCTTAGGGACATCAGATTAGTAGTTCCATACAGCCATGTGTTAGTACCAATGGAAAGGTACTAAAACCTCTCTAATTGGGCTTACAGGTTGGACCCATATTAGCTCAGATTGGAGCATGTCGGTTACATGATATCTCCCACAATTTCAGTTAGTACTCAGTTTATACAAGTTCAGGTTTTCTTGAACAAGAAAATAGATTTTTAGTTATTCAGATTATTTCATTACATGTATTACTTGGTCTTACATTCTCAGTTTGACATGTTTCATGCATCTATGTTAATTTGCCATATGTATTTTTAGGTATTCCTTACCTCATGTACAGGTACATTAAAAGTACTGATCGCATACTTTTTTGTTATGCTATATTGTCTTATAACATAGGTTTAGACTCACAGTTTCCTGATCATTCCTAAACAACTCAGCAGCTCCTGACTGTAGTATTGGTTAGTCCTCATCCATCAAGGGTGTGTTATGTTATTCTAGTTATTTCAGTATTTCCCTTATGTTAAGTTTAGTTGGAGTTAGATAGGGATTTGTACCATCAACTTCATATGTTTAGTGGCTTATAGATAGAGTGTCTAGCTTCTAGTGGTTATCAGATACTTCAAACATATGATTTTTATGTATTTTAGTATTCTAATTCACATTACCTTATTAATTTATCTTCTGCACGTGTTATGTTATTATCGTATTTATTCAGTGCTCACAGTAGGTACCAGACCATGGGTTAGCTTAGGGTCACTTATTGCCTTAACTACTTTGCCACGACTAGGGGGTATCCTTGAGTTGTGACAAAACTTGGTATTAGAGCCTAAGGTTTTAAAGTGTCCTCGAGAGTGTTAAATTTACATTCAGTACAATCTTCTGCATGGGTGTGAAGCATGCCACACTTATGGACAAGAGGCTATGAGACATTATATTTATGCATATATGTATATATATGTTATGAGTTTTGAGAAGTGATTTAAGAGCATGATTTATGAATTTTCCTCTCTAATGAAGAAATCTATTTTCTTAACATGTTATGGATTGTTTAAATGGTTGATTAAAAGCGTGAGTTTACATGATTTACTATAATTTATCTATTGACATTGTTTTATGATCTAATGAAAGGATGTTTTCTTGTTTAATAGATGCTCTTATTGACTACTGTTCTCTTTCATTCATTAAACTTAGGTTTATCATCATTCATTAAACAACCCCCAATAATAGTTAGTAAGAGCATTTATTAAACTAGAAAACACTCTCTCATTGGATCATAAAACAATGTCAATCTATAAATGATAATAAAGAATTTAAACTCAATCTTTTAATCATCTGTTTGAATAACTCACAACATGTTAAGACAAAAGATTTCATCATGATAGAGGAAATTTCATAAATCATTCTCTTAAATAACTTCTAGAAACTCATAACATAAATATGCATGAATATAACTCAAGTTTATAGAAAAAACCCATTGTAAACACAAAATCTCATCATAAAATAGGGTTCATAACGTATTCTCCTCAAACCATTTCAAAATCTATACCATTTACATAAAAACACCATTTAGAGTAATATAAAATATATTTTTCAAGACCATGAATAGTAGGATATTTCTATGTACCTTTAGACAGAGAGAATTAAACAACAACCATTACTTTGGAATCTACAAGCTTTATGTCACGACCCGAGTTGGGGCCCTAGCCGCGACGGGCATCTTTAACCATCAATGCCCGAAAGACCCCTGTAACAAACCAACCCACTAGTTATATTGTCCTCTTTGGACCAAGTCCACACCATATTAAAACACGTTACTTGGGAGTAAAACTTGCTTACTTATATACCCAGTATCCTTCTTGTGTTTTGTTGATATGGGACTTCTTATCCTAAGTTGGATGTTACATACACCCCTCCTTATAGAATCAATGTCCTCACTGATGTTCTCCCCACAGATTGGGATTTTCCAAGACTCAAGACTCAGGTTTGCCCTGCCTTATTAGGATTTGCCTAAACACAATTTAAAACCTGGACCACATCGATAAAGCTGACACAGGAGTGGCTCTGCTTTCTTTCTTTTGATGACCCAAGATAGGGCCCTGGATGTGACAGGGATCCCAATCCATTAAGGCCTGAGATACCCCTATAATAGCCCAACTTTCTAGTGATATTGTCTGTTTTAGGCCCAGGCTCGCCCGACTTTAATATGCATCATTAAGGAGTAAGACTTTCTTACTTATATAACTATCATCCCTCCTGTGTTTTACTGATATGGAACTTTTTATCCTAAGTTAGGGTTTTACGTATTTTTTCCCAACCTGTAGTTACTCCCTAGTTACAATATGGTGCTTAAGGTCACAAGTGACCCCAATCTAACTCGTAATTTGGTACCTGCTGTGAGCACTGAATAAAATACAAATGGAATAATATTTATGGAAAATAATCTGTTAAAATGCTAGTATGATGTAATACCAAAATATAATTTAACATGTCTGAAACAACTAAATAAAAAAAATTTAACTAACTATCTATCTTTCAAAAAGCCTCTAAAAATCATAAGGATTTTATAGGACAAACCCCCAGCTAAATCTGACTGACTAAACATAAAGAGGTATTGCAATAATTGTAATAGCATGTCATGTCCTCGATAGATGAGGACTCACTACTACAGCTACTAGGAAATGCTGAACTATCTAAGGATGGTCGGGGTACTAAGTATTTGAACCTTTGTTATAAGACAACATAGCGGAAGAGAAAATTATATGGTCAATACTTTGAATATACTGGTACGTGAGTTAAGAACTAACTAAAATACACATGGAAACCAAACATTTGTGGATGAACATGTAAAAATAAGAATGCAAGACCAAGTAAGGCATGAACTGAATTTAATCTGTAAAACTGACTAACTGAATAACTTAGAATCTGACTACTTGGTCAACCAAACCTTAACAAATATAAACTGAGTACTGACTAAAACTATGGGATATATCATCTAACTGATATGCCCCAATTTGAGCTAATCGGGGTACAAACTGTAACCCCAGTTAGAAGGGTGTCAGTACCTTGCCATAGGTACTAATGTTGGTTGTTTGGATCGACTAAACTAGTGTCCTGAAGGACTTGGGAATCAGTCCCAAATTGGCGAGTGACCCCTAAGAGAGTGTCAGTCCTAAACTAGCTAGTGATATCTCATAATTCTGCGTTGGCTACGTAGTTTAGGAACTTATGGACTGCTAATAAGGACCCAATCCTAATTGGGAGGTGATCACACATCCCTAAGTTTAGTCGGTACTAAATCCAATTCCTAACTAAATGTAACTAGCATTACCATAGGTCTGACATAATATGGCACTATACTGATAAGTGCTCAACATAAACATAGTAGTTTTAATATAATAATGAAAATATAAATTCACTAACTTGTATCTTGAAAATGAAGGAATGTATAAACAAATAGGTATTGGGTGTTCATAACCCTCCATCATTGAATGATTAAAAAAATATGACAATAATGTCTAAAACAGTGGAATAAAATTATAGTTCAAAGACCCAAAGCATTGAACATTTCAATATATGAGTAAGATACATGAATTTAAGTATGATGATGTGTTTAACTTAGGAGGATGACAATTTCTCATAGTTTGGTTCATATCCTTGTATTTGACTTGGGATCAATTGGATATGACATGAGTAATTAAAATTCAAAGCATGAAGCAATCTAATTTACATTGAGACAGTTGCCATGGCTTGAATTCAAATCTAAGAAAAGCTAAGAATTAAGTCTATATTTAACATGGATAATTACATCAAGAGGAAAAAGTTCATACTTTAATAAAAAAAAGGGGATTTTTGGTATCAATGGATGGAAGGAACCCATTGAAGAATACCCCATATCCTTGAA
The DNA here is from genome assembly GCF_002878395.1 of Capsicum annuum. Classification (NCBI taxonomy): domain Eukaryota; kingdom Viridiplantae; phylum Streptophyta; class Magnoliopsida; order Solanales; family Solanaceae; genus Capsicum; species Capsicum annuum. The sequence goes on along the minus strand of NC_061113.1, from coordinate 39,457,574 downwards.
TGTTGAAACCTTGGATAAATTTCTTGGTATTAAACTTGAATTTGATAAGCCCTAGTTTGTTTTGGGAATAAATAAATAACCCTTTTTTCTTTTGGATGGATGATTTCATATTTATGATAGGTTAGGATAGTATTTACGCTTGATAAATGTTGTTTGGAGGGAGAAACAACATAGTTTTGGGGTTAAAAGAGTGGAAAAAAACCAAAAAAAAACTTACAAATTGTCTGGAAAACGTCTTGAAGCCATCCCAATGAGTTTTTACATGACTCATAAGTTTAGGGTACGAGTCGTGTTTTGAGTCATCACCAAGAACCGAGATCTCGACCCCTACTACCATAGTGATGATCTTTTTGATAACTCATAGGGTCTTCTTATGAGTCGTATCAAGAGTCGTAACCACTGAAACTTTGATAATGCTTTAATAATTTGGCCATACCTTTTCACCCCAATATTAGATTAAGGAAAAATTGGTATAGTTGGAAATAAAATTCAATTATCTATCTGGTTGTGGGTCTTGAGATTAGAAATTCCTAGTATAACCAAAGTTATGCTAATTTGAATTTTTATATAGTTATATTCTTCATAAGAGTTTAACCGTTATGGAATGTTTTGACTTGTCTATAAGTTAGGAGATATTTGGAGTTTTAGTATATGTCCAAGTCACTCGTAAGACTACCAAAACATGAGGCTTGATGCTTGAATCCTTTACTGGTCAGGCTACGAGTCTATATAACAACTCATAATGTCTGGATAGGAGCCATATGCTCGCCTCATACTATTGGGTTGAATTGTTTTTTGTTACATACTATTGTGATTACAAATCCCTCCATACAACTAGTAATAACTGATTATGAGTCGTAGGAGTAGTTGTAGTCACTAGAATTGAGTAGATGGATTCACTAGAGTGACTATGATTCACTAGTGATGACTCGTCACGAGTGGTTATGACTTGTTACCCGGAATTGTAGCCATGGCAATTTATCAAGCCATTAAGGGAATTATTCTACAACTTTTTGCCATGACCTCGAATTAAGATGAGGCTTGAAGCATTGGAAAGATAACTTTCTGGCCCATCTTTTAAGGGGTCTATAGCTTGAAAATTTTGGGGTATTACAATATCTCCCCCTTGGGATCACTCATCTTTGAATGAAACTATTTGAGTTGAGGTACTAGGAAAGCTGAGATCATGCACTAAATACCCATGAGCTGAATCATTATTAAATAACTAAATCTGAATCATGATGTGTGGAATGAACTGAATTCATGAATACATTCCATGACATAAGGATAGTTATATAGATGAGATAGAAAATGTGAAAATCTATTGAGGAAAATTATTACCTTACACTGAATAGAATTTATAGAGAAAAGATGGGGAATCTTAGCATCCATATCTACTTCTGCTTCCCTGTTACCTCCCTCAATTGACTGATTTCTCCGTAGAACCTTAACAAAGGGGACTTCTTTATTTCTCAGCCTACGAATCTGATAGTCAAGGATCTCGATTAGGATTTTTTCATAGGAGAGACTATCTTTTACCTACACACTCTCTAAGGGCACAACTAAAGCAAGGTCGCTAATACAATTATTTAACAAAGAGACATAAAACACCAGATACACTGATGCCAAATCTACAAGAAACTCTAACTCATAAGCTACCTTCCTAAAATGGCTCAAAATTCTATATGGGTCAATATAGCAGGGACTGAGTTTCCCATTCTTGCCATATCTATTAACTCCTTTCATAGATGAAATTTTTAAATTAACCGAGTCACCAACATCAAACTTAAGGTCTCTTTTCATCATATTTATATAAGATTTCAAATGACTTTGGGTTTCCTTTAGCCTCTATCAAATTAAGAAAACTTTCTCTATGGCCTTAAATACTGAATCTGGCCCTATGAAAGCAACATCGCCTACTTCAAACAATCTAATAGGAGATCTATATTTCCTCTCATAGAGAGCTTCAAATAGAGCCACATAAATATCGGATTGATAGATGTTGTTGTAGGAAAACTCAATCAAAGTTAAGTGGTCAACCCAACTACCCTTAAAGTCAATAACACAGTCCCTCAACATGTCCTCTAAATTCGGAATAATCTATTCTACCTGACTATCTATTTGAGGATGAGAAGTTGTACATAGATGTACTTAGGTACAAAGGATCTTCTGAAATGCCTTTCAAAAATAAGAAGTAAATTAAGTACCTCTATCTAAAATAATGGTCAATGGGACCCCATGAAACTTCACAAACTCCTTAATATAGAGTGTAGCAAATCCTCATTTTAAAATGAAGTTTGAACTGGCAAGAAATGAGCTGACTTGGCAATTCCATCTATAATTACCCATATTGAATCATGTCGATGATGCGTACGAGGCAACCCTATCATAAAATCAATGTTAACTTCATCCCACTTCAAAAATGAAGATGCTAAACTCTTGAAATGTACTGATAGGCTGTAAAACTCTACATTTTTTGAGCTAGATATTAAACCGTTATTCCTATGTTTGTAAACTTGATTCCCATGATTTATCTTTGAATACATGTGTCATGATATTTATCCTATTGTGATAAGTTTTTTTGAGGTGAAAAATGTCATAGGAATCACTTATAACAATGTTTAGCTAAAGTTATTTGATTCAGCAAAAAATATGTATTCAATTCTACAAGGGTAAAATTTTAACATATATAACTTTTGATATATATTGTATTTTTATGGTAAGGACCACCAAATTGTAGATAATTAAATTATGTTTCCAATGATACCAATTTTACCTTAATTCGATACTTAAGAAAAAATTTATGATCCTTTTTATTAGAACTAATAAGCTGCTGCAATAGTGCCGCAACGTAGGACTAAGTAACCGTGTCTAGCTCTGTAAAGTGGAGTAATATTTTCCTACATCCATATATAAAAGTTCAAAGGGCAATTTAGTCATTTTCCTTTGTCCCCAAACATCCAAGTGACGGATTAAAACACCAGAAGGGCATTATTTTCCCACTTTTAATCATCAAATCTATATGTAAGCCCTTCTCCTTCCCATGAACAAAATTCAAATCCTTTTATCCAAGAATCCAATAATTCAAACTAAGAAGCTCTAAAATCTTCAAGAATACATCAAGAATAGGGTTTCTTTGACAAATTCATAACTCAAGTCACTAAAGATTCAAGCTTTCTTCACAAATCAAGAAGCTTAAGGTACATGGGATATCGTAAATCTCATGGGCATATACTTTTATAGTTTCTACAAGTTTTAAAGTATATATGTATGAACGTGTTTTGAGATTTGAGATTGTTTTGAGAGTATGTATTGGGAACCTGATTTATGATTAAATCTTGTTTAAAATATGGGAATTTTTCGTTAACTTGAATCATATTCATGTGGATGAATGCTATTTGTTTTGAGAAGTTATATGAGAGCATGATTTATGAAATTCCCTCTCTTGATATAAAATCCTTTGCCTTAATGTATTAAGGTTGTCTATAAGAATGGTTGAAAGCTTGAGTTTAAATGTTTCACTATCAATTGTGGATTTGCATTGCTTTGTAATCCAATTAGAGAGTGTTTTATTAATTTATAAATGCTCTTGTGTCCTATAAGATAAACTGCATGTGGTTGATGAAACAAATGACCACACTTTGTCAAAGTATTAAAAAGAGAGTATATTGCATGAGTTTAATATTTTTGAAATAACAACTCTCTTGAAATGTTCAGATATTTTGGTGGTCAAATAATATTTTTTGAATGAATAGACTAAGACATGATATCATAGGGCTCATATAACTTGGAAGTCCTGGTATGATGATACCAAAACATATGAATGCCATAACATATTCAAAATAGAACATACTATAGACTATAAACTTTCCAAACTTTAGATCATGATTTCAGTAAGATGCGTGCTTTAATGAGGTTAACAATAGGATCTAAGGGAGTAAGATATTTACCTAAATAAGGAACGAGTTTAAATAACTCATTTTCTAGAACTGTGTTTTGCTAATACAAGTTTTATTATGTCCAAAAATAGGGATTATATGCTGGCCTTGTGCCCTTTGACATATCAAATTTAGATAATCCAACCTTTACAAAAAACTTAGGTTGGGATCTTGGTCGCCGATTCAAGTAAAGACTCCATATAGCTTATGGAATTATAGATATGTAGGGTCTACCACCTAGCTCAGAAGTAAGATAAAGAGTTGAGTCATGATTTAATAAAATATTTTGAAGCTTATTAAATTATGCCATGGATTTTATGTATATACTATGCTAAATTGTTTTATACATGATCTCGACTATTTTATATGGAATACATGTTGTGTTTGGTTAGTTCTGCATGCCAATACATTCCAGGTATTGATCGTTCTTCGTAGTGGCTACGTTGTCTCATAATGTCAGTTCTGAGGTAGATTCCCATGGTCCAGCTCAGCAGTAGATTAATTCTTGAACTTCAGAGTTGGTGAGACTCCCTTTCTTTGGGAGGATTTCTATTCTTATTCTTGTTAGTGTTATTATGGTCCTATCGAGGACCATTTCCTGGTCTAGATTAACTAATAATTCAGAAGAGGCTTCGTAGATAGAAGTTGGGCATTATATTGTCATATTTTATTTACACAACTTTTATTATAAAGTTCTTTGAATTTCATTATATCTCCTCTCTTTGATTTATGTATGGATTATTCTTATGATAGTATGCTAAGGGGTTTCTCGGGCCTTAGTAGTTTGGGATACCTGTCGTGGCTATGGCCCCTACTCAGGTCATGAAAAAATTTGTATCAGAGCATGGTTCATCATCCCAGGGTATCTACGACGCTGTGTATAGTAGAGTCTAGCTTATGGGTGTATTGTGCACCACACTTACAATCAGGAGGCTATTAGGCAATTAAGAGTTGTTTTTCATTCTTTCATACTCTATTTTGTGCTATTGCATCTCCCATACAAAATTTATCCAAATTTCCTACCTTGCCTTAACTTTATGAGCCATGCCTCATTTTTGAGGCGATACAAGTTCAAGTGTTTGGATTCTTAATTACGTGGTCCATTTTGACTGAGTTATCCGTAAAGTTATGAAATTTCACATGGACATGAAAGGATTCCACTAGTGCATCAGTGTATTTCTTTGAGTGTATACCTCTATCTTAATGAAATCATGCTTTTCATCTTAAGGTATGAAGTATATTCAGTCTCTTTTAAAATCCTTGTTGCAGATGTCATCTTTAAGGGTGCAGATATATAGCAGAATATTGGAACAACATTTCTACCTGAGTAGTAGTATATATTATGGTTTCATGACCTATTGGTAGTAAGATTGCCCTGATGTTAGGTATATGAAGTCCCAAGTCTAAAAGTTAAAATGAGGGTGACTTTTGCATAAAGAAGATAGTTTTAGTTGTATAACATTTGATTGAGGTTTCGGTTGCCATTTTATAATGATAGACTAAAATTGTAGCAAGATTTGTAGATTATATAGTACTTTATAAAGAATGTAATCGTCTATGATTGTTAATTATTCAAAATAAGGAACAAGCTCAGAGGGGATAGTTATAGTGGTTGTAGAAGTTATTTATAGATGGTAAACAATGAGGGGTTGATTATCCAATAAGTTATAAGTATAAACTAACATGGGTAAAACTTAGTGATGTTTATGGAATTTTGAAAGTAGTACAAATGTGTGCATGGGTAAGTAAATATGATCTTAGAAAAGGAGTATGTTTATAAGATTGTAATGGGTTATATTATAAGACTAAGATCGACAATACTTAATATGTAACTCTACCCCAACACCGATTGTCTTTTCTATAGTAGTTGTTAACTAGTTGTACATGTGAGAACCTATATAGTTGATTTTGAGTTGTGGTAGTAACGTCATGGAGGTGATGTGATTGTAGCTAGTGTTTAAGTAAAATAAGGCATTTTAGTTGATTTCCAACTTTGATAGACTAGTATAGTATATGGCATGTTTCATTGGAGGTACATGATTGATGCTAGACTATAGGCTTGAACTTTAGTTGTGGAGTGTGGATATAAGAACAGTAGCTTGAGATTAATGATGCATGTTTTGTGGTAATAAATTAGTAGGCTTGATGTGATGTATGAAACATCCTAGGTTGATAACTTATGAAATTTTAGTAGATAATTGTGATATAAATATATGAGGACTAGTGTTAAAATAATGAATTGTAGCTGAGTCATTAGGTGGACAAGAGCGTTAGGTTTCATAAGAATAAGTTAAAACTCAGACAGCATGTGGTTAGATAAGGTTTCATGTGTATAAGTGTCATTTCTGCATTGTTACTGTTCTTGAATTTCTTAGTATAGAGAAGCCTAGAGATCTACTTTATGGTCTTCCTTAGAGCTAAATTAGGTGAAATATAGATAGGTGTCATAAGCCCTTGGTCTAGTTTTAAAAACTTTGTTAAGTTTTAAGGGTGTGCGATAAGAGGTTTAATGCGAGTATTTTAAGTAATAGAGAATGAATTGTTATGGGATAAGGAGTGTTGATTTGTATTCTCATGAGAGTGTGAGCTATAGGGTAATGGCTATAAAGGCTAGTGAAAGTTAAGATTAGCATTCCCGAAAAGCAATGTCTTCAGAGTATAGTTTATCAAGGGGAGTTTAGTGTTTATGTTTATTATGATATCCCTTTTTATGTTGAAAGTTGTGGCTAGATTTAATAAAAGGATATGTCCTAAAGTCTAGGGTTGTGACTTTGATCTAAGGGGGAGGTGATGAATTAAGGTAGCTCCCAAATTTCCTTGTGGTTTCAATTTTTAGGTACGAATCATGATAAACCTATCCCTATTCAAGTAAACTCCTCCTACTTTAATTTAAGAGGTCATTCTACGAATGTCTTATGTATTCAAGTCCTGCCAATCTATAAGGTCTAAGTTATCTATGTAAGTCATGTGATGTACCGACCTCCAAACTTCAAGCAATGATGTCTCGGTAAATCAAGTCTTTTAGGTTTTCAAGCTCTATTTTATGATGCTTATGATCCATAAAAATCCATGCATTAAATCATGCTTGGTTCTAAGAAACTATGCTTTCTATATATTACCGAAATATGTTATTCGGGTATAGGCTAAAGAGATAAGTTTCATGCAAACTCATGACTATCTCTACTATAAAAATGAGAAGGAATAGCTTCAAGTATCTGTCCTTGTATCAATCATTGAATTCATGAATTCTGAATTTATGTTATTATATGACTCATGATATAAGCGCTCATGTTTCTCACTGAGGCCTATCCTAAGAACTCATGTTGTGTTGTGTTTATTCCAAATGACTCTCTACTAATGATCCAGACACTTGATATATGATATACTTCCATGTCTATTGTGTCGTATTCTCACCTTATGTTCAACCTTGAGTAGAGCAATTAGTATAAGTTATAGTCGAATAGTGTTACTCCCATTCATGATTCTTATGGTTGGTATGACCCTCTGTATGTTAGTATGATGGTGTTTATGGAAGCATAGTAATGTCTTAGCTAAGGAAATATATGATTTTTAATGTGAAAAGTTTGATGTGTTTTCTTTAGCTACGGTTATAAGTGAGGGGGAAAGGAAAAAGATGAACTTTCATTATGTGAAATAGTTAGGAAGGAGATATATGGTAAAAATCTTTGTGAGGGTGATTAAATTTGCTAGCCCTAGTCGGGTGATCCATGAAGTGGGTGTAGTAATGATAAGCTTGAATGTTGTGATTGATGAAAACACAACCCATGTACTTTGTTGTTAGTTCTCCCTAAATTCAAACCAAAGGTTATTTGATGGAAGTGATAAGGTGAAGTAATACTCTTAAAGGAATGTAGGGTATGGGGTCCCTTAGCATAAGCTAGCACCTCTTTCCTCTGAGTTAGGCTTCAACATAGAAGTACTATGTAATGGGATCAAATTCTTCTGATTAGGTGCGTTGTGGGCGATTGTAAATTGGAAATGATGAAGTATTTTATTTATCATTTGAGGCATAGATGAGTAGTTTCTCTAAGTTTAAGTATATCCATTGTATCTTGTAAGATGAAGAATGACTCTATTTCTATCTCCCGTAAAATTTTATTTCATGATTGTACTGATTTATATCGGGGCTATTATCACCAAATAAAGTTATTCCTTATGTAGTGATGATTATGATCCCTAGAACTCATGTGCAAGGTCATCTCTATGTCAATTGTTATTATCTCATGCCTCGTGCTTACACGTTTCACTAGGGGTTATCATGAAGCTCTTTTGATACCTTTGCATATTTTTTGAACAAAAAATGTTCAATGCAAGTTTACGTTCTTTATTCCATACTTTTAGAGCTTCAACAAGTTTCTACCTATCATTCGGGGATGAATGATCTCAAGGGGAAGATAACGTAACACCCTGCATTTTTAGGGCTAGACATTAAACCATTGTTCCCATGTCTGTAAACTCTAATCCCATGATTTATCTTTGAATACATGTGTCATGATTTTTATCCTAGTGTGATAAGTGCTTTTAAGGTGAAAAATGTCATAGGAATTACTTAGAACAAAGTTGAGCTAAGAGTCTTTGATTCGGCCAAATTTATGTATTCAATTCTATAGAGTCAACTTACAACGTGTATAAATTTTGATATATATAGAATTTTACATCTAAAGGCCCATAAAATTATAGATAACTGAATTTTCTTTCCAATGATACCAATTTTTCCTTAATCGATACCCGAGCAAAAAGTTATGATCATTTTTGTCAGAACCAGTAAACATCGCGATAGCGCTGCGACGGGGGGACTATGTTACCGCGTCTTACTCCGCGATGTAAGGTAATGTTTTCCTACATCTGTAAATACAAGTCTAAAGGCATTTTAGTCATTACCCCTTGCCCTCAAACACCTAAGTAATAAATTAAAACACCAGAAGTGCATTATCTGGCCACTTTTAATCATCAAATCCATATGTAAACCCCCTCCTTCCCAAGAACAAAATTCAAACCTTATTCTCCAAGAATCAAAGATTCTAACTTCCAAGCTCTAAAATCTTAAATAAAAAATTAAGAATAGGGTTTCTTTTACAAATTCATAACTCAAGTCCACGAAGATTCAAGCTTTCTTCACAAATCAAGAAGCTTAAAGTGTGTGGGCTATCCTAAATCTTATGGGCATAAAATCTTATGGATAATAAAAGTTTTAAAGTATATATGTATGCACATTTTTTGAGATTTGAGATTGGTTTGAGAGCATGTATTGGGAACCCTGATTTATGACGAAATATTATTTAAACTATGGGGTTTTTACGTAAACTTGAATTATATTCATGTGTATGAATGTTATGTGTTTTGAGAAGTTATATCAGAGAATGATTTACAAAATTCCCTCTTTTGTTATGAAATCCTTTGTCTTAGCGTATTATGGTTGTCTATAAGAATGGTTGGAAGCTTGAGCTTAAATGTTTCAATATCAATTGTAGATTTGCATTGATTTATAATCCAATGAGAGGGTGTTTAATTAATTTATAAATGCTCTTGTGCGCTAAAAGATAAATTGTATGTGATTGATGAAAGAAATGACCACACTTTGTCAAAGTATTGAAAAGGGAGTATGTTTCCTGAGTTTTATATGTTTTTAAATAAGAACTCTCTTGACATTTTTAAATTCTTTAGTTGTCAAGTAATATGTTTTGAATGAAAGGACTAAGACATGATATGATATGGCTCATAAAACTCGCAAATCTTGGTATGATGATACCAAAATAGATGAATGCCATAACAAGATCAGAACAGAACAGACTATAGACTACTTTAGATCATGATTTTATTAAGATGCATGTTTTAAAGATATTAAAAATAGGCTCTAAGAGAGTTAAGTGGTTACCTAAAGAAGGAACGTGTTCAGATAACTCATTACCCAGAACTGTTCTTTGCCGTTATAGGTTTTATGATGTCCCAAGAGGGGGATTTGGACTTGTACCCTTTGGCGTACTAGATTGAGATACTCCAACCCTTGTGGCAAACTTGGGTTGGGGGCTTGGCCGCCGAGTCAAGGGAAGATTCCATATAGCCCGTGGGATTGTAGATTTGTAATGTGAACTACCAAACTCAGAAGTAAGACAAAGAGTTGTGTTGTGATTTACATAAATGTTTTGAAGCTTATTAAATTATGCCGTGTGTTTTATGTATATACTATGCTAAATTGTTGTCTAAATTCCCTCGACTATTTTATAAGGAATACATATATTTTTTGGTTAGTTCTGCGTAGCAATACATTCTAGTTATTGATCATCCTTCGTGGCAGTTAAATTGTCTCATAATGTAGGTTTTGAGGCAGATTCCCATGGTCTAGCTCAGCAGTAGATTAATTCCTAAACTCCAGAGTTGGTGAGCCTCCCTTTCTTTGGAAGGCATTCTATTCTTATGTTAGTTCAGTTTTCTTACGATCCTGCTGGGGGCCTTGTCCCGGTCTATATTGACTAGTAATTCAGGTTAGGCTTAGTAGATGGAAGTTGGGTATTGTATTTTCATATTTTGTTGACACAGCTTATATTATAAAGTCCTTAGAATTTCATTTTATCTTTCGCACTTCTATTTATGTATGGATTATGCTTATGATAGTATGCTAAGGGATCTTTTTTACCTTTGTTATTCGGGATTCTGGTCTTGGCCACGACCCAAACTCGGGACATGACATAGTCCATTGGTGCTCAACCTTAACCTACTAACAATTTAAATACTTAGCCATAAACTCTACAATATCATTCTTCATACCACTCTACCAATAGATCTCCCGTAAATCATGGTACATCTTAGTGGCCCCTAGGTGAATAGAATAATGTGCACCGTGTGCTTTAGCTAGTACTCGCTGTCTCAGACTATCAACTCAAGGAATACAAAGTCTTCCTTGACAACGAAGCATACCATCTCCCCCTTGGGAGAAAAGCTCCACCTTCTGATCTCTAACTGCCTTCTTTAACTTGACCAAACTAGGATCTCTATCTTGTTTTTCTTTTACTTCGGTGACCAATGAAGATTTTAAACCATTCTGAACCCATATACTACCTTTGGCCGAATCAACCAACAAAACTCCTAACCTAGAAAGTTGGTGAACCTCATGGACTAACTCTTTTTTACTATCCTCAACATGAGAAACACTACCCATATACAATCTACTAAGGGCATCTGCCACTTGATTTGACTTGCCTAGACGATAAAACACACTCGTATCATAGTCTTTCACTAATTCAAGCCACCTTCTCTAATGAAGATTCAGGTATTTTTGTGTGAACATATACTGTAAACTCTTGCAATCCATGAACACATCAACATGAACACCATAAAGGTAATGCCTTCAAATCTTTAAGGCAAAGACAACAGCTGCCAACTCAAGATCATGGGTCGGATGATTCTTTTCATGGGGTTTAAGTCATCTAAAGGCATAGTATATTACCTTACCTCTCTGTATTAATACACAACTAAGACCAACTCTAGAAGCATCACAATACACAACAAACCCATCCATGGCATTTGGCAAATTCAAGATTGGAATGGAAGTTAGTCGAGCCTTTAACTCCTAAAAGCTCTTCTTGCAGGAACCTGACAGGTGAAATTTGACTTTATTTTAGGTTAGTCTAGACATGGAAGAATTAATATAAGAAAAATCTTTGACAAACCATCTATATGATGCCGCTGGCCGAGTTTCTTCAAAACCTTTATTTCAGGTCTAAGCTCACACTAACCTGTCAATTTGGGATCCAAATTCGAGATTTTCCTTGGGAGGTATCGGAATAGCTAGCTTAACCCAAGAATATCCTGATATATAATGGAGAGATGGGTCTAGGCTAGTTTTTTACCTCTTTGGTTTTTTGATGATCAACTCGAATGTCATCACTGAAAATTATGTGACCAAGAAAATCTACTGATCTCAACCAAAATTCTCCCTTACTGAACTTAGAAAAAAACTGATGATCTCTAAGGTTCTGCAACATAACCCTCAGATGGTCTGCATGATCATTCTCACTACAGGAATAGACAAGGATATCATCAATGAAGACTATGAAAAACATGTCCAAGTACTGCTTGACCACCCTGTACATCAAGTCAATGAAAGTTGTAAGGGCATTCTTTATTCCAAAAGACATAACTAGGAATTCAAAGTGACCATATCGGTTTTAAGGGATTTCATCAGAATGTCATACTCTATAACTCGAAGATGATGATAGCCAGATGTAAGGTCTATCTTAGAGAAATAACTTTCAACCTTAAGCTGGTCAAATAAGTCATTAATCCTGGGGAGAGGTCATTTATTCTTGATATAGACTTTGTTCAACTAATGGTAGTCAATGTACATTCTGAGAAAACCATCTTTCTTACGCATAAATAGAACTAGACCACCCCATGGGGAAACACTAGGCCAATGAAAACCTTGTCTAAGAGATCCTTCAACTATTCCTTCAATTCCTTAAGCTTATTTGGAGCCATTTTGTAAGGTGGAATAGAGATAGGATGGTTATATATACGGATATCTACTCCAAAGACAATTTACCTTCTGCTAGAAATATCGAGAAGAACTTTGGGAATCACATCGGGAAATTTATTTACTACAAGAACTAACTCAGGACTCGGGGTTTCAAAATTAGGGTCCTTGACTCTGATGAGATGGTAAATACACCCCTTGGATATCATCGTTCGTGCCTTAAGATATGATGTAACCTGTCCCTTAAGCACTGAAGTACTACCCCTCCATTCAATAACTCGTTCTTAAGGAAACTGGAACAGAAAAATTCTAATTCTACAATAAACTGAGGCATAACACGAATAGAGAAAGCCCATGCTAATAATGACATCAAAATCAATCATCTCTATCTCCACAAGGTCAACTGAATTAACTTTTTGAGACACTATAACCGAGCAATTTCTGTATACCCGCCCAGCTATAATAGACTTACTCACTAGAGTAGAAAACGAGAAAGGCTCTGATAATATTTTGGGACTGTCACCGAATTCTACATCTGTATAAGGAGTCACAAAGGAAAGTGAAAACTATGGGGTCTAACAATGCATAAATATGAAGATGAAAGACTTGTAACGTACCCGTACCCATACTAGGAGAACTTTCCTAATATTGTCGAGTCTTGAGGGCATACAATCTATTTTGGAACTGCCTACTGATAGCATTTGAGGTGGCACCCTACGGAGTTAGGAAACCTACTAGAGCTGATGAAAAGTTGGACTAGCCCTGTTAGCACAAATCCTTTCCATTCTGAGTAACCAGTGGACACTCCCGAATCTTGTGGCCGTACTTTCCACACCCAAAAAATCTACCACTACTAGCTCTACACTCACTATGATGATCCTTACAACACTTCCTACAAAATGGATTGGTACGACCACTGCTCACATTACCTTAGGACTTAGAGCCTGGCACTCTATCCCAACTGTCCTACCTAGACTTAGGCACTGGTGCACTTTCCAAAGATGGAGCTATGTCTGAAAATTTTTGGTAGAATTGAGAACAGTTACTGCCTTCCAACCTTGCTGAGAAAAGTTTAAACTACCCATTCTGGCCCTCTTATTCTCTTTTTCCTTCTCTTTGAGCCTCTTCTTCTAAATCTGCTGAGCATGAACTATTAGTCTAGAAAGGTATATATCCTTAATAAGCATGGTAGTCCTACACTCCTTGACTATACTATCAGATACTCCTGAAACAAACTTAATCAACCTGGACCTAAAGTCAGCCATCATAGTCGGATCATACCTCGCCAACTGAGTGGACTTGAGTGAGTACTCCCTCACACTCATGCTACCATGCTTCAAATTTATAAACTCCTGAACCTTAGCTTTTCCTCAACTCCAGTAGGAAGAAACTGCCTAAGAAAGTCATGGAAAACTTCTTTCACTCTATAGGACCGGCCTCAACATGTCTGTCCTCCTTCCACTACTTGAACCAGGTATGAGCCACTCCCTGTAGCTGGTAAGTAGCTAAGTCTTCATTCTCACTCGAAGTGCCACCCATGATGTCTTTCACATTTTGTACTTTATCTAGAATCTCTCGTTGATCCTTTTTCAGACTTAGATCCAAAAAAAGAGGGAGTCATCCAAGTGATGTCTCAAATACTAGTTGTAGCCATATTCATCATCAGATTAGCTTGGGCAATAGGCTGATGGATGTTCTAAAAATCTATAGAATGGTTCAAGGTTATGAAAGTGGACCTGAACTCAGCATGATAAATATGCGTCATTTAGGTAAGCTTCCTAAATAGGTGGTGGTGCGGGGTGAGCCCCTTTCCTTCTTCCATTATATATTATGAGAGGCATTGTCAGTAAACTAAACAAATGACAAGTTAGAAAAAAGAAATCAATAGTGTTCATGATCTTTCACATGAAATAAATACTGAAAGAAGGGAAATTTCTCTAACAATGTCTCATAGCCTCTTGTCCATAAGTGTGGAGCACTTAACATGCATGGACAAGACTATACTCAACATCTCTATCAGATGACCTAAGATACTATAAAACCTTAGGCTCTGATACCAAGTTTTGTCATACCTGAGGATACCCCTCCAGTCACAACATGGTACTTAAGGCCACATGTGACCCCAAGCTAACCCATGATCTAATATCTGCTATGAGCATTGAATAAAACACTAATGAAATAACATGTGTGGAAAATAATCTTATAAAATACCTGTATGATGTAATACCTAAATATAATTCAATATGTTTGAAACAGCTTAATAGACTAAAAACTAACTGATTGTGTATCTGTCTAAAAGCCTCTAAATATCATATGGAGTTGATGGGACAAACCCCAACTAACTCCAACTGACAAAACATAAAGAGATGATGAAATAATGATAATAACATGCTATGTGTTGATAGATGAGTACTCACCACTACTACTTCTGAGAAATCTTTAACTTTCTAAAGATGGTCGAGGAACTGAGCATCAAATCTATGTTATAATACAACATAGTGCAAGAGAAAAGTATGTGTTCAGTACTTTGAATGTACTAATACATGAGGTAAGGACTAACTGAAATACATATGAAAACCGAATATATATGCATGAAGATGTAAAACTGAGAATGCAAGACCAAGTAAGGCATAAACTGGATTTAATATGTAAAATTGACTAACTGCATAATGAGTATCTGAATACTTGGTTAAGTAAAACTGAAATAATGTAGATCGAGTACCAACTAAAATTATGGGAGCTATGATTAATTGTCATGCCCCAATATGAGCTAAGTGGGGTCCAACTTGTAACCCCAGTTGAAAGGGTGTCAATACCATTCCATGCGTACTATTACTAGTTTTGGGGATTTACGAAATTAGTTTTCTGAAGGACTAGGGACTCAGTCCTAAACTAGCGTGTGACATCTAATATTCCTATGATGGCTATGTAGTTCTGAAACTTAGGGACTACTACTAAGGATCCAGTCCTAACTGGCGTGCGAGCCCCCATCCCTAGGTTTGCTCAATGCTAAATCCTACTCTCAACTGAATGAAACTGGTATTACTATAGATCTGACATAATATGGTACTATAATGATAAGTTATCAATAGGAACATGGTAGTTTAAATATAATAATGAAAACATGATCTAACTAACTTGTAGATTGAAAATAAAGACGTGTATAAGCAAATAGGTATCGGGTGTTCATAACCTTCCAGCACTGAATGATTACAAAAATATGATGATAATACTAAAAATAATGTTCTAAAATCATAGTTTAAAGACCCAAAACATAGGACATTTCAATACATGAGTAAGATACATGAAATTAAGCATGGGGATATGTTAAACTTAGGAGGATGACAATTTCTCATGATTTGGCTCATAACTTGGTGATTTGGATTAGGATCAATTGGATATGAAATGAGTAATTGATATTCAAAGCATGAAGCAATCTTATTTACATGGATAAACATGTTTCCTTAGATTGAATTCAAATACTAAGAAAATCAAGGTTTAACTTCATATTTAACATGGATAACTTCATAAAAAAGGGAAAACATCATACATTAAAAAGGGGGATTTTAGGCTGAATGGGTGGAAGGAACCCATTGATGAATACCCCATATACCTTAATGTTGAAGCCTTGGATAAATTTCTTAGTATAAAACTTGAATTTGATGAACCCTTGTTTGTTTTGGTGAGAAAGAAATTACCCCTTTTGCTCTGTGATGGATAATTTCTGAGTCATGATAGGTTAGGATAGTATTTACGCTTGATAACTATTGTTTTGTGGGTGCAACGACATAGTTTTGGGGTTAAAAGAGTGGAAAAAAAAAAACCTCAAAAATCGTCTGGAAAATGTTTGGAAGTCGTCCCGGCGAGTTTGGCCATGACTCGTAAGTTCTGGGTACGACTCATGGCTTGAGTCATCAATAGAAAACCAGATTTTTACCCCTACTACCATAGTAATGACTCCTCCTAAAAACTTGTAGGTTCTGCTTATGAGTCACCATAAGGAGTCGTAACCACTGTTAGCTTTGATAGTGCTTCAAAAATTTATCCATAACTTTTTATCCCGATATTGAATTAAGGAAAATTGGTATCATTGGAAAGCTAATTTAATTATTTATCTGTTGGTGGGTGTTGAGCTCAGAAATTCCTAGTATACCCAAAGTTATACTTGTTTGAATCTAACCATAGTTATATTTTTCACACATATTTAATCGTTTTGGGATGTTTCGTCCTGTCTATAAGATAGGAGATTTTTATTGTCTTAATATATGTCCAAGTCACTTGTAAAACTACCAAAACATGAGTCTTGATGCTTGAATCCTTTAATGGTTAGGCTACGAGTCTCCATAATGACTCACAATGTTTGGATAAGAGTCTTATGCTTGACTCGTAACCACTGGGTTAAATTGTTTTGGATTACATACTGTTACGACTATGAATTCCTGCATATGACTCATAACCAAAGATTATAAATCATATTAAGTAGTGTTAGTCACTAGACTTAAGCCGAGGGATTCACTGAAGTGTCTATGACTTACTCATGATGACTCATCATGAGTCATTACCCCTTGTTACCTTGAATCATAGCCATGGTTGTTTATCAAGCCATTAATGAAAATCATCCATAACATTTTTCCATGACCTCGGATTAAGACGAGGCTTGAAATGCTGGAAAGCTAAGTTCGTATCCTATATTTTAAGGAGTCCAAAGCTTGAAAATTTTGGGGTATTATACTTTATAATGGATAAACCCTTCTTGATATTATTGGGAGGAAGATATTAAGGATTTGGGTGACTTTTACTAGTTTAGGACGACTTTAGGGTTATAAAAATGGATTGGGCAGTTATTGGAGGTGAAAGAACCATTTTCCTTTGATTTAATATGGTAAAAACATGGTTTAACATCTAGGAAGTCAGGGTCATACCGTTATCCTAATCATAAGGTTCCATCTTTGCCTCTCGATGCACCAACATTGCCTCGCGACCACAATCGCGCACCCTGGGCAGTGTCACTAAAATGCTCATAATGTTTGACTCCAAACTCGGATTGGTGAAGGTATGTGGTGTTTCAAATAGGGATCAAACGAATTTAATTTAATATATAGTAGGCTACATAACTCATTATATTATTGGATTAATGATCAATGAAAACTGACCTAAGAAAAATTATGTACTAAAATTCAATAGGAAGTAAAGTCCTTAAGTCCACTTTGGGATAAGAGATATTTATGACTTCAATTCATCTCTGAAGATGTTCCTATCCTAAAGAAGTATTATCCTCACTTATTTCTAAATAAAAATAACTGGGTTTGGGTCTATATACGTAGGAAAGACAGGTCAAACTTTATCCTGAAAGTGTGGATGCTACATTAACAAATGCTTATAGTCTTAATTTCATAAAAGTTCATACTTTACAAAAATAACAATCAATAATGATATCATATCACTTTCACAAGAAATAGTATTTAAAGAAGAAGAAGAACACTATTGTAATGCCCCGAGAGTACACCCTGGGCGTCACACGGTGCTTATAGTCCTGAGGGACCACAAGCTAATCCATAAGCTAGTATCTGCTGAGAGAAATGAATAACATAATCATATATGTGGACGAATACTGACATGCCATAAGGTTTTAATTAACTGAAGTCTGAATACGATAAAGTACTGATAAATTGAATAACAACTTACATGACAACTGAAGTCTGAATACTGAATAACTGACTGTAGTGTCTAAAAATCCTCTAAACTGACTAACTGAGAGTTGATGGTAAAGGCCCCAACTAACTCCACTAACTACTAAAATAGTGACATGAAGTAAAATAATTTATCCTCGAAATATGAGTACTTATCACTACTACTGCTAGAGTATGGGGAGTCTAAGAGTGATTCGGGAATCGGACATTAGAACCTATAATATGATACATCATAGCGCAAAAGAAAAGTATGGGATCAATACTTTGAATGCACTGGTGTGTCAAATAAAGTAGGATAACATACAAAGTTTCATGAGAAGGAATACTAACTGTCTGAATACATGCGTAAAAACATGGAAGACTGAATTGAGAATACAAAATCTGTAGATATTGGAAATATGTGAAACCTATAAATACTATGTATACACGAAAGTCTATAAATACTGAAGATACGCAAAAAAAAATATAGATACAAAGGATGCATGACCAAGCATATAACATGAACTGAGTAAAATCTGTAAACTAAAATACTGAAATAACTGATATTTGTATGCTTTGGTCAAACAACATAGGGACTAAATGTCTGAACTGATTTTTGTATTACGATTGTAACTGGGACTTTGACTGAGACTGTGGGAGGTATCATGTAATCGACATGCCCCAATTTGAACTAATCAGGTTCCAACCTATCACCCTAGTTGAAAGGGTGTTAATACTGTGACACGGGTACTAAAACTAGCTGTGTTAATCCACTATACTGATACAATGTTCGAAAGATTAAGGGTGTTAATCCTGAACTAACGGGTGACCCCTGCGAGATAGTCAAGCCTAATCTAACAGGTGACCTCTCATATCCCATGCTAGCGACATAGTTCTAGTGTATAGGGACTGCTACTAATGAATCTGACTATCTGATGGGGAAGACTTTATTCGTACACTCGCTCACTGCTAAATCCTACTCCTAACTGAAAGACATTGAAATACTAGACTGTTTTACTTTAACTAACTGATATCTGACTGTTCTGATAATGCTCATAGTATGTTTTGAAGACTATTTTGTCATGTAATGAGACTATACTAAATAATTAGCTATGGTTTTGGGTATTCAATACCCCCCAGGACTCAACTGCAATAAAGGTAAAATGACATGAAAACTTGAAGAACATAACATGAAGGCTTTTAGTAAACTTTATTCTTGTAGGCTTTTTCTCAAACACTTAGAGTTCGTGGTTTGATCAAATCATAGGAATGCCATGGAACTTTTAGTAAAAGCATTAATTCAACATGAATAATAATGAATCATGATTTAATTCGAGGAATGATAACATTAAAACATGGGGAATTGAATAACAACAATAATTTCAATCATACATGGGTTAAAATCATAGTTCATGGAGATTCATGGATGAAATCACAATTTAAAATCAAATAACTTGAAAAGATCTCAATTCTGTAATTTAAATAGGATACTTGGACTCCATGGGTGAAAGGAACCCATGGTGAATATCTAAAATACCTGGGATAATCAATTTGGGAAGGTTAATGGAGAGTTCTTGAGATTTGGCCTTGAATTTGAGAGCTAGGGTTCTTGTTCTTAAGAAGGAAATCTTTAATTTTGATAATGATGACTACTTAGGGTGTTTAGGGGTTAAATATCATGTTTTAGGTTAATTAGGGCTGTGGAAAAAGACCCAACTACCCCTGAACAAATTTAAAAACTCAAGCTAGAAACTGATAATCCCAATTTTTAGCCCAGCCGCAACACGCCACTATCACGCCAAGCCACTGGAAAAAGGGACAATTAGGAAACTGAACGATGGCCTAATGTGGTAAGATCGTGGTCCTTCACTGGAATACCATTTTGGCCACCTTCGCGATGCGCCAAAATCGCAGAGGCTCGCTAAAAATTGCCAAACATTAACTGGGTCCTTGGCGCGATGTGCCAACATCACGGTACCATACTAGAAACTAACATTTGTTATTTATACTGGCTCTTCCACGTGGTAACGGTCAAAATGATGGTGTTTAACAAGTGAAAGTTAACATAGGTATAACTTCTTACCGGTTATCAAATTTGGGCGAATTTAATATCGTTGAAAAACTAATTGAATTTCCTATGCAATGGTAGGATCTAAACTAAAAATTAATGGCTATTTCAAAATTTTTATATATAAATACTCATGTATTGGGACTTAAATTATGCTAGGTAAATATGAGGTATTACAATATCTCCCCTTTGAGATCATTCTTCCTTGAATGAGACTGGTTAAGCTGAGGAAAATTGATGGACTGAGCTTACACACTGAACATGCATATCTGATTCATGGAATGCATAATTGAACTGATTTTTTAAATACACGACTGAAATGAACATGATATACAACTGTAACTGAGCATGATAGAAATAAATCTTAAGAAGATTAGTACCTTAAACCGAATCTGAATTTGAGGAGAAAGGATGAGGATGCTTAGTCTGTATATCTGCTTCTTCTTTCCAAGTGGCTCCCTCAACAGACTGATTTTGCCAAAGAACTTTGACTAGTGGAGCTTCTTTGTTCCTTAGTCTACGAACTTGATGATCAAGAATTTCGACTGGAATTTTCTCAAAGGAAAGACTATTTTGAACATCTATGCTTTCTAGGGGAACAACTACAGCTAGATCACCAATACAATTCTTCAATAATGAGACATGGAACACTGGGTGTAATAAAGAAAGAACTATAGGAAACTCAAGCTCATAAGCTACCTTTCCAAAACAGCTAAGAATTCTATAGGGACCGACATATCGGGGACTTAGTTTTCCTTTCTTGCCGAACATCTTTACCTCCTTCATGGGTGAGATTTTCAAGTGCATAAAATCACCGACCTTAAATTCAAGATCCTTTCTCCTCACATTTTCATACGATTTATGTTGGCTCTGGGCTACTCCAAGCTTTTTTCTGTTCAACTGAACCTTTTATAACGCATCAAACACCAAGTCAGGCCCTGCTATTTTGGCCTCACCTACTTCAAACCAACCAATTGGAGATCTACATCTTCTCTCATAAAGATCTTCAAATAAAGCCATCTGAATACTGGAATGATAGTTGTTATTATATGTGAATTCAATCAAAGGCAAGTGCTCAACCCAACTACCCTTAAAATCCACTACGTGTGCTCTCAACATATCTTCAAGATTCTAAATGGTCCTTTCTTCTTGACCATCTGTCTGAGGGTGAAAGGCTGTACTGAGGTAGACATTGGTACCCATACCCTTTTGGAATGCTTTCCAGAAATGAGAGGTAAACTAGGTACCTCTATCTGAGATGATAGATAAGAGAACACCGTTCAACCTAACCAACTCTCTGAGATAGAGCTTGGCATAGTCCTTAGCTGAATAAGAGGTATGGACTTGCAAGAAATTATCTGATTTGGCTATCCCATCAATTATAACCCAAATTGAATCATGTTAATAACGGGTACGAGGCAACCCTATAACAAAATCTATGTTCACTTCCTCCCACTTCTATATGGGAATACTAAACTTCTACATAGGCCCACTAGGATTCTTGTGCTCAACCTTAACTTGTGGACATGTACAACACTTAGCTACAAACTCTGTAATATCCCTTTTTATCCCACTCCACCAATAGATCTCCTACAAATCATAGTACATCTTACTGGCCCCTAGATAAATAGAGTAATCCGCAGTATGTGCTTCTGAAAGAATTTATTGCCTCAAGTCAAGTACACCAGGCATTCATAGCTGACCCTGATAACGCAGCATACCATCTTATCCTTGGGATAAAATCTCGACTTTCTGATCTCTAACAGGTACTTTCAACTTAACAAGACTGGGATCTCTATCCTGCTTTTCTTTTACATCAGAAACTAGAGATGATTCGGTGCTATTCTTCACCCACTCACTACCCTCTGCTGAGTCGAAAAAGAGGACACCTAGTCAAGCAAGCTGATGAACTTTCTGATCTAACTTCTTCTTACCATCCTCAACATTAGCAACAATACCCATTGATAATATACTGAGAGCATCAGCCACTACATTGGGCTTGCATGGATGATACAGAACACTCATGTCATATTCTTTTAACAACTCTAACCACCTTTTCTGATACAAATTCAAATCTTTCTAAGATAACACAGACTGTAGGCTCTTATGGTCAGTAAACACATCTGCCTGTACCCCATATAAGTAATGCCTCCAAATCTTTAAGGCAAATAGTATAGCTGCTAGCTCCAAATCATGAGTTACATTAATTCTTCTCATGGAGCTTAAGCTATCTAGAGGCATAGGTTATAACTTTACCTCTCTGCATAAGAACACAACTCAAACCTACTCTGGATGCATCACATTCCATAACAACCCCATCTAGACCATCTGGCAAGGTAAGACCTTGAGCTGAGGTAAGTCAAGTCTTCAACTCCTAAAAACTCTTCTCACGAGAATCTGAACACTGAAAATTAGCTTTCTCCTGATTCAATCTAGACATGGGGGTGCAATAAAAGAAAATCCTTTAAAAAATCAGTGGTAATAGCCAGCCTAACCCAAGAATCTCCTGATATCTGATAGAGAAAGAGGTCTAGGCCAGTTTCTCGCTACCTCAGTCTTTTGAAGATCAACCCTAATGCATCACTGAAAATAATATGGCCAAAAAAGGTATGGATCTTAACCAGAATTCACACTTACTAAATTTAGCAAATAACTGATGGGTTCTAAGAGTTTGTAACACTATTCTGAGATTGTCTGCATGATCATCTTCACTATGAGAGTAGACAAGAATGTCATCAATGAAGACTATGATGAACATGTCCAAGTACTGCTTGAACACTAGGTTCATCAAGTCCATGAAGGTTTCTGGGGTATTCGTAAGACCAAAGGATATGACTAGAAATTCAAAGTGACCATACCAGGTTTGGAAAGCTATTTTTGGAATGTCACATTCTCTAACTCTGAGCTAATGATAGCTTGATCTAAGGTCTATCTTTGAAAAATAGTTGGCACCCTGAAGGTGATCAAACAAGTCATCCCTTCTAGGAAGTGAATACTTATTCTTGATGGTGACTTTGTTCAACTGGCGGTAGTCAATACACATTATGAGAGAACCATCTTTCTTACGCACAAACAGAACTGGTGTGCCCCACGAGGATACGCTTGGCCGGAAGAATCCCTTATCTATAAGATCCTTCAACTGTTCTTTCAATTCTTTGAGTTCGGCTAGAGCCATTTATATGGAAGATTAGATATGGGCTGAGTTTTTGGAAGAAGGTCTATTCCAAAGTCGATTTCCCTTTCAGGAGGAACTCTGAGAATATTTTCAAGAACACATCTGGAAATTCCTTTACTACTGAAACTGACTCAAGAGTTGGAGTTTCTGAGTTGGAGTCTTTGACTTGCACAAGATGGTAGACACATCCCTTGGATATCATTTTTCTTGACCTAAGGTACGAAATCAACTGACCCTTAAGCGCTGTTGTACTACCCCTTTATTCAAGGACTGGTTCATTTGGGAACTAAAAATGAACTATTCTGTTTCTTCAATCAATTGAGGCATAGTATAAGTGGAGCCAATAAATGCCGAGAATGACATAAAAATCCTTTATCTCTAACTCCACGAGATCAACTGAGGTAATTTTTTGAGATATTGTGACCGGAAATTTCCTGTATACCTATCTGGCTACAATGGAAACACCTACTAGGGTAGACACTAAAAAGGGCTTTGCTGGAGTTTCGGGACTAACTCTGAAATTTATGGCTATATATGAAGTTACAAAAGAAAGAGAAGCTCCAGGGTTTAGTAAACATAAACATGTAAGTTAAAGACCTGTAACATACCAGTAACTACGTCAGGAGAATTTTCATGATAATGGTGGGACTGAAAAGCATATAATTTGTTTAGATGCTGACCATTAGTAGCACTGGAAGCGGCACCCTGCTAAGTTGGGCGATCGGCTAGGATAGATAACTGATGGGACTTGCCCTATTGGCGAAACTCCCTACTATTTTGAGCAACTACCCGACACTCCTAAATTCGATGGCCTAGATTTCCACACTCAAAACACACATCACTGTCAGCTCTACACTCACCCTCATGGTGTCTGTTATATTTCTAATATAGAACATTCTTACAGGCACTGTTAACACTACCTTGGGACTTAGAGCCTACTTCCCTATCTCGATTATCATTTCTGAATTTAGGTACTAGGGTACTCGCTAAAGAGGGTGTTGGGGCTAAAGACATATATGAAATTGAGGACGATTACCATCTTCTGACCTTGGCCAACTAAAATTAAAACTACCCATTCTAGCTCTCTTGTTTCCTCTTTTCTTTTCCTTAATCTTATGCTCCTTAATTTCTTGAGCATGGACCATCAACCTAGACAAGTCTATCTCCCTAATTAGTATTGTGGTCCTACACTTCTTGACCACACTATTAGATACACCAGTCATAAACTTACTCATCTTGGACCTGCTGTCAACTACCACATGAGAAGCATATCTAGCTAACTGAGTAAACTTAAGGGAATACTCCTTCACGCTCATGCTGCCCTACCTCAAGTTAATAAATTCTAACACCTTGGCCTCCATCAACTCTAATGGGAAGAATCTATCAAAGAAAGCTGTGGAAAACTCTTCCCATTCTACAGGCCCTGCATCTACACCCCTATCTGCCTTCTACTGCTTAAACCATGTATGGTCTATATCCTACAACTGATATGCAACCAACTCAGCACTCTCACTTAATGGCACCTCTATTGCTTCCATTACCTTTTGAACTATATTTAAGAATTCCTATGGATTTTCTTTAGACTTAGATTTCGTGAAGGAAGGATAATTCATCTGGGTGAAGTACTGAATTCTAATTATAGAGGTGTTCTCCACTGGGTTGGCCTAAACAATAGCTAGTCGTTCATTCTGAGCTTCTATGGTGTTCGCTAGAGTGGTCAACGTAGCTCTGAATTTTGTATGAGAGACATGCTTGTCCAGAGGATCTGCCTAGATGGGCGGAGATGTTGGCTGGTTTCCTATTCTTATTCCATTCTTCTTGGGTGACATGTTCTGTAAATGGAAGAAAGAAACAAATTAGACTAATGGCTTAACATGAGCTCATTCACAATCGTACGACGTAAATACTGAAAGAAGGGAAACTTTTCCTAAACGCCTTGTAGCCTCTCTTCCATAAGTGTGGCGTACTACACACCCTTGCACAAGACTCTACTTAATGCAACTTTGAGACTTTCTAGGACACTTTAAAACCTTAGGCTCTGATACCAAGTTTGTAACGCCTAAAGAGTATACCCTCGACTTTACATGGTGCTTACAGTCCTGAGGGACCACAAGCTAACCCATGAGCTTGTACCTGCTATGAGCACTAAATAACATAATCATAAATGTGGAATAATACTAACATATCGTAAGGTTTTAATACCTGAAATCAACACTATGTCATAAATCTGGGAAAAATAACTGTCTAAATACGGTAAAGTACTAATAAATTGAATAACTAACTGACATTACAATGGAAGTTTGAATACTAAATAACTAACTGTAGTGTCTGAAAAGCCTCTAAACTAACTAACTGAGATTTGATAGGACAGGCCCCAACTAAGTCCACTAACTACTGAAATAAAGACATGAAGTAAAATAATATGTTTAAAATATAAGGACTCACCACTGCTATTGCTAAAAGTCTGAGAAGTCTAAGAATGATCCAAGAACTGAGCGTCAGAACATATGATATGATACATCATAGCACAAAAGAACAGTATGTGATCAATACTTTGAATGTACTGGTATGCCAAATGAAGTAGGCTAATATGCAAAGTTTCATTAGCGGGAATAATAATTGTCTGAATAAATGTGTAAAAATATGGAATACTAAATAGAGAACACAAAATTTGTAGATACTGAAAATATGAAAAATCTATAAATACTGTATATACATGAGTCTGTAAATACTGAAGATACGTCAAAATCTGTAGATACTGAGGATGCATGATCAAGCATATAATGTTAACTGAGTAAAATCTGTAAATTGAAATACTAAAATAACTGATATTTGTATGTTTCAGTCAAACAACACCAAGACTGAATCTCTGAACTGATTTCTGGATTATGACTGTAACTAGGACTGTGATTGAGACTGTGGGAGGTACCATCTAACTGACATGCCCAAATCTGAGCTAATCTGGGTCTAACTTGTCACCCAAGTTAGAAGGGTGTTAATACCGTACCATGGGTACTAACACTGGCTGTGATGATCTACTATACTGATATAATTCCCGAACAACTAATAGTGTTAAGCCTGAACTGATGGTTGACTCCTGGGAGACAGTCAAGTCTAATCTGATGGGTGACCTCTCATATACTACGCTGGATACGTAGTTCTGGATTATAGGAACTGCTAATAACGACTTCGCCTATCTGACAGGGAAGTTGCAATACCCCGTACTTCTACCTAGCTTGAAATCATCCTAAAAACATAAAAGACTTATTTTAAAGATGAATCCACTTGAATAAGCTTTCCATCGATACCAAATTCATCCAAATTTGACACTCGGGTGATGAGTTAGAGCCTTTTTAGTAAGGCAGTGTGCCACCTGAGCCATCAAATTGTCACGGAGCAGGCCAAAATGGCAATCGTCAAAATCCAGTGAGCCTCCGCAATTATGGTGCATTGCGCCAGGGCTCAAATTAAGAATTGTCCTTTTTCTAGTGTCTCAGAGCGATGTCTCCACATTGCACTAAACTTCCAGGTCAGAAACAAAGTGGTAATGCGATAGCTCTGTATCACTCTAAGGATGAAAATTAGGAAATTTTTACAGAAATTAAAATACGTGTCCAAGGGTTAAAAGGGTCAATTTCCTACCCCTATTTAAACCCAATAACACATGATTCATTCATATTTCACTGAAAATACAATGCATATCTCAAGTTTTTCTCAGGAACAAGCTAGGGTTTTAATTGGAAATTCAAATTCAAGAATCTCTTCATCAATCTTCGTAGAATCAAGAACTAAGGTATGCACAGTATTGATTCATGGATTTCTTTCATCCATGAAGCCCAAGAATGAAGTTTTAAATCTTGTATTATGAATATTTTGTTGTGGGTTGATTATGTTCATGTGATCATGGTTGTATGATTCCCAGGTTGGAATCTTTATTTGTGTTCATGAACCTATGATAGTATGTGGTTTGAAATATGTGAAATTGAGTTGAAATACAGAGTTTTGTTATATTAATTCGATGGTTATGCCTATTCCCTAAGTCATGCATCCTAGGTGTTTGATAAAATGCCTAAGAGAATAGAAATTATACAATACAGCCTAATTGTGACCCAAGTGATAAATGCATGCTTTACCCTATGACCAAGAATGACTTCCATGATATTGTGTGCATTATGAATGGTTGAGGGAATGTCCATGAGAATAGGTTTATGAAAGTATGACATGTTTACATGCAATTCCATTCATGTACAAGACTATGATAACCATATGCTTCATGAAATCCCCAAACTGATGTATTATGAATTGTTGATATTTGTCATGTGTTCAAGAAGCGTCATGTTCTATCATTTTTATGCTATCGAGTCCTGGGGGTACTTGTACCCAATAATTTAGTTGTGTGCCTAGAGACATTGTCATGTTTTCAAGATACTCTCAGCCAAGTCATATTCAGTAGAATTCAGTCAGTTATGTGACTCAGGAAAACTCAGTAAACACAATATCAGTCCAATCTTACTCAAGTAACCTCAGTAAGCTATTTGATTTTGGTAGTATTCCATCAGTCAACAAAACTCTATAAAATCAGTTCAATTAATCATGTTCAGTGTCTATTCAGATAAGAGTAAAAGTTAGCACTGAGTGAGTCCAAGGATGAAAACACACACTGTCAGATGAGGGTGTGATTCTTAAAAGAAATCCTTATGTTCTAGAACTATGTAACCAACATATGTTGAGACATCAACACTGCCATATAAGGGTTGATGAGGTGGATAAGCACTGTCAGATGAGGGCCCCACTATTATCTTTTGGGGATACTATCAGATGAGGGTTACCCACAGCTTGTCTTTACCAATGGCGCGGCATTGACACCCTTCTAATTGGGGTTATAGATTGGAACCCAGCACAACTATAATATCTTATTAAGGGCATGTCAGTTAGATGACTACTTCTCATAGTTTCAGTTACAGAATCAGGACTGTCAGATACAGTCATTCAATCTCAGTAATAGAACTCGGATAGTTCTTCATATTTCAAGACTGTCACATACAGTCAACTCAGAACAGTATGTAACTCAGATAGTTCCATTAGAACCTAGATTGTTAATACAGTCTCTCAGTATCAGTTATTTCAGTTATACAGCTATTAGTATCTCATGTTATCAGTACTCAAACTTAGTAATCATGTTACCACGAACTCAGCTAATAGTATATTAATTATACAAAATTCATATTATTAGTATTCAGTTTCAGGACTATCAGATACAGTCAATCAGACCAGTTATTCATAATAAGAACTGTCAGAAAGACTTTTCTTTATAATAATATAACATCAGTTTCTCAGTACTCTATAATAATGTTCGGGGTACCAGATTTGAGGTGTTACAGAAGTTGTCATCCCTACACTCGGTGCTAAATCCTACTCTCAACTGAAAGACACTGAAATACCAGACTGTTCTAGTTTAACTAACTAATATATGACTGTTCTGATAATGCTCATAGTATGTTCTGAAGACTATTCTGTATGTACTGAGACTAGATTATCAGTTATTGTTTTGGAGTATTCCATACCCCAGAATATAAAAGAAATAAAAGTAAAATGACACTAAAACTTGAAAAACATAACATGAAGGCTTTTAGTAAACATTTAATCTTATAGGATTTTTCTCTAACACTTGGAGTTCATGGTTTGATCAAATCTTAGGAATGTCATGGAACTTGTCGTAAAAGCATGAATTCAACATGAATAGTAATAAATCATGATTTAATTCGAGGAATGATACCCCAGACCCCACTTTGTGGGAATACACTAGGTTTTTTGTTGTTGTTGTTGTTGTAATTTGAGGAATGATAACATTAAAACAGGGGGAATTGAATAACAACAATAATTTCAATCATACATGGGGTAAAATCATAGTTCATGGAGATTCTCGGGTGAAATCACAATTTAAAACCAAAGAACTTGAAAAGATCTCAATTTTGTAATTTAAATAGGATTCTTGAACTCCATGGGTGAAAGGAACACATGGATGAATATCTAACATACCTGGGATAATGAATTTAGGAGGATTGATAGAAAGTTCTTGAGATTTGGCCTTGAATTTGAGAGTTAGGGTTTTTGTTCTTGAGAAGGAAATCTTTAATTGTTATAGGAAATGAAATAATGATGACTACTTGGAGTGTTTAGGGGTTAAATCTCATGTTTTAAGTTGATTAGGGTCTTGGAAAAGACCCAAATACCCCTGAACGAATTTAAAAACTCGAGCTAGAAACTGATCATCCCAATTTTTGGCCCCAATGCGATGCGCCACTATCGCGCCAAGCCACTTGAAAAGGGACAATTGGGAAACTGGACAATGTTGCGATGTGGTAAGATCGCAGTCCTTCAGTAGAATGTCATTTTGGCCACCTCTGCGATGTACCATAATCACGGAGGCTTATTAAAAATTACTAAACATGAACTGGGTCCTTCGCACGATGCGTCAACATCTCGGTACCACACTGGAAACTGACAATTGTTGTTTAGACTGACTCCGTGATGCTCTACGGGTCAAAATTACAGTGTTTAACGAATGAAACTTAAAATCGCCATAACTTCTTACCCGGTTATCGGATTTGGACGAATTTTATATCGTTGGAAATCTAATAGAATTTTCTACGTAATGGCAGGCTCTAAACTAGAAAATAATGGGCATTTCAAAAATTTTATATATGAATACTCATGTATTGGGATATGCTAGAGAAATACGGGGTATTACAATTATCATCAATAATAACACATAACCTTTATAAATGTACCCCATTGGGAGAAGAAAATATATAGAAATACGACTAAAACTATAATCAATAAAAAGGTATAATATCAATTAGTTAGAGAAGATCAAAAATCAAATCAGTAACCACCACTTGTTACCAAAAAAAAAAAATTATGACCACCATACTAAGAAAGGATAGTGCTAAATGGCCACAAAAATTTGGCCCAAATTTGGTCACAGTAATAAAAAGTCTATATTATCCTTTTCTATAAAATAGACAAAGTTATTTAATTTTTAAAGTAAAAGGATTACAATGTCCAAAAGTTAACTAGCTCATAGTATGAACATAACTTTTTCCAATTGTGACCAAATTGTGACCAAAAAGACTTTTCCACTAAGAAAGTCAATTAATGTAATTCAAAATAACAATAAAAATATATTCCAAATGAACAGAAAAAAGAAGTAATTGTTACTCTATGAGGTACCAAAAGTTACGTCATATCTCTCTCAATGCTTCTGAAATTTTCATGGAGGCTTAGATTCATTTTGTAAGCTATTTCTACAAGTAACAAACAGTTCTAAAAGAAGAAAAAAAGAAGATAAGGTGAAATACCAGCATTAGAGAGATTAAAAGTGCACATAAAGTTTTAAGAGAAGTGAAAATTTTGAAAACACGTGAATATAAAATACATGAAATAAATAAAAATGTTATAAAGAAGGGAAAAAGGCTAAGTAATTGCACTTGGAGATGACCACTTTGAATGTTTTTCCCTTTTTTTTTTCATATTATTCTTTGGATTTTTTATTTTAGATAATTAGAGACTATTTTTCTTTATTTTGAAAGCATTGGACATTATTTGGTTGAAGGTAATCATTTTTAATTTCATTGCTTAATGAATTGTTCATCTTCTTATTGTCTATAAATTACACGAAAAGATACTTACAAGAATCAAAATTTCTATCTCCAATTTAATGTCAACTCATATACAAAGTAAACTTTGATAAAAGAAAAGCTCATAGAGAATATGCTCACTCTTTATATGTTCAGTGTTGCAATTAAGCAAATTCTTGCACTGTAATCTATAGTTGAATCTCTTGGAGTATTAAGCAAATTCTTGGACTGCAACATTATTTGGCTGAAGTTAACTTTTTAAATTTCTTATCTTAATAAATTGTTCATCTTTTTATTGCCTATATATTACCCAAAAGATACTTACAAAAATCAAAATTTATATCTCTAATTTGATGTCAACTCATATGCAAAGTAAACTTTGATAAAAGAAAAACTAATAGAGTATATTCTAAATCTTTATATGTTCTATGTTGCAATTAAGCAAATTCTTGCACTTTAACCTGTAGTTGAATCTACTGGAATGGAGGTTCAGAAAACTTACGCAAACATAAATAATTACTAAATGCTAAGTTGTCTTTATACCATCTGTGAATCTCAGTATTAGGAGAAATCCGACAATGGACCTGGATTATTTTCCTTTGTAAATGGCAGTAGTATCAATAATTCATTAAAAATATGTTTTCTAATGTGTTTCATTTTTTAAAGTATTTCTTCACAATTTTTTTTTCATTCGTAATTTTAGAGTACTTAGCATTTATTTATTGAATAAAAGTTTAGAATGCCAAAATAGAAATAAGATTTTACTAAAATATAAGCTAGTAAAACAACATCAAGCTATCCAATATATCGCCACAATTTTAGAGATACATTTCCTAATCTACGTGTTACATGTCAAACAAAATAGATCATTATTTCAATAGTGATGTCAAAAATACTTTGATTAACACACCAAAGAAAAATTGACAATTGTGAATGGAAGAATTTATAAAATGAATAGACGTTATTATAGTAGAAGGAAAAAAATACAATTGAAAGTAAATTATGAAATAAAACTATAACACGTACTAAAAATCGACTACTGCACTCATGAAACATTTTTTGTGGCAAAAATAAAATTAAACAAATAGGTGTTGGTGTAAAATCTAATTATTTGGATATATAGTTTTTACGTGGAAAATAAAAATGAATCATCCTCTTAAAGATTAATTAAGAGCTTTTAAATGAAATTGAATGTACAATATGAATGGGCAGTAATAATTAGGAAAGAAAAATTAGGGAATATTGAGTAGTCAATATTGAGAGTTCATTTGGAGGACTTTTGAGTTTTCACAAATAATGTTCATTTTTTTTTTGTTATACTTAACATGATTAAGAGAGTTTAAGGAGTAGTTTTAAATTTTTTCATTTTTTACATAGCACATAAATGAGAAAAGTTTAATAGCATTGATGACAAAAGGAATTTAATATTACTATCTTTATTGTTGTGTATAAAGTTTTTAATATTACTATCTTTAATATTGTGTATAAAGTTAAGGTGAAATTTTAATCTTTATAAATTAGGAAATGGTCAAAAAAATCCACAAAAAAAATAGCTAGCATGGAGATCGTAGATAGATGTCATATCACCTCCTCCATGTTTATCTTATATATATATATATGAATTTGCAATCTTTATATGAGTTGATAAAGAAAAATAAACAAAAGCAAGATTACTAACTATTCCTCTGTAAAAAATGGAGTGTGTAGTATAATCGGTGACGACATTTTATATAAGTTTTTTAGTTTTGTTGTAAAGAGGACGAATTATTTGAATGTGTATTTAATGATTGGATCATTTACAACTTCAAAAATGACATGTCGTAAAGTGCAGTTATAATGATAATATTTAGTATGTTTATGTATTATTAAATGATTCGTTGCTTTTTAAATATATTAAATATCACTATGTGTTTGTTAGTTTGATAGTTACTATATATTACCTTGAGGTTTCTTTTCCATCCTAAATTTCAAAACCCCCAAGCATCAATTCCTATCTCCGTTTGTGGTTTTAGCATTATGGTGAAGTAATATGAAGCAATGGGGTATTCTTTATTGTCTATATAAATAAACATGGTTTGATTGTTATTAATGGAATATTACATATATTATAAGTTAAAATAATTTAAAATCTAAATAAACATAATATTTAAAAAATATAAAAATTACATATATAACGACATGTTTACTATGAATTACTAAAAGTCCCAACTTTTTCAAAAATCTCATAAAATTCAGACATTTGGCTATTGATGATAGATGTTAATTAACTTAGATACATATAAGAGATACATGTTTGAAGTAAACTAACTTGCACTTTTTAAAGGATGTAACAGATAAATTAGCAGTAAAAGTGCAATTAATCTAACTGACTATCATTAAAATAAAACTAAATCCCACAATTTATAGCAATTATCTTGCTATTCCATCATTCTAATTTAAAAAAATATTCATAATCTGTTTAGAAATACCCAAAAAATCTCACGCCTTCTTCAAAAGTTTCAGAAGTCCATTTTTTTCTAATTTGTTAATTTTGTTTGGTTATTTGAAATGAATAAATAGTTTTAATGGATTCATTCAAAAGAAAGGAAATTCATTATTCTTGAAAAAGAATTCGTTATTCCTTCTTCTCTGTTATTTGTTGTTGTTCTTCTTTTTTTTGGACGATTCGTAATAATGAATATCGCGTCTTATTAGTACATTCCGGTGTCTGTATGTCTGATGTCAAGCACGAAAAATACAAGATTGATGGTTGTAGTCGGAGATGTATCAGTGCCGATCTCAATTTGTTATCTCTTCTTCTTTGTTAGTTATAGTTCTTCTTCTTTTTTTTCAACGATTCGTAATAATGAATATCATTTATTATTAGTACATTTCGGTGATTGGCTGTCTGATATCGAGCACGAAGACTAGAAGATTGATGGTTGTAGTCGGAGATGTACCATGTCGATCTCAATCGTTATCTCAAGAAAAGCGGCTGAAGATTTTTCCTCACTAGTTTATTATCAGAATTCTAAGTTCCTTTTCTTAAAATTTCATGTTTTAAGTTTGTGAGTAAAATTACTAGTTTTAAGTTGTCAAATTTGTTGTTTGTAGTTTATTGAATTATAGTCTGTCACATTGTGTAATTCATCATTGTTTGAATTTTAAAGCCAAAAGTTTTGATAAAAAAAATATGTATCTCTTGTTGATTGAATTTAGTCAAATATACAAAGTTGTTTTCATGTTTAAGCCAAAAATATAACACAGAACAATATATAAAAAAACTGTATGAACATAATATTATAGATACAAGATAATACAACTATGTATCTTGGTTGAAATACTTGTATCTATTGATATGCTTAAATCAATAAATGTTAAATAATACGAGATACATATAATTCATAAACAGTGACGCAGTAATCTAAAATAAGAGAAAATGTATCTATAAGCTTGTAACATGTATCTATTGTTGTGTTAATTTGAATAATAATTACAAAACATTAGATACATATATAAATAAAAAATGTATCTAATGAAAAATAAAAAATGTTTAAATTAAGAAGCTTAATGGATTTTTTATGTATTTGTAAATTCAATATTTAATTCAAAGTAACTAAATGATATAAAAAGATTTATTTGAACGTTCATTGATAAATTGCTTACATATTGCACAAGCCTATTATTACGTAATTAACAATTGATACAATCGTACAAAAATTTGTATCTATTAAAAAATATATTTTGTGAACAGTATGAAGCATATGAACAATTACGTTCAGCTCGAAGTTGTTATTCAATTTAGAGACAAAATGTCTTGCAAAGAAAAACAATTAAGAAAAAAAAAATTATGTTATGATTGAATATGAGATTTAATTTTACGATGTATCGTTATGTTGCATAATGTAATGTTGTGTTAGTTACTTTCATTACTGGACTTAGTTATATATGTTTCAATAAACTTGATACATATAGTTATAAATATGTATCTAATACAATGCAATAAAAAATATTAAATATGATGACTTTGTAAAGTGTAATAAAAAAGTTAAACAAAATAATAATGTTTCATAATTTGGAATAGCCATATGACAATCATTGATGATAAGGTAGAATCCATGATGTTGAAAAACATCTAAAAACAACAACAACATGTACTAACATCATCAAACTATATAACAGTCAACTAGCCAACAAGTAAACAACTACTCAATATGCAAAATACAGACTTTTTCTTTTTGTGTGAAGCTGCTCCTTGACCTTGGTGG
Source organism: Capsicum annuum (assembly GCF_002878395.1). Lineage (NCBI taxonomy): Eukaryota > Viridiplantae > Streptophyta > Magnoliopsida > Solanales > Solanaceae > Capsicum > Capsicum annuum. Next base: position 39,422,346 of record NC_061113.1, on the reverse strand, counting down.
ATTGTCATTCTCACTAAAGTATTCTTTTTCCGCCTTTACAGATCCATTTATTTGTTAAATTTAGTTGACCATTGTGAAGGGAAAAAGAAAAAGTAATGCGTCTGAACCTTCTTGTAAGGTAGACTTTGTAGAGTTCTACAAAAGGACCAACTATAAATAGACATAATATCTTTTTGAGCAGCATCATACCTTTGAAATGGATCAATCTGAATATTGCTTGTAATTTTAGTCTTATTCTGTTAACTTTCTTGGTATTTTAATGATAGGCACATTTAACTGTCTTACATTTGTTAACTTCACTGCTTAAACTAAACAAAAGCACCTTAACATGCCTATGTACAATTGGAAGGGGAATCCACATGGAACTCATCGATTTACTTGAAAGTTTCCGATGAAATGATTTTTGTTGCATTTCATGTACACCGTGCGTAGAAACGACATCGCATGTACATTATTTTTAATCGTGTCAAGTTACATATCAGTGAATTTCTTTATTAGTTGTTGTGTTTTATAAACATTCGGGAATTAAAAATTGTTGTTTCGAATGACTAATTCATTGTTTGCTGACAGCTTGAATAAAAATATAGTGAAGTATGTCCTTTCCCTATTCTAAATGGTCATTTGTAGCTTGAATGGATCAAGAGAAAGATTGAACAAACTTCTCTTCTTCTTCTTGTATCTGATTTGATGGTTGCGTCTTGCCATATTTACATCAAAAGTTTTAAAAAGTGTCTCAGATGCTTGAATTGTTATTTTATGGTGTTTTCGGGCACAAGAATCTGTATTTAGGCACAACAACTTCAACACTAGTTCAAGTTTAAAATAAGAACTCTATGAAGTACAAAAACACCCTCAACACAAGATCAAAGTGATCTTTATAAGACGTATGTTTTTTTTTTTTTAGAAATTAAGATGAAACAGAAATATAAAGACAAGTCCCCCAATTTCACGGAGTGTCCTTAAGGAATAATTTTCCTCACTGTACCCGAGGTTTTGGAATCTTCTTCCCAGGATAAAATGGCTTTCAATCCAACTATAGTGGTACCTCAAATAATTGGATTCGTCGTACTCACTCAACAATTTGATTTATCACAAAGAATGTTTTGAAGATAAGAAGAGTTTTTATTTCACAAATTTTTTCATTCATAAACCTACGGATAAATGCAGGTTTATATAGCCATCAAGTGCCCCTTCCCAAAGTTGGCAATGGTTCATCTGAAAAGGTGTATCCTTTGGAAGAGTCATGTCTGTTCATTCGAAACATTGTGTCTTTTTCTGAACCGACACAACTATCTGAATAGTCACTCCTTTTCCAAAACAATATGTCTTTTCCTCAAAGGTTGTGTCCCTTCATTTTCCATTCACACATTTTTCATACATATTGAACCCAACAATCCCCCACATGAATGGGGAATAGCTATTTTTTCATAAAATTTTACAGACAAGTATGTGATCATCAAGCAAAGACTGATTGCATCTGGATAAGTTGATTTTCCTTTGAACTTTCTGTAGTGAACATGCATCGGATGCACTCGGTCAATCGGTAGATTTGATATTTTTGAACCGTCGAGCTTTATGTACACCTAGACAACACATGTCACACAATCAGCCTTTTACCATTTATGGTTCTCACGATTTTATTCTTTTCAGCCATGAACACGTCCTGGATTCATGAGAGCTTAGAGAATAGGCCTTTACTAACATTCTCCTTGACGCGACTTCCACTTCACCCTCACAGAGGTGATTTTTAAACTTTCAATCCCATAGAATAAACTATTTGGTCAAATCTGCCAATTTAGATAATCATTATAAGACTTCTCACGTTAAGTCTTATCCTTGTTTACTAAACATTGTCTACATCATGAGAATAGGTTGATATTTTGACAACGTTGAACCTGTCAGACACAACTTTATTTGAACTCCTTGAACCTAGCTCTTGGGATCTCCAATCTGCTAGGTAGAGTTACCGCCATGCTGACTTGTCCTAGTCCTTAAACCCATTCCCTCGGATGTCCTTTCCACTACTTCTCTAGATAGACCTTTTGTAAGCGGATCCAACAAATTATCCTTGACTTTACATAGTCAACAGTGATAATTCTACTAGAGAGAAGTTACCTAATGGTATTATATCTCCGTCGTATGTGATGAGATTTACCGTTGCACATTATGCTCCTGCCCTACCTATTACCGCATGGCTATCACAACGTATACATACTGGTGCCACTGGTTTGGGCCAATAAAAAATATCTTTCAAGAAATTTTGGAGTCATTCTGCTTCTTCACCGGCTTTATCCAATACGATAAATTCAGATTCTATTATAGAGTGACCAATACAAGTCTGTTTTGATGATTTTCAAGAGACTGCTCCTCTACCGATAGTAAATACATATCTACTTATGGATTTTACTTCGTTCCGTTTAGTAATCCAATTTGCATCACTATATCCTTCAAGTACCGCAGGATATTTATTATAATGCAAGGCATAGTCTTGAGTGTATTTAAGATACCCCAAAACTCTTTTCATTGCCATCCAATGAGTTTTGTTGGGATTACTTGTGTACCGACTCAATTTACTAATAGCGCATGCTATATCTGGTAGTGTACAGTTCATTATATACATTAAACATCTCAATGCTCTTGCGTACTCCAATGTGAGTCACTTTCACCTTTATTCTTTCAAAGTGCAAAGCTCACATCTAAAGGAGTCTTGACAATACCGAATTCCATGTACTTGAATTTGTTAAGTACCTCTTCGATATAATGAGACTGTGACAATGCCAACCCTTATGGAGTTCTATAGATTCTTATACCTAAGATCATATACGCAACTCCAAGGTCTTTCATATCAAACTTGCTTTCGAGCATTCGTTTCGTTGTATTTATGTCTGAAATGTCTCCACTGATGATCAATATATCATCCACATATAAACAAACAATGACTTTGTGATTCAGAGTGTCTTTAATGTAAACACATTTATCGCATTCATTTATCTTGAACCCATTTGCCAACATGGTTTGGTCAAACTTCGCATGCCATTGTTTAGGTTCTTGCTTTAGTCCATACAACAACTTAATAAGCCTACGAAACTTATTCTCTTTTCCTGAAACCACAAAAACCTCAAGTTGTTCTATGTAAATTTCTTCCTCCAATTCTCCATCTAAGAAAGCAGTTTTCACATCCATTTGATGGATTTCAAGACCATATACTTCCGCCAAGGAAATTCACATTTCAATCGATGTTATCCTTGTTACTGGCGAGTATGTATCAAAGTAATCAAGGCCTTCTTTTTGCTTGAAGCCTTTTACTACAAGTCTTGGCTTGTATTTGCCATTAGTACCATCCGCTTTCATTTTTCTTTTGAAGATCCATTTAAAACCTAAAGGTTTATTTCCTGGAGGAAGATCAACCAATTTCCACATATGGTTGCTTAAGATTGAATCAATCTCACTATTGACTTCCTCTTTCCAAAAAGATGAGTCTAACGTAGACATCTCTTCTTTAAATGTTTGAGGCTCATTTTCTAAGAGAAATGTTACAAAATCTGATCCAAATATAGTAAAAGTTCTTTGATGTGTACTACGTCTTGGATTCTCTTCATTATGTATATTCTCACTTGGTTCATCTCGAGATCATTTAGACCCTCCACTAGACTGTTCATGTCTAGTTTTATACAGGTAAAAAGAATTCATCATTATCTGATTCAATTACTGTATTTTCATTTATATTCGAATGTTCAGATTTATAAACCATAAACTGACATGCTTTACTGCTTTTAGCATATCCTATGAACATGCAGTCCACAGTCTTAGAAAATCTTAACCCTCTTAAGAATAGAAACTTGGACCTTTGCTAAACACCCTCACACTTTGAAATATTTCAAGTTGAGTTTCCTTCCTTTCCATTTTCATTAGAAATTGATTGTGTCTTACTATGGAAAACTCTATCTAGTATACGATTGGCTGTAAGAATAGCCTCCCCCATAAGTTTTGCGATAAACCAAAACTTATAAGTAAGGCATTCATTATTTCCTTCAAAGTTTGATTTTTCCTTTTTGCAATTCCATTAGATTAAGGTGAATACGGGGCCATAGTTTGATGGACAATTTCATTCTCTACACATACTTCGGTGAAATGAGATTCATATTCTCTACCCCTATCACTTCTTATTATTTTTATTTTTTTCTCTAATTGATTTTCTACTTCAGTTTTGTATTTCCTAAACGCATCTATTGCTTCATCCGTACTATTTAGCAAGTAGACATAACAATATCTAGTGTAATCGTCAATAAAAGTTATGAAATACTTTTTCCCACCACGTGATGGCGTTGACTTCATATGACAAATGTCAGTGTGCACTAAGTCTAAAGGATTGGAATTCCTTTCAACGGACTTATAAGGATGCTTTGCATACTTTGATTCCACCCACGTTTGACACTTTGATTTATTGCACTCAAAGTTTGGCAAAATCTCTAAGTTAATCAATTTTCATAACATTTTGTAATTAACATGGCCTAAACATTCATGCCACAAATTATAAGACTCAAGAAAGTAAAAAGAATTTGAAATTTTATTGATTTCAACATTCATTACATTCATCTTATAAAGGCCCTCGGTGAGATAGCCTTTTCCTATATACACTTCTCCTTTGCTAATTACAATTTTTACAGAAACGGTTACACATTTTAATTCGTTCTTATCTAGAAGTGAAACAGAAATCAAGTTTCTACGTAACTCCAGAACGTACAAGATATTGTTAAGTGTCAAGATCTTTCCTGAAGTCATTTTCAAGTCCATTTTTCCTATTCCTTCTACTTTTGTTGTAGCAGAGTTAGCCATGTAGATCATTTCTTCTACTTGATCCAGAGTGAATAATGAAAACAACTCTTTCTTGGCACACATATGACAGGTGGCACCAGAATCCATCCATCATTCACGAGGATTCCCCACCAAGTTGCATTTTGAGAACATAGCACACAGATTATCACATTTTTTGTCGGAATCAACCATATTAGCTTGGTCCTTTTTCTTGCCTTTCTTAGGGGCAGGACAATCCGTGGACTTATGGCCAATTTTGCCACAGTTGAAGCACTTTCCCTTGAACTTCTTCTAAGGTTGATTGCTTCCTTGTTCAACTTTCTTCCTTTTCTTAGAATTATTTTGGTCATCTTCTACAATATGTGCTCCATTAATTGTAAAATTCCCTTTTGACCTTCTCTCGGCAGCCTTATTATCCTCTCAATATGCAGTCGGACAATAAGATCTTCGACAATCATCTCCTTGTATTTGTTCTTCAAGTAGTTTTTGAAGTCTTTCCACATAGTTGGTAGCTTCTCAATGATAGCTGTTATTTGAAATGCATCATTCACAATCAAACCTAAAAAATAGTTTATAGTACTAAGAACATTTTCAATTTGTTCAACTACGGTAATTTTCAAAGATATACCTTCTGCTAAGAGATCATGGATGATTACTTGAAATTCCTAAACTTGAGAGACAACAGATTTTCTATTTATCATTTTAAAGTCCAGAAACCTTGCAATAAAGATTTTTTTAATTCCTACATCCTTTATATTATATTTTTTTTCTAGTGCCCCCCAGAATTTTTCGATGTCTTAGTTCCACTGTAAACATTGTAGAGGTCGTCTTGGAGACCACTCAAGATATAATTCCTGCAAAGGAAGTCTGAGTGCTTCCAAGCCTCTACAATCATGAAATTCTCTTTGTTCGAGGTTCCCTCGGGCACCTCAGGAGCATCCTCACTAGTGAACCTTTAAAGGCATAGAGTGGTGAGGTAAAAGAACATCTTTTGCTGCCATCGCTTAAAATCAATGCTCGCAAATTTTTTGAGCTTCTCCGCAGGTACCATTGGTTGTGGAGCATTTGCTTGACTTGTTGAGGCAATACTCGTTGCCCCCACAGTCGTAGCCGCATCTTGCATTTGACTTTCGTTAGTCATTTTTTCTGTCACCACAAGACAATAAAACTTAGTATTTTCAAAATACTGTTTATAAAGTTAAGAAATTTTAAACTCTTCTTCTTGTTTTTAGTTAACGATGAAGTTTTTATGACTTCCAATCGTCAACCAAATAATCTTTAACTTGTGATGAAGATTTTATGTCTTAGAATCACTAGTTAAGTTCAAACGGAGTAGAAAGCTTAATGCTTTAATCTCCAAATATAAGCAATACAGATTCTGTAAGGATTATTCCTTAAGATTGTTATTTTATGGTGTTTTTGGGTACAGAAATCTGTATTTAGGAACAACAACTTCACCACTAGTTCAAGTTTAAAACAAGAACACTATGAAGTACAAAAACACCCTCAACACAAGATCAAAGTGATCTTTCTAAGAAGTGTGTTTTATTTTTTCAAAAATTAAGAAGAAACATAAATATAAAGCCAAGTCCCCCGATTTCACGGAATGTCCTTAAGAAATAATTTTCCTCACTTTACCCGAGGTTTTGGAATCTTCCTTCCAGGATAAAATGGATTTCAATCCAACTATAGTGGTACCTCAAATAATTGGATTCGTCGAACTCACTCAACGATTTGATTGATCACAAAGAATGTTTTGAAGACAAGAAGAGTTTTTATTTCACAAAATTTTTCATTCATAAACCTATGGATAAATGTAGGTTTATATAGCCATCAAATGCCCATTCCCATGGTGGAAATGGTTCATCTGAAAAGGTGTATCCTTTGAAAGAGTCATGTCTATTTATTCAAAACATTGTGTCTATTTTGAACAGACACAACTATCTGAATAGTCACTCCTTTTCCAAAATAATATGTCTTTTCCTCAAAGGTTGTATCCCTCCATCTTCCACTCACACCTTTTTCATACATATTGAACCCAACATGAATTTCTTTCATGTGTAGTATCTTAAGCCGAAGGTCAACCGGAAACCACCTCTCTACCTCCCAAGGTAGCATTAAGATCTGCATACCCATGTTGTATTTTGAGACTTATTTAAACTATAGGTTTAATCCTACCTTTTTTCGCAGTATCTTCTTTTTATAGTGGTAGCATTTAGGGGCGTCTCAATAGACTAAAGCAAACACACATATAAAATAATATTGTAATAATTTAAAGTTGTGTTTTTATGACATTAATTCTTTTTGTAGTAGTAATTTTAAAAGACATAACCTTCCACTTAACATATTAATATGATTATTATTAATCAAAGTATAGATGGGTTAAGAATATATTAGCCATTTGTTTGCATTAACTCGGATGTTATAGTTAAAATTTTATTTATTAATACTAATTTTGAGTTGTTTAATTCAAAGTTCTAATATATATCTGTTAAAAGATAGATAGCTTCTTTCTTTATTATTCCTCTTTCTTTTAGATAATTTTTTGAAATATATTTCACAATCTTCATTATTCTTTCAAGAGAAGTTCAAATCATAAAATTTACTATTAAAATTTTGAGTCCTTAAAATTTTGGAGGCCTAAAACAAATGCTCTACTAGCCTTGCTCTTGAGTCACCCTGGCAATATTGTTCCAAAATTTTATGTATAAACTCAACTTGCTTTTGTTAAACAAATTTAATGGGTCAATGGTAAAAAGAACTGCTGAATTATTCACCGTTTGCAACTTAGAAACTTAAAATTATAGCGTATTTTGATGTTACAATTATAAAATGTCATATGTACTCCTATGTTGAACTATTTTCCATTTACAACTGATATTAATGAAGTGAGGTTGTAACCTATGAATTACATTATTTCCAATTATAATGTAATTTAGTTCAAGCATATATGCCCACTAATTTGCGCATTTCACATTCATTTGTAATTTAGTTCAAGCATATATGCCCACTGATTTGCTTGGGCAGGTGTAAAATATAATACTTTTACCTTCATTAGAATTTGGACCTAATACCTTATGATTCTCCTTTAAACCTAGTTATTATACTCTCTATCTTAGTTTATGTGGTATCATTCGCATTTGAGAGTAAATTTTTTTGTTTTTTATCATGAATTCGTCATAGATTTTTAAGTGTTTGTCATGATCCGAATCGGGATCAGCAGACCTTGACGGACACCCCAAGCCAACCAAAGCCTGACGTGTCCCCTTAGCCTTACATCATAAGCATAGTAATATAGAGAAATTGTGGAAGCCAACTATAACATGAAAGAGTTCAATAGATAATAAAATGAAATTAAAAAGTAAAATTCAAATCCACAAAATACCACAACCCAATACTATCTACTGGCCTCTATCCTCAAAACGTCTACTAAGTAGGGACATGATCCCGACAATGCCAAAAGAAAACCAAGAGAATTGATAGTATAAAATAATGGAAAAGTAACAAGGCCTTCTGGAGGATGGGGGGCTCACCACTTCTCACTAGTTATCCAATGGAGTAACGAACCACCTAATGCTACAAAGGGTCACAACAAAAGGCCCTTGAACCTACAACACGAATTGATGTAGTATCCGGAGATGGTCAGTATGATGAGTATTCGCATGCAACCTAAGAAAAGATATAAAATATGCATTTACCAATATCAGTCATAAAACAGAATCATTATCGACAATAATCATGAAGTAAGGAGTGGGGAACACACTGACATGACCATGTAAAAATTGCTCCTGAACTATGTAGCTTGGATAGACCTTAAGTCACCCACGGACTATATGGGTCGGTTTCCCCCACCGAGGGAGCGTCGGTCTATGTTAGTTGCATGGATCAAGGATTAGGCCATAGTAACTAGTAGACCATAATCTCCTAAAAGAATAATTTCGTACAACTTCTCAAAGCCAGTGCACAGTGCTCATAAAACCCTAATGTCGGCAAATATGATTTCAAGTGTTGGTCACAAGGACTATACCTTCTCGGTAAAGCTACACTATTTCCATTAAGCCAAATTAAAATATTTTCACAAACCATTAACCATAGAGTTTTCCATTAAGGCATTTCCAAATTGGTATCGACATACCAAGACTTGAAAGGCATGCATAATATGCTATACTATTTTCATTTAACAACTTAAGCTTAAATTTCCAATTTGAAAGTCCAATATAGACCATTTTTCCATTAATGATTTACAATGTTTCAAAGGATGAGTTAAACACTATAAAATCCCCATTTAAATCTAAGTTATGCAATAGGTTGAGGTTCAGATCATTTCATGCAAAACCATATCGATTCTGAAATTAAGATAGCAAATTCAACCTTTCTGTAGTGACACTTCAACTAACAAACAATTATTTAAATATGTAAAACAACTAAGACAAAAGGAAACCAATATAAGTTTACGACAACTAAATCCCTCAAACATAACTTTAAACAGCCATTAAAATGTATAAATATCAAGTAAGTACAACAATTTACAGATAATTGAAATATGGGAGTGTTCAACATACCTTTTTAAGAGAAATTTCTCAAAGATTGCTAGAAGAGAAGTCCTAAGATTAAACCCTAACCATATTGCTTTTCAACCTTAACTTTATCTTTTTCTTGAGTGTGGAAAGGAGGAAAAATGTGAAAATTTCATAACTGAATAGTAAAAGAGGTTTATATAGTGATTGGAGTCGTTTATCGATAAAATACCAAAAATCCCTTGACCTAAACTAAAATAATAAAATCTGACTGTATGTGCCCTTGGGCGAGGCACACCCTTATCATGCTAGCCCAAGTGTGTGACATGGCCTTATCGCGGAGTGATATGAGTGTGTTACGCTCTTATCGTAAACCATCACTGGTTTTCGCAATAAGGGTGTGCCTCACCTCCGTGGCATGCCCTTAATGCGGGCCCCTATTATTTTGGGGTAGTGAAACATCCCAAAACACACTCTTAAAATTTTGAAACACATCCTAATGATACCATTATCATTCCTCATCATAATTTCACTGAAAGATCACTGTTAAACACTAAAGAGCTATCGAATTAAATTATTGAAATTCTTGGGGGGTGTAACGCCCCAAATCTGATACCGAAAATACTACACGGTGCTAGCAATCCCGAAGGACCACAAGCTAACCCATGACTTATATCTGTAGCTAAGCACTGCGTAATATATTGTATAAATGCAGAATAAAAGGGCTGAAAGGCCATAAGGTTCAAATATCTGATGAAACAAAACATCTGGAAATACTGTATATCAATACCAAACTAAAATAAACTGTCTGAACATATTAGTATGAAAGCCTCTAAACTGTCTGAAAACTATGGAGTTAATGGGACATGTCCCCAAATAACTCCGTCTACTAAAACTAAAATAATGAAATAATCATGCAATCCAATAATGATGGGGACTCACTTCAAATCTACTGCTGCTGGCCGAATCTGAAGCTAAGAATGATCGGGAATGTGAGTGTCCGAACTTATGGTATAAAATACCATAGTGCAGAAGAAAAGTATGCGTCAGTATGTTTGAATATACTGGTATGCAAAGTGAGGTAGGCTAAATTCATGAGGTTCATATGCATGAACAATACTAACTGACTGAATAACATGAATGTGAGAATACATACATAAATACGTAACTGTAAATGAAATCATGATAATACTAACTACAGAGTCTGAATACTCATAACATTAGTTTCATATAACTAATATACTAATAACTGAGTGACTATGTCTGACAGTCCTGATTCTAATGGAAATAGCCGAGTTCCCTATGAACTGAGTGACTATATCTGACAATCCTAAATCTGAAGAACTATCTGAGTTCTTTTATTAAGACTAAGGCTGAGATTGCAGGAAGTAGTCATCTAACCAACATGCCCCTTTTATGTATAGAGTTGGGCTCCAATCTGTAACCCCAATTGGAAGGGTGTCAATACCGTGCCACTAGTAAGGACAAGCTGTGAGTGACCCTCATCTGGTAGTATCCCCAAAGGAGAACGGTGAGACTCTCATCTGGAAGTGTTAATCCACCTCATCAGTCCTCAACTGTCAGTGTTGATGTCTCAACCTATGCTAGCTACATAGTTCTAGAACGCAAAGATTTCTTCTAAGGATCACACCCTCTACTGTCAATGTGTGCCCTCATCCTTGGGTTTGCTCGGTGCTGTATCCTACTCCCAACTGAATAGATAATAAACTGATTATACTTAGATGAACTGGAATGAGTTCACTAAATTCCATAGACTAGCGGAATATTACTGAATTCTATTAACTAACTGAGTTCATAAGATTACTGAGTTTTCCTGAGTCATGTAACTGGCTAAATTCTACTGAGTTCTAAAACTGATTAGGAATACTAGTGATCATGGCGTGACTGAGATTATCATGAAAATGAAACTGTATCTAGGCACACAGCTAAATTATCAGGTATTGAATACCCCCAGGACTCGATAGCATGAAAATAAACAGGACATGATACTTCTTGAGCTCATAACAATTGCTAACAATTCATAATACAACCATTGAGGGATTTCATGATGCACTTGATACTCATAGTATTGTACATGAATATGAATACATTTCAACATATGATAAGTTTACAATCTAGTCTCATGAACACTCCATCAATTCATCACAAGACATAACATTAGTATGGGAGTCATTTTGTACATATAGTTATAGCCTAAGTTCATCATGTAAATCAGTAAGGGTTCATAAAACACAATTCTACTCACTTAGGCATTTTGTCATACATATGGAATGCATATACTTAGGCTTAGCATGAACATTAAGCAGTTACATCATGGCTACATTAATCAACCCAATTTCATGAAATTTATTCCACATGCTAACAGAATATCATGAAAACACACTAAAGATTCCAACTTGGGAATCATAAAACACATCAACATGATCATAATCAATCCACAACATGAATATCAAAATTTATAATTTAAAATTTAGATCCTTGGAATCCTAGTATGAAAGGGATCCTTAGATGAATACTTTACATACCTTAGATGGAAGTTTCTTTGAGATTGAGGGAGGAAAGCTTAAATTCTTAACTTGAATTTAATCACCTAGGATTTCTTGTTCTTGAGAAATTGTTGAATAAAGAATGTATTTAGCCAAAAGAGGGCTAAATTTCGTGTTTATGAGAGCTAAAGGTTGGGGAAAATGACCTAATTGCCCTTAAGAATGCAGTCATTTAGTGACTAAAACTAGGCACCGACGCGTTGAGCGACGCGTCGATGGCTTCAACGTGATACCCAATACGTCGTGCCAAGCCTTAGTAGTTTTGACTCTGGTAACCTGCAACAATGTTAACCAACGTGATAGGCGATGTGGCGCGCTAAGATTGTGTTGGTCCACTATTTTGGGACACCAAACGTGGTCTAAACGAGTTCCAAAAAATCTAAAACTTGTCTGAGAACGCCTATCGACCTCTCTGATCATGAATTAACAAAAATATAGACCATTAAGGGACATTATGGTCACCAAATGAGATTGCCAACTTTCAAAGGCGAAAAATAAACTAAGTATAGGAACTTAGCTAGAATTTTCTAAGTCTGAGACCCCTTGACAAGCCTTAAAGGATGAATTAAGCTTAGAAATTTTTCGGAGTCTTACAGGGGAGGGAGTCAACATACATAGGCTCATATTTTAATGCGTTGTAGACCCCATAATACCCGTGGGGTTACAATTCTTTAGTTTAAATTATATATATATATATATATATATATATATATATGTATGGAAGCTACATAATAAGAGAGACTATAATTTATAACAATTTTCTAAACATGTCTCACGAGTGCAGTTCAAATCTTCTTCTTTGTCAAATATAGTAAATTACATTGTATATTTAAGGGACATCATCACGTTTGCCTGAGATCTTATCTGTCATTTTTATTTTTTTGCATATCATGTGAAGAATCTTTTAGCGAGAACATTTATTTGGTTATACAGTTTGGTGTATTCAATGTACACTGAAAAGTAAACAAAGTTGGAAATTAATTCCCTTTTCGAGCAGCATTTTAAGAGAATGTGCCATACCTCTAGTGTGTGGGATATGAAAATCACTCCATTAGAATACACCAGTAACACTAGGCATAGCCCGTGATGGATTATTCTTTGCTGTAGGGTCTTCATTGCTGGAATCATGGAATAGGTGTCGATGCTTGGTATAGTATTATATAATCATTTGAGTTGTTTTGCCTATCAAAGGCCGAGAATTCTTTCAGTTTAGAATTAACTCAAAAACGTGGTTTGAAGGAAAAGGAATATGAGGAAATATTGGTATGCTATGAATTGTGATCATGATACAAGAGTTAGTAACTGCCAGTAAACTTAGGATTCTTGGAGATATAAATTTGGTATGACATATTTAATATGGTCCTGCCTATTCTAATGTACACGACGCTGAAAATATTTGTCATCTCTAGTTAGAAGCTTGGAGGTTCTATTTGTGACTGCTAACAAGGTACTAAGATTCATCTGTGAACCAGGTTCACTCTTTGTTTGAATTCTTGTTGCTACATAGATAATCAGAAGTGAAACACATAAGCCTATTATGGAATAAAACTGCTTAAGCGAAAGCGTATAAAAAAGAATGCTAATGATGGTGCAAGGTACAAGATCATGATATTAAAGATCTCCTACAGAAGATCTTTTTCCTTGTAGATCAGAGAGGCAACAAGGAAACCCTATGCGAAATAAAGCTTGGAATAAAAGGCAAAAGTGAGAAAAGATTTTGCAGCTTTTGTGAAGATTCATACACTGGTCTAGAAGTAAGAAAGCATAAGCACATTATATTAATGACTAACAAATGACATCTATTGACAAACTAAAAACCTAACTGAAAAATATATAACGCTGTATACTTCAGCATCCATCAACTGTATAACAATCAATAGAAATTAACTCCTGAATACTAGGTCTAACTGATTGACTAGTTCTATCTTAATAAAAGTACTACAGGAAAAAGATTTGTTGTTCTAAAGAATATATTCAACCCTCCTTCTTGTTTTAAGAATTGCAAAATTTTGGTCTTCTATCTAGGAAACTTCACACTTGAATGTTGAAGTTACCTTGTGAATGAATCTAAATATTAAATTTTGGACTTGAAGTGAACTAAATTCACTTCTCCACGTGAAATAAACGGTTTAATACTTAATATTTTTGGCATGAGTTCCTTCTCTCTTTGCATCATGACTTTAAACTTACCCATTTTTTGTCGAAATTCCACACTTGAATACAAAACCGTGCATGTGAATAAATCTATAGATTCAACTTTGGACTTCTAATGAACTAAATTCACTTCTTGGCTTGAATGAAACCCTTGAATACTTAATGTTTTGGCATGTATTCCTGCTTTGTCTGAATCTTGAATTTTAACATATCAATTTTATTGTCCTTAAACATCGATAACTCCTCTAATTTCTTTGATGTTTTTGGGACATTGAATGCCTTCTTTAGCCTAGCATATTCACATTTTGTTTTTTCTTTTTAGTTGGCGGATCATATTCTAATTTTTCAGACTTTGGTCTTTTCCCTATTCTACGGAAACATGTTCCATCGGATCAAATGAAATGCTTACCTATGGTTTAATGTTTAAAGTTTCATTTCCAGCACCATCCTTGATGAACCAATGCTTATCATTAAAGCATAATTTGTATCCTTTTTCTACCCACTGATAACTACTCAATAAGTTTGGTTCAATATTGGAATGTAATAGAACATCTTAAATTTCCTCATTACTTGAACTTATTTTGATGACAACAATTCTCTTTCCTTCAACAAAATTCGTTCTTCATTTTCAATTCTAACTTTGGATATTTTAGTCGGCTTTAACACTTTAGCTAACTGCTTAATGTTCATCATTTCCAACATATGAATGATAGATGCCTCTTTTTTTCATAGTGCTAACAAGGTTGGTAATTTTTCAAAATTATACCCCCTGATTTGATTCTTGTGGCTTCTAACGATCCTTCAACCTACAATCTTGCCACATATTTCTCTGACATGCATCGAACCTCGAGCATGTCGTATGGGCACCTCAAGCACACATGTAACGGAGGTCTCCCCCTAACCCAACCAAAATACCTCATCATATCAGAGGAGTCGAAGGAAATCCAATTCACAAGCTAAGATCGCAAAATAATATCATACGTCAACAATAGATTCATTCTAATAACTACACCCAAGTTCACAGTTGTTCACAATACCTCTATACAAAACCGAATTCAATAAGTATATATGTCGAGACAAGCCCCCAACTATAGCCAAACCAAGTCTTAAAGAGACTAAGTCTAAAGATAAGGACTAAGAGATGAACATCTCCAGGAAGGATGTAAGGAAGCTCACCCCCTTAAGTCAATGCACGAACTACTTGATCATCTAATAACTGTATAGGTAAAGAAGAAGATGTTCCGACCTCTACGTCGAGTGGGGACGTAGCTTTCAAAGATGACTGATGGTTGGAATGCTACCATGTAACTCAAATATAAGGATAAAATAACATCATCATGTAACAACAAGTCAATATATCATCGTCTCTCATACACAAGTCAATATAGATATATTATCATTCATATTCATACACTTATCCCTACATATAGATATTTCACATCCTAGACAAGAGATTAAGGATAAACATCATTCTTGAACATATACTCGTATACATGTACATACACAACATGATCACATTATGCCATGAAGAGAGACAAGGCTTATCATGCATCCTTAAGTCATTCATTCATAACACATTGGGTGAAACACTTTTCACCAAGTTAGCCCATTTAACCAATCTCATTCCATTTCATAGAACTAAGAACTCGAATCACTAGTCGCTTCACCGATCTAGGAACTTGAATCAATAGTTATGTCATTTCATTGGACTATAAACTCAAATCGCTATTCATATCACCAATCTAGGTACTCAAATCACTATCCGTGTCATTAGAGGAGGTGTTATAACTTTAAGAGATCTCTTCAGACTAAGAATTCAAATCTTTAGTCATATCACCATTCTAGGAACTCGAATCACAACACGTGTCATTGACGAGGACCTCGTGTCACTCATTATTTCATGGGACTAGGAACTCGAATCACTAGTCATGCCATTAGACAAGGAACTTGAATCACTTATTGTTTACTTGGCATTATTGGTTTACTTTGAAAACTTGACCCATTAGCTCATGCATTCACATTCATACAATGTATTTCACGTTTAAGGGCTTTGGCTCATTTAGCCAATTCAATCATCATACATGACCACATGGTCCTTATGGGAGCCTCCACTGCTCAACCATATCAATAGGTCAATGTCTTCATTCAATCCATCATACAATTCAATTTGTTATACTCAAGGCCTACACAAACTTTTTACATATCATTAAAAATATTACATCACATTTTCACCACACTTGGTTCCATACACAATTTAAGTTCACTTTCATGTCTAGGGCATTACCATTTCATTAGCCATCACCCAACAAGGTTATCAATTATACAATATATCGCTTATAATACCTTCACAATATAATTGATAAATCATTAATACTCATTTGGGCCATTGCCCAACTCCACCATATTGTCGACATACAACTAGTCATTTCAGTTAGACACTTTTACAAACACCTTGGGTGCATACCTCTAACAAGGACATTATCATAGTAGAAATCATCAAGAATAGGGTTCCTTAAGACCCTCATTTTAAAAAACATACATTAAGAACTCATATATAAAATCTACCTTCAATAACATGTATCAACACATATATAAGGAAGAATTATCATTATTCATTGTTAGGTAACAAAACCCTTTTCATTTGATTCAAAACCACCATGTACACTTACTAATCAATGTGTGAAATATAGGGGTTTTAGAGATATTTAAAGAGGGGAAGAGATACATTCCTTAAGCAACTTAATTCACAAAGAACTTAACTCCTTCTTGCCATTAGATGAACACCTCCAAACCCTAGCCTCCGATCTTGCTCCAGGAAGCTTTTGGAGTGTTTTGGAATGTTTAAGTCTTGTAAGTGAAGACTTAGGAGGCTACAATGCCTTACATAGTGCGACGGTTTAGGGTTTTAGGCATGGGAAATGACCAAAAGGTTCTTGGTTAAAATCTGAAAAGCTAACTCGTGCAAGGGTACAACTCCCCCTTATGGTTCCTTGAGCAATCGTACACTAGGTAGGTATGAGTGGGAACCTTGAGTCATAACCAAGGGTACAACTCATGCCATAACCGTGAGATCCATCCATATAAAAAATAGTCCACTCGTTTTTGAGACTTCACTCTACATGTTTGAGTAGTGTATGACTTGTATGCATG
Source organism: Capsicum annuum (assembly GCF_002878395.1). NCBI lineage: Eukaryota > Viridiplantae > Streptophyta > Magnoliopsida > Solanales > Solanaceae > Capsicum > Capsicum annuum. The sequence goes on along the minus strand of NC_061113.1, from coordinate 39,405,143 downwards.
GTTATGACCAAGGGATGGCCTTTTCGTATGGGGGAAAGTATAATACCCTAACATGCTGCCTAGGATATGAAAGGGGAGAGAGATAAGGGTACAAATTCTGACCAAGGGTATGACTCAATGCTCCAAGTCTTACCCAACTTAGAGACACCAAAAGTTGTTGTTTATATATTGTTCAAAGTCTAGGTGTTTAAATTCTTCCCCACTTGGGATCATTACCCCAAAAATGAAGGGTAAGGAAAGCATAAAGACAAGTTAATATTGTAATATACATCAAAACAACCCTTACACAAGTTAGAAACAAGAACACAACGAGGATAAAACACAACACGTATCAAGTTCATCATCAATTAACCATTTCATTTCATTCACTTGGGAATCTTATCCCATAATTTATCAAGGCCACATGGCTCCTTCAATATTTAGATACTCGAACCCATTACCAACTAAGACACAAGTGAAATTAAGAGAATTAACATATACCTCAATTACAAATTTCTAGAATGGACAACAAATACCGATATTTGGACTTCATGTCCTACTACGCCTCCTAAGTAGCTTCCTCGGACTTTTGATTCCTCTATAGAACCTTTACCGAAGACACTTTCTTTGTTCACAACCGGAAAACTTCACAATCTAAGATCCTTATCGGGACCACATCATTAGACAAAGAGTCCAAAATACTGACATTCTCCAATGGAACAACCAATGAAGGGTCACCCACACATTTCCGCAACAAGGACACATGGAATAAAAGGGGAGTGCAGTTCATACTATGAGGCAACTCCAACTCAAGTAAGGTATAACATAGCGGTGACTAAGCTTCCCCTTTTACAGAACCACATCACTCCCTTCATGAGATATACTTTCAAGAATACCCAATCGCCGACACTAAACTCCAAGTCCTTATGTCTCACATCCGTATAGGTATTTTGGTGACTTTGAGCAGTTTTATATCTATCACAAATCACCTTCACCTTCTCTAAAGCTTGGTGAAGTAAATCGGGCATAAGAAACTTACCCTCGCCAACTTTGTACGGCACAATAAGAGATAGACATCTCCTGCCATAGAATGCTTTGAAAGGCGCCATGCCAATACTATTGTGGTAACTATTATTATAGGAGAACTTAATCAAAGAAAAGTGGTTGTACTAACTACCCCCATAATCAAATACACAAGACCATCATATATATTCTAATGTTTGGAAAGTTCTCTCTGCTTTACCATCCATTTTCTTGTGGAAAGCGGTACTAAGGAACACCTTGGTTCCTAAACCTCTTTGGAATGCTTCCAAAAGTGGGATGAAAATGGAGGACCACGATCCGAGATAATAGATACTGGAGCACTGTGTAACTTCACGATCTCCATATGATACAACTTAGCATAATATTTTGTCAATTAATTAGTTCTCACGAGCTATAAAAGGGCAAACTTGGTCATTTTATCAATAATGACCCAAATAGTATCACATTAATTCTGGGATCTTTAGAGATCGGTACCAAAATCCATATTAATAGACTCCCACTTCCACTCGGGCAACAAAATTCCTTGGTACAAACTACTAGGACTCATGTGCTTAGTTTTTACTTGTTCACACATCATACATTTGTCCACATACCTAGCAACATCACGCTTCATATTATTCCACCAGTAAAATTCCATAAGGTCATGATACATTTGGTTGAACTGGAATGAATAGCATAACGGGCTCCATGAAACTCTATCGTGGCCCTTTCCTTCCATCCATCGACGTCGGGGACACATAGCCTACCTTGGTATCTCAATACACCATCAACCCCAATCACAAAGTCTGTAACCTTGTATTGATCCATATTAATCTTGATCTTCATCAAGTCGAGGTCCAAAACTTGCTTCTATTTTATCTCAACAACAATAGATGATTGAATTATCGGATGCACAATCATACCACCATCCTTAGAGTCCACAAGTCAAACTCTAAGATTTTCCAAATAGAAAAATTCCTTCACCAATGCCCACTTATCCTCATCAACATGGGCCAAAATTCCAATAGATAGCCTACTAAGAGCATCAATGACTATATTCGCCTTACTGAGATGGTAATGGAAACTCATACATAGTACTTCAATAGCTCGAGCCACCTTCTTTGCCAAAGATTCAAATCCTTTTGTGTAAGCACATATTGGAGGATCTTATGATTGGAAAATATATCAATAAGAACACCGTAGAGATATTGCCGCAAAATTTTCAAAGCAAATACCATGGCTAACAATTCCAAGTAATGGGTGGGGTGGTTCTTTTCCTAAAATTTTAATTACCTAGAATCCTAGGCCACCAACCTACAATGTTTCATCAACAAGAAACCAAGACCTATATGAGAAAAATCACAATAAACCGCAAAATCATCACTACTCTCGAGCAAAGTCAAAATTGGAGCCAAAGTCAAATTTTGTTTCAACTTCTCAAAACTATCCTCATATGCAACTGAAAACAAGAAATCGACCTTCTATTGGGTTAATTTGGTCAACATGGCAGCTATGGTGGAAAATCTCTCCACAAACCCACTATAATAACTGGCTAGACCTAAGAAGCTTTGAATATTGGTTGGAGTCATAGGTCTAGGACACTTCTTAACCTCTGCAATATTTTGGGGATCTACCAGAATCCCTTCACTAGAGATGACAAGTCCAAGAAAAGCTATGACTTTCAACCAAAACTCATACTTGGGAACTTAGCATACAAACGATGATTCCTTAAATCTTGTAACACGACATAGAGGTGATCTACATAATCCACATTATTCTTAGAATAGACCAAGATATCATCAAAAAGTAAATGAAAAACATGTCCATGAATGGATGAAAGACCCTATTCATCAAATCCATGAATGTCGCCGGGGCATTGGTCAACCCAAAAGACAGGACAAGAAACTCATAGTGACCATATCGGGTTCTAAAGTCAGTCTTATGGATATCCGTATCCCTAACTTTAATTTGATGATAACCTTATGTAAGTTCAATCATAGAAAAACACTTCGCACCATAAAGTTGGTCACACAAATCATCTATCCTAGGAAAAGGATATTTGTTCTTTATGGTCACTTTGTTCAACTGGCGATAATCAATGCACATACAAAGGGAACCGTCCTTCTTACGCACGAACAACACAGGAGAACCCCATGGAGACATAACAAGACAGATAAAACCTTTATCTAAGAGGTATTTCAATTGCTCGTTAAGCTCTTTTAGCTCCGTCGGAGCTATTCTGTAAGGACGAATAGAGATCGGACAAGTGTCCAAAATAAGATCAATCCCAAAATAAATTTCGCCATTGGGAGGAACACCGAGAAGAATATCAGGGAACACATTAGGAAACTCGTTCACCACCGGAATGAACTCTAGAGAAGGCTCTTCTGAGTTAGGATATTTAACTAGGACCAAATGATACAATCAACCCTTTACAATCAACTTTTGTTCTTTTAAGATAGGAAATAAACCTTTTCTTTGGCACTAAGGAACCACCTTCCCATGCAATGGCCGACTCCTTAGGGAATTGAAACATGACCCTACGACTCTAACAATAGAAGGAAGCATAGAAAGAGTGTAACTAATCCATTCCTAAAATAAATTCAAAATTGACCATGTCCAACTCTATCAAATCAGAAAGAGTATCTAAACTACCAACAGATATCACACGTCCCCTGTAGACCCTTTTAAGATTCATAGGGTTTATAATTAGGGTAGTGATAGAAAAACAAACCAATAGACTCTCAGGACCACAATCAAGATTCACAACCATATATAGGGCCACATAAGAAAGAGTAGACCCTGGATCAAGCATATAATACATATCATAGAAGATAAGTCTCAACATACCAGTGATAATATCGGGAGATGCCTCAAAATCCTGGCAAGTAGAAAGTGCATATAAGCAGTTTCGGCCGATAGTGGTGCTAGAAATTAAACAAAAAGAAGACATAACACTCTTTGATATAGGAGGAGGAGTAGCAATAGGGCCCTATTAGACAAAGCAACCATAAGATAGGGGCACTTTTACTTCATGTGTCTGACTTAACCACAATAAAAACATTTGCCTCTCCTTTTCTTACACTGACTATGGTGGCTGTGACCACATAATTTGCAAGGAGAGCAGGGTGGAGCTGACTGGGCACCACTAGTCTAAAATTGGGCACTCAGTATCGAGAACCTGCTACTAAACTGAGACCGATGACTACCTAAAAACTTTGAGTAAGGAGAGAGAATACTGCTGAGGAGAACAAAGCCGAACTCCCCTACTTCTTTTGTGGCCACTTTCTACCATCTACAACACTACTCTCAGAAGGACTAAACTTCTTCCCTTGCCTCTCACTAAGATCAAATTTCTTCTTCTTCTCATCCTCTACTTGTTGAATATGCACAATCAACCTAGAGATATCTATGTTGTCAATTGACAACACTGCCTTGCTCTTAATGACTAACTCATGGGATAATCCTGAGACAAACTTGCACATTCTAGCTCTCATGCCCACGATCTCAAAAAAATACTTTGAAAATTGATATAATTTCAAGGCATACTCTCTAATGGACATTCTCCCTTTCTTTAAGTTCAAAAAGTCTTCCTCCTTTGCCTCCCTCAACTATTGAGGTAAAAACCAATCAAGGAAAGATTCAGAGAAATCCTCCCACATAGAGGGACTAGTATCAACACCTATAGATAACTCCCACCTTTCATACCATTGGTATGAAACATTTTTCAATTGGTAAGATACAAATTTAAAGACCTTAATTTCTAAAGCATGCATGATTCAGAAGATCTTTTCCATTTCATCGATGAACCTTTAGTATATTTCTTAATCTTTGTACTGGAGATCATAGGAGGGCTTAACCTTATCAATTGGCCAACTATCATGTGGAGAGGCTACTAATTAAGTCAAGAGGTTGATAAAGAAATAAAGCTCCACAATAGTAGCATCCCTTTGAGGGGATAAGTCAGGGTTGATGGGTGGAACCCTCTGAGGATGGATAGGGGCCTTAACCCTAGCTTGGGTTTGAACTCCAAAAGTTTGACAAGCTTCATCCATAGGAACCTCACTAGTATTTTCCTGAGTCTCAGATCTTCTTTAAGGCATGATCGGAAAGATAGCAAATAGAATCAAAGGAATTCAAGACCTTAGACTTTATAGATTAAGATTGAAACACATGAAAAGGAAACATTTCCTAAAATGTCTCATCTCTTCTCTTTTATAAGTGTGGCACGCTTCACACCCATATAAGAGACTCTACTAGATGCAGTATTATGAATACCAAACTGACCAAAAACCTAGGCTCTAATACAAACTTGACACGCCCCGAACCTTGGGCCATGTCATATAGGCACCTCAATCACACATGTACCAAAGGTCACACCCTAACCCAACCTAAACACCTTATATTATTATAAGAGTCAAAGGAACTCCAATTTACAGGTTAAGATTGCAGAATAGTATCATAAGTCAACATTAGATTCATTATAATAACAATGCCCAAGTTCATAGTTGTTCATAATACCCCAATACTAAACCAAAGTCAATAATTATATATGTTGGGATAAGCCCCTGACTATAGCTTAACCAAGTCTAAAAGAGGTTAATTCTAAAAATAAGAACTAAAAGATGAATGTCTTTTGGATGTAAGAAATCTAACCCCTTCTAGTCAATGCACAAATCTCTTGATCGTCTAATCACTGCGCAGGTAAAGAAGAAGATGCTCCGGCCTCTACGTCGCATGGAGAAGTAGCATCCGAAGATAGTTAGTGGTTGGAACGCAAAAATGTAAATCAAGGGTAAGGATAAAATAATATCGCCATTTTAAAACAAGTCAATATATCATTATCTCTCGTAAACAAGTCAATATAGATATATCTTCATTCATATTCATACACTTATCCCTACCCATAGATATTTCACATTCAAGACAAAAGGCTAAGGATTACCATCATTCTTGAATGTATACTCATACACATGGATGTACCCAACATAATCATATTATGCCACAAAGAGAGGCAAGGCTTATCATGCATCCTTAACTCATTCATTCATAAAATGTAGGTGAAACATTTTTAACCAAGTTAGCCCATTCGGCCAATCTAATTTCCATTCATTAGACTAGGAACTTAAATAACTAGTTGTTTCACCGGTCTAGGAACTCGAATCACTAACCATGTTATTTCATTGGAATAGGAACTCGAATCTCTAGTCATATCACTAATTATATCACTGATTTAGGAACTTGAATCGTTAACCATGTCATTAGACGAGGTATTCTAACCTCAATAGATCTCTTTGGACTGGGAATTTGAAGGTATTCTAACCTCAATAGATCTCTTTGGACTGGGAATTTGAATCTCTAGTCATATCACCAGTCTAGGAACTCAAATAACTAGTCATATCATTGATGAGGAACTCGAGTCACTCGTAGTTTCATGGAACTAGGAAATTGAATCACTGTACATATTATTAGACGAGGAACTCAAATAACATGTTATTTCATTAGAATAATTAATCGACATTAAACTCTTGACCCGTTATCTCATGCATCCACATTCATACAATGTATGTCACGTTAAGGGCTTTGGCTCATTAAGCCAATTCAATCATAATACATGAACACATGATACTTATGGGAGCCTTTATTGCTCAATGATGTCAATAGGAAAATGCCTTCATTAAATTAATAATACAATTCAATTTGTGGTCCTCAAGACCCACAAAAACTATTGACATATCATTAACAATATTACATCACATTTTTACCACACTTGGTTCCATACACAATTTAAGTTCATTTTCATGTCTACGGCTTTACCCTTTCATTAGCCACCACTCAAAAAGGTTATCAATTATACAATACATGGCTCATAATACCTTCAAAATGTCATTCATCAATCATTCAAACTCATTTGGTCCATTTCCCTAGCCTAACATATTGTCAACATACAACTAGTCATTTCACTTAGATATTTTTACAAACACCTTGGGTGTATGCCTTTAACATGGCCATGCTCATGATGGGAATCATCAAGACCAGGGTTCCTCAAGATCCTCATGTTGAAAAAAATAAAACAAGCACCCACATATCAAATCTACCATCAATAACATGTATCAACACACATATAAACAAGAATCAACATTATTCATTATTAGGTAACAAAACCCTTTTCATTTGATTCAAAAACACCATGTATACTTACTAATCCAAGTGTGAAATACATAGGTTTTAGATATATTTAAATCGGGGAAGAGATATATGCCTTAAACAAATTGAATCACAAAAAACTTGACTCCCTCTTGCCACTAGATGAGCACCTCCAAACCCTGACCTTTAATTTTTCTGTAGGATGCCTTTAGAATGTTTTGGAATGTGTAAGTCTTGTAAATAAAGACTTATAAGGCTACAATTACTTATATATTTTTAGGGTTTAAGGTTTTAGGCATGGTAAATGACCAAAAGGTCCTTGGTTAAAAGTTGAAAAGCTCACTCATATAGGGGTAGGACTCCTCCTTATGGTTCCTTGAGCAATCGTACCCTAAGTGGGTACAAGTGGACACCCTTGAGTTGTAACCAAGGGTATGAATCACGTTACAAATACGAGCTCCATCTATAACATAAATAGTCCCCTCAGTTTAGATACTTCACTTTACATGGTTGAGTAGTGTACGACTTATATGTGTGGCTATGACCAAGGGATGGCTTTGTCTTATGGAGGACAGTATACTACCCTAACATAATTCCTAGGATACGAAAAGGGAGAGGGATAAGGGTATGAATCGTGACCAAGGGTACGACTCAATTCTCCAAGTCATACATAACTAAGAGATACCAAAAATTATTTTTTGTCAATGGTTCAAAGTCTAGGTGTTTCAATCTCCTTTTCTTCTGTGCCCAAAAGGTATTTAACAACTCTGCAAAGGTAATCTTGAACAAATCTTATGTGTTATCCAACATAGTTATACAAGCTTCAGATCTGCACTATTACTAGAATTTTTGTAAAAAGACTTGAATCTTTAAATTGACTGCATAATAATCTTAAATTGTTAACAATGCCAAAGTAATCTATTCTAGTATTTTTTGACTTTCTTGAAATCTTACATTCTTTACAACTTGAATTCCCTTTCTAAATTCTATACTCTTATCCCTTGAATTCTTCAATTTCTAATATATTCTTTCATTAAATAATCCCAAATTTTTGTCTGGTGATTGAGAGATAATAGTCTCATGAAAATAGTTGTTGAAACAACAACAAAGAGTTTCTTTTGCCATGAACTTTCTAGTTTTATTTTTCTGTACTATTGATTGTTGTGAGGGATTGTTTGGCAGAGGCTCTGGCCGCAATGAGCATCCCAAACTATGAAGGCCCGAGAGACCCTTTAGCATACTATCATAAGCATAATACATACATAAATCAAAGTGCGAAAGATATAATGAAATTCATGTTGATCTTATGATTGAAATATGTCAATAAAGTTATGACAATACAATACTCAAATTCCATCCACGAAGCCTCTAAAAGCTAACTGTCTAGGCCGAGAAAATGATCCCGACTGGACCATAAATTTAAGGAGTAAGCATATGAATAAATGCCTTTCCAAAGATGGATAGCTCACCAACTCTGTCATATTTAAATGTTGTATTGATGTGATGGACCGTAGGACTATGCCTCCGAACCCACATTATGAGACAATGCAACCACTATGAGGACGGTCAATACTTGGAATGTATTAGTAGGCAGAACTAACCAAGAAAATCATATATTTCATATAAAATAATCAAGAGCATTGTGAAAATAATTTTGACATAATAGAATTCAAAACACATAGGTATAATAAAAGAGCTTCAAACCATCATTGCGAAAACATAGACTTAACTCTCTTTATTTTAGTTTTGAGATGGAAGTACACCTTACATCTCTACAATCCTAAAGGCTATAGGAAATCCTCCATTAACTCTTCGGCCAAGGCCACAATCTAAGTTTATCACAAGGATTGGAGTTTTTGTAATGGGGTACACAAGATCATAAAGCAGGGTACAATAATCCCCAATCAAATTAAAATGCGATGGTAATGCACAAGATCACAAAGGCTCCTTACCATAGTCCCAAATTGGAAAGACATGAATCAAAGGTACACATGATCACAAAGCAGCGTACCATATCCTGCATCAGCAAAAAACGATTTCCAGCAATGAGTCTTAAAAATCATACTTTCTTTGGGTAAACATCTAACTCTTTTCAAGCCCAATTTTAGCCTCTTAAAATCATGTTTAATGCTTATAAACTTTCTTTTCTTTTGTGTTAAGGGCATCCCATAATAGGTATCATCAGACCTAAACTTGCAAGCCTTATTATATCATATCATGTCCATATCCCTTCTTATTCAAAAATATGTAGATGACTACCCAAATGATTTATATTTCACATGAGAGTTCTTTTTTCAAAGCACATGAAACCTTAGGCGAAACACTCTCCTTTCAAGACTTTAACACAGGGTAGCCATTTCTTTCATTAATAACATGCAATCCCTCCATTTAATACAATAAGCATTTATAAAACATGAACACTCCATCTCATTTGATCATAAAACAATGTCAATCCATAAGTGACAGTGAAACATTTAAACTCATGCTTTTGAACAACCTGTAATATTTTAAGACAAAAAACTCATCATGGGAGAGGGAATTTCTTTAATCAAGATCTTAAATCAATCCTCAAAAACCATAAAATTTATTCACAAGAATACACCTCAAATTTATGAAAACACCTCACAGTAAATACAAACTTTTAGCATAAAATGGGATTCCCAATGCATGCTCTTTTAATAATTTCAAAATCCATAATACATACATACTAATGCAATCTAAAGTTATTAAAAACATTAAATTTTTCCCATGAGAGTTAGGATAGTTATATATACCTTTTTGATGAAAAAGAATTCGAAACAGCTTTAATCTAAGTCTTGGATGTATGAGGTTTGGAAGAAACCCTAACTCCTTGCTCTTAAGAGTGGAATGGTGAATGAACATTTAAAACTGACTTTGAATGGGAAAAAACAGCATTTATTGGAGGATTTAAGTCATGGGGAAGGATTTTGTGGAAAGGAAAAGATCTAAATACCCCTAAACAAACCCACAAAAAATGCAGGAAATCCTCCGCTGATGACTAAGTTGACGAGCCCTTAACTTGGTGATGTCTTGTCACCTTAACCGTCAACTCTAGCTAATTTTTTTCCATTTTCTAGTTAAGGTTGATGACTAGGGTTGACGGCTTATCACCTACTTGATGGATCATAAACTTAGTCAACACCTAGTTGAAAATTCGTTAACTTAGTCATCACCTTCTAACAGACAGACAGTCCTAAGTAAAATTAGCATAACTTTCTACTCCAATATCGTATTAAGGCAAAATCGGATGCATTGGAAATAATGAACAAAGATTTTTCATTTGGTATATAGAAGGATAATTATAGCATTATATTATAGTAGTGATAGTCGTTGTAATTTTACCCAAGTTGGAACGTCTACTAAAACTGAATTGTTAGAAAAGTTCTCAACTCGATTTTGAATTAGGAAATTTTTATTATCACAATTCATCTCCAAAGATATTCCAACACTATAGAAATGATCCTCGCACTAATATTGACATAAAATCATTAGATTCGGGTCTATATATGTAGGAACGATGGTTTGAATTCTAACCCAAAAATATGGGGTGTTACAAAAGCCCTAATGATGTGCTTGGTCAGGGACTTGAGAGTAAGAAACTACGTCATAAAATGATGTGGCATCAATGATAGTTAATATATGGAATGTATTGATATTTAAAACCATTCTTGGGGCATAGCAAAGATGAGATTATCAATGTAAATGAAATTTAACTTTAAGTAAAGGCAAAATATAAAAGAACAAGAGTATAACCACAATTTTTAAAATTGACAAAGTAAGATAAGTCTAATTTTTTCGATATTATGGGAAAAAGAGGTGAACCAACAAAAACCACCATTTGAGTGTATGGAGTCTGATCCCATACTAATCATCTAAGCCATCATACACCTTACCATACATTACATGACATAATTTGAGTGCATAGATCCATAAATATTCCTTTATTGAATTCATGAAAAAAGAGTCATCTAGTTTATGAAATCATTTGTATCTTATGTTTGCTAACATAGTTTCAGGTATTTGTAATTTAAGAAATATCCCTTCTTCATCAGCCAGCTAACTCCCTTAAGCTCATAACATTTTTTTATTTATTCAATTGTGATCAATGTGCTAGCCTTTTTAGGCTCATGGTCATAATTTAGCATATTTTTGGATCATCTATGGAATGCCACTTTAGGGCTCATCTTGAGAGTTAAACATTGTAGGATTATAAATGTAACGCCCCGAAACATGGTCTTGAGATATCACATGATGCTCAAAACTATGAGTAGCCTTAAGCTATCTCTGTTTGCCTTCTACTAAATCTAAATCTCATAATAAGGGAAATATAGACATAAAAGTCATGCTAAATGTCGAAAACTATCTAAGCTAGCTAATAATAATATAAATATAATTTCTAAAAAACTAATACTGTATGTCTGAATATTATCTAGCAATCTGATAAGACTCTACTACTAATAACTAGAGAGCCATTGGGACAAACCCCTAACTGACTTGAACTATCTGGAAAGAATATTGAATCATCTAAGCTAAAAATCTTAAAAACTAAGTCCCCAAACTATAAGGACTCACCAACTATCGGAATATAGATGGAGATGCTTCAAATTACTCACGCTGTTGGAACTGAGCACCTGAACCTACATTATGAGACAATATATCACATAGACATATATATGGATCAGTACTTTGAGGATGTACTGAGTATATGTGGGTGAAATACATATGTAAATCATAATATCATTCATCATCATAGTTTTTAAGACAATGCATGCTAAATGTAAATGACTCACACAAGCTGGAATATCTGAAATACTAAATTCTGTAATCATGAAAAACAAATCATACTTTGTAAATCTAGTGAGTTATAACATTTAGTTTTTAAAGTTGTACTAGTGTTATATCTATAAATCATACTGTCTAACTGTAGAAAGGACTCACTTCTATATTTGAAATCTGAAAGTTAAAATCTGTAACTAATATATTTCTGTAAGGAAGTATCTGAGTAAAGTAGTGAGCCTTTGCACTTAGTTTTTTTCTAAATGTTTTTTTCTATTATTATTTTCTATTATGCTGTAAGCATAAAACATTAGGGAGGTTCTTCTAACTAACTTAAAATATGTGAGCTAACACGGAGTCCAACATCTTGTACCCTTAAGGGGAAAACTATAATGACCCGAGACTACCCCCTAGTCGTTACACGGTGCTTACGGGCCCAAGAGATCACAAGCTAACCCATGAGCTGGTACTTCCTGTGAACATTTAATCATATAATAATGAATACGGAAGAATAACTGAGATGCCATAAGGTTTTTAATAATGAAATAACTATTGAATTATGAATCTGATAAAAATACTAAAATCTAAATACTTTGAGTAGCTAACTGTAGTGTCTGAAAGGACTCTAACTTGATACTGTTAGTTGATGGGACAGGTCCCAACTAACTCTACTAACTATTGAGATAAGGATATAAAGTAATATAATTTGTCCTCAGATGATGAGAACTCACCACTGCTGCCATACTGCTAATAAATCTGAGAATCTAGGTGCGATCTGGGAACTAAGCGTCAGTACCTATGATATGAGACATCACAACGCAAAAGAAAAGGTATGTGATCAGTACTTTGAATATACTGGTATGATAAATGAGGTAGGCTGATATGAATGGTCTCATGAATAGGAATGATAATAATTATCTGGACATATATGTAAAGTATAAAGTACTGAATAAAGAGCATGGAATATTTAGATACTGAAAATGTAGGAAAATCTGTAAATACTATGGCAGAATGACCAAGCATATAACATGAACTCAGTAAAATTTGTAAATTAATATACTGAGATAACTGAAATCTACATGCTTTGGTGAAACAACACAAAGACTGAATGATTGAGCTGAGACTATATCTGAGACTATAGGAGGTATCATCTGATCGACAATCCCCAATTTGAGATAATCGGGGTCCAAACTATAACCCCAGTTAAAAGAGTATAAATATAATTCCACGGGTACTAACAATGGTTGTGTGGATCCATTAAACTGATATGAGGTCCAAAGAACTAAGGGTGTCAAGCCTGAACTGACGGGTGACCCCAGTGAGATATTCAAGCCTAATATGATGAGTGACTACTCATTTCCTATGCTGACTATGTAGTTCTTGAGTATAGGGACTGCTACTAACGACTCTACCTATCTGATGGGGAAGCTGCCTTCCCTGCACTCGCTCGGTGCTAAATCCTACTCCCAACTAAAAGAAACTGATATACTAAACTATTCTGAGTTGAATGACTGATATCTGACTATTCTGATAATGCATAATATAATCTGAAGACTATTATGTAATGTACTGACACTAGACTAAATAAACAACTATGATTTTCAGGTATTCAATATTCCTAGGACAAAATACGACAATACTGAATAGGAACTAAAGCTTGAAGACCAAAGCATGAAAGCTCTTATTAAATAAATCACTCTTGTAGGCATTTTATCAAACACTTATACTTCATAGTTTAGTCAATTCATGGGAATAGCATAAAACTTGAAATAATGGCATAACTTCAACATTTATAATGCTAAATCATGATCTAATTTGAAGAATGACAATATTAAAACATGAGGGATTCGATAACAACAATAATTCCATTAAAGTATGGTATAAAATCAATATTCATGGAAATTCATGGAGATTCATAGTTTTAAATCACAATTTAATATCACAAATCTTTAAAAGATGATAGACTTGTAATTAAAATATATAATAGGACCCCATGGATGAAAGAAATCCATGGATGAACATCTAACATACCTGGGATGATGAATTTGGAAGGATTGATGGAGAGTTCTTGAAATTTGACCTTGAATCTTGAGAGCTAGGATTTCTTGTTCTTGAAAGAGGGGATTTTTAAATTGAGAGAAAGTGAATAATGATGAGTATTTAGGTCAATTAGGGGTTAAATTTTATGTTTAGGGATAGTTTAGGGCTGAGGGAAAAAACCCAAATACCCTTAAACGAATTTAAAACACAAGCTGGAAACTGAAATCCCAATTTTTAACCTTGGTACGATGCTCCATTTTTATGCCAAGCCACTGGAAAAGGGACAACTGGGACCTAGATAAATGTCGCGACGTGCCACCATTGTGGTAAGCCTGAGTATGCCATTTTGGCCATCTTTGCGATGCTCCATAATCGCGGAGTCACACTAGAAATCGACAAATGTCAAATTAACCTTTGATGCGATGCGCTAGGATTATGGACCTTTACTGGATTTTTCCAAGTGGGATATTGGCCTGCTCCGTGATGCACTAAAGTTTAAAATGATGGGGTTTTGCGACTGAAACCTAAAATCACCATAACTTCTTACCCGATTATCGGATTTGGGCGAGTTTTATATCATTGGATAGCTAATTGAATTTCCTGCACAATGGCAGGCTCTCAAATTAAAAATAATGAGTCTTTATATAATTTTATATACGAATACTTATGTAGTAGGACTTTGATTATGCTATGAAAATACGGGGTGTTACAATATCTCCCCCTTGTGATCATTCGTCCCCGAATGAAACTAGTTAAGCTGAGAAACTAATGGACTAAACCTACACACTAAATATCCATGTCTGATGCTTGGAATGCATGACGAAACTGATTCATAAATGCACGACTGACATGAACATGATGTGCGGCTGAAACTGAGTATGATATCGAAAAATCTTAAGAAGATTGGTACCTTATACTGAATCTGAATTCACGGAGAAAAGATTAGGGTGCTTGGTCCATATATCTTCTTCTGACTGATTCCGCCAAAGAACTTTGACTAGTGGAGCTTCTTTGTTCTTTAATCTACGAACTTGATGATCAAGAATTTCATCTGGAACTTCTTCACAGGAAAGACTGTTCTAAATATCTTTATTCTCTAAGGGAACAACTACAGCTGGATCACCAATACTCTTCTTCAACAACGAGACATGGAACACTGGGTGTACTAAGGCTAGATTTGAAGGAAACTCAAGCCCGTAAGCTTCCTTTTCAGAACGACTAAGAATTTTGAAGGGACTGACATACTGGGGACTGAGTTTCCCTTTCTTGCTGAATCTCTTCACTCTCTTCATGGGAGATATTTTCAAGTGCACAAAATCACCGACATCAAACTCGAGATCCTTTCTCCTAACATCGGCATATGATTTTTGTCGGCTCTGGGCAGCCCTAAGCCTATCTCTGATCAACTAAACCTTCTCTAAGGCATCAAACACCAAGTCAGGCCCTACTACTACAGCCTCACCTACTTCAAACCAACCAATTGGAGATCTACACGTCCTACTATAGAGAGCCTTAAATGGAGCCATACGGATACTGGAATGATAGGTTTTATTGTATGTGAATTCAATCAAAGGCAAATGGTCATCCTAACAACCCTTGAAATAAATAGCGCATGCTCTCAACATATCATCAAGAGTCTAGATAGTCCTTTCTGGTTGACCATCTATCTGAGCGTGAAAGGCTATACTGAGGTAGACTTGGGTACCAAGACCCTTTTGGAATGCTTTCTAGAAGTAAGAGGTAAACTTTGCACCTCTACCTGAGATGATAGATAAAGGAACAACTTGCAACCTTACCAACTCTCTGAGATAGAGATTGGCATAGTCCTCAGCTGAGTAAGAGGTATGGACTAGAAAGAAATAAGCTTATTTGGTCATCCTATCTATGATAACCCAAATAAAGTCATGCTGATGACGGGTACGAGGCAAACCTATCACAAAGTCCATGTTTAGTTCCTCCCATTTCCATATGGGAATACTGAACTCCTGTATGGACCCACTAGGCTTCTGGTGCTGAATCTTAATTTGCTGGCATGTAGAGCACTTAGCAACAAACTCTGAAATTTCTCTCTTCATCCTACTCCACCAATAGATCTCTCACAAATTGTGGTGCATCTTAGTGGCCCCTGGATGAATAGAATAATGCTCACCATGCACTTCTACAAGAATTCGTTGCCTCAAACCATCTACACCAGGCACACACAATCTACCTTGACAATAAAATGCACCATCTTCCCCTTGGGAGAAAATCTCCACTTTCTAATCTCTGACTGATTCTTTCAACTTAACTAGACTAGGATCTCTATCCTTATTTTCTTTCACCTCAAAAACTAGAGATGACTCTGACTACTCTGCACCCACATACTACCTTCTGCTGAATCAACTAAGTGGACACCTAGTCGGGAAAGCTAATGAACTTCCTACGCTAACTTTTTCTTACTATCCTTAATGTGAGCAACACTACCCATAGACAATCTAATGATAGCATCATCCACTGCATTGTCCTTGATCGGATGATACAAAAAACTCATGTCATAATCTTTCAATAACTCTAACCACATTCTCTGACACAAATTCAAATATTTCTAAGAAAAGACATACTGAAGGATCTTGTGATCTATGAACACATCTACAAGCACCCCATACAAGTAATGCATCCAAATGTTTTAAGGCAAATACTACTGTTGCTAGCTCAAGATCATGAGTTGGATAATTCTTCTTATGAGGCTTAAGCTGTTAAGAGGCGTAGGCTATGACCTTAACTCTCTGCAAGAGGACACAACCCAAACCTACTCTGGATGCATCACAGTACACAACAAAACCATCTGAATTGTATGGTAGAGTAAGAATTGGGGCTGAGGTGAGTCGAGTATTCAAGTCCTAAAA
Source organism: Capsicum annuum (assembly GCF_002878395.1). Lineage (NCBI taxonomy): Eukaryota > Viridiplantae > Streptophyta > Magnoliopsida > Solanales > Solanaceae > Capsicum > Capsicum annuum. Next base: position 39,388,272 of record NC_061113.1, on the reverse strand, counting down.
ACTATTCTTGCATGAATCTGACCACTAAAACTTAACTTTCTTCTGAGTTAATCTGGATATAGGGGATGCAATAGAACAAAAACCTTCAACAAACTGACGATTATAACTAGCTAAACCCAAGAAAATCCTGATATCTACTGGAGAGATGGGTCTAGGTAGTTTCTCACCACCTTGCTCTTTTAAGGATAAAACCTAATGTCACCACCAGAAATAATATGGCCAAGGAAAGCTACTGATCTTTGCCAGAACTCATACTTACTAAATTTAGCGAACAACTGGTGGGGTCTAAGGGTCTAAAGTACTATTTCTAGATGCTCTGCATAATCACTTTCACTACAAGAATAAACAAGAATGTCATCAATAAAGAATATGATGATCATGTCTAAGAACTGCTTGAACACTCTGTTCATTAGGTCCATGAAGGCTGCTGGGGCATTGGTAAGACCTAAGGATATGACTAGAAATTCGAAGTGACCATACCAAGTTTGTAATGTTGTTTTCGAAATGTCATGTTCTCTGACTCTAAGCTGATGATAGACTGATCTGAGGTCTATCTTGGAAAAGTAACTCACACCTTAAAGTTGGTCAAACAAGTCATCGATTCTAGGAAGTGAGGTATTTATTCTTGAATGTGACCTTGTTCAACTGATGGTAGTCAATATACATTCTGAGAGAACCATATTTCTTATGCAAGAATAAAATAGGTGCACCCCAGGGGAGATGCTGGATCTGATGAATCCCTTATCTAAGAGATCCTTTAGCTGTTCTTTTAATTCTTTGAGTTCAGTTGGAGCCATTCTATATAGGGAAATAGATATGGACTGAGTATCTGGAAGAAGGTCTATTCCAAAGTAAATATCCCTTTTGGGAGGAACTCTAGGAAGATCTTCCGAAAATACATTAGATAATTCATTTACTACAGGAAAAAATTCAAGAGTTGGAGTTTCTGAGCTAGATTCTTTGCCTCGCAAAAGCTGGTAGACATACCCCTTGGATATCATCTTTCTGGCTCTAAAGTATGAAATTAATTGACCCCTTAGAGCTGTTGTACTACCCCTCCATTCAAGGACTATTTCAATTTGAAACTAGAAATAAAATATTCTGTTTCTACAATCAACTGAGGCATAGCATGAGTGGATCCAATCCATGCTGAGAATGATGTCAAAATCCATCATCTCTAACTCCACAAGATCAACTGAGGTAACTTTTTGAGATATTATGACTGGACTGTTCCTTCATACCTACTTGGCTATAATGGAAACACCCACTTAGGTATACCCTAAAAAAGGCACTGCTAGAGTTTCAGGACTGACTCCAAAATTGATGGCTATATATGGAGTTACAAAGAAAAGAGAAGCCCCAGGGTATAGTAAAGCATAAACATCTAAGTGAAAGGCCTATAATGTATTAATAACTACGTCAAGAGAATTTTCCTGGTCTTGACAGGACTAAAGAACATATAATCTGTGGCAGACTTGGGTGGAAGGTTGTACTGAGGAGGTTTTAGGTACCAAGACCCTTTTAGAATTCTTTCTATAAGTGAGAGGTTAACTAAGTACCTTTACCTGAGATGATAGATAAGGGAACACCATGCAACCTAACCAACTTTTGGAGATAGAGATGGGCATAGTCCTCGGCTGACTAAGAGGTATGGACTGGCAAGAAATGAACTGATTTGGTCATCCTATCTATAATAATCCTAGTAGAGTCATGTTGATGATGGGTATGAGGCAAACCAGTCACAATATCCATGTTAAGTTCCTTCCATTTCCACATATGAATACTAAACTCCTGCATGGACCCTCTAGGCTCCTGGTGTTGAATCGTAATTTGATGGTATATAGAGGACTTAGCTACAATCTCTGTAATTTCTCTCTTTATCCCACTCCACTAATAAATCTCCCACAAATTGCACTACATCTTAGTGGCCTTGGATGAATAGAATAACGGTACCATGCACTTTTATAAGAATTAGCATGAGCAGAGAAAATCCATGCCAAGAATGACGTCAAAATCCATCATCTCTAACTCCACGAGATCAACTGAGATAACTTTTTGAGATATTTTGAATGGATAGTTCCTATATACCTTCTTGCCTAAATTGGATACACCTACTACGGTAGACCCCTAAAAGGGCTCTGCTAGAGTTTTGGGACTGACTCCAAAATTAATGGCTATATATGGAGTTACAAAGGAAAGAGAAGCCCCAAGGTCTAGTAAAGCATAAACATGTAAGTGAAAAACTGCAACGTACCAGTAACTACATCAGGAGAATTTTCCTAATCTTTTAGGGACTGAAGAACATATAATCTGTTTGGACGCTTACCACTGGTAGCATTAAAAGGGACACCCTATTGAGTATGGCAACCGGATGGAACTGATGACTGATAGGACTGGCCCTATAGGCGCACATCCCTACTTTTTTGAGCAACTACCCGATACTTCCGAATCCTATGGACTGGTTTGCCACACCCCAATCACATATCACTACCCGCTCTATACTCACCCTGATGGTGTCTGCCATATTTTCGGCATAAAGGATTGGTATGAGCACTACTAACACTGACCTGGGACTTAGATCCTGGTGCCCCATCCCTATTGTCATTTCTGAATTTGGGTACTGGGGCACTAGCTAAAGAGGGCATTGGGACTGAAGACCTCTGGTAAAATAGAGGATGGTTACCACTCTCTGACTTTATCTAACTTAAATTAAAATTACCCATCCTAGCTCTTTTATTTCCTCTCTCCTTCTCCTTAATATTCTGCTTCTTTATCTGTTGATCATGGACTATCAATCTAGACCTGTCCATCTCACTAATCAGCATTGCGGTCATACACTCCTTGACCACACTATCAGACCCTCCATACACATACTTAGTCACCTTAGACCTACTATCAGCTACCACATGAAGATCATATCTAGCTAACTGAGTGAACTTGAGAGAATACTCCCTCATACTCATGCTTTCTTGTCGTAAGTTAATAAATTTTAATTCCTTGTCCTACCTTAACTCCAATGGAAAGAATCTGTCTAAGAAAGTCGTGGTTAACTCTTCCCATTCTACAGGCCCTGCATCAATACCTCCATCAACCTTTCACTGTTTAAACTAAGTATGGGCTACATCCTATAATTAATAGGCAGCCAACTCGGCACTCTGAGTAGACATCACCTCCAAAGAATCCATTACCTTCTTAACCATATCTAAGAATTCCTATGGATCCTCTTCATACTTGGATCCCATGAAAGAAGGAGGATTCATTTGAGTGAAGTCCCAAATTCTAGTTCCAGCAGTATTAGCCACTGGGTTTGATAGAATAGCGACTAGCCATTAATTATGTGCTACTTCGAAGTTTACTACAGTAGTAATGCATCCCTGAATTCTGCATGAGAGACATGCTTATTCAGAGGATCTACCTGGATAGGCTGAGGGGCTAGCCGAGTTTCTGTTCTTCTTCCATTCTTCTTAGGAGGCATGTTCTATAAACATATGGAAGAAATGGATTAGACTGAGAGTTCAACTTGATCTCATACTCAATTACACGTCATGGATACTTAAAAGAAGGAAAACTTTTTCCTAAATACCTTGTAACCTCTCATCCATAAGTGTAGCGCACTACACACCTATGCACAAGACTCTACTTAATGCAAAATTTTAGACTTCCTAGGACACTTTAAAACTTGAATCTGATGCCAAGTTTATAATGCCCCGTAACTACCCCCTAGTCATTACACGGTGCTTACGGTCTTGAGAGACCACAAGCTAACCCATGAGCTCGTACCTGCAGTGAGCACTGAATTATATAATCATGAATACGAAAGAATAACTTAAATTCTGTAAGGTTTTTAATAATGAAATAACTACTAAATTATGAATCCGATAAAAATATTATAATCTAAATAGTTTGAATAGCTAACTGTAGTGTCTGAAAGGCCTCTAACTGGATACTGTGAGTTGATGGGAAAGGCCCTAGCTAACTCTACTAATTTCTGAGATAATGAAATGAAGTAATATAATTTGTCCTCGAATGATGAGGACTCACCACTGCTACTGTACAACTGATAAATCTGAGAACTGACGTCATTACCTATGATAAGAGACATCATAGCGCAAAAGAAAAGGTATGCAATCAGTACTTTGAATGTACTGGTATGCTAAATGAGGTAGGCTGATATGCATGGTCTCATGAATAGGAATGATAACAATTAAATTGACATAAATTTAAATCATGGAGTACTAAATAAAGAGCATGAAATCTATAGATAATGATAATGCAGGAAAATTTGTAAATACTTTGGAGGCATGACCAAGCATAGAACATGAACTGAGTAAAATCTATAAAATGATATACTAAGATAACTGAAATCTGCATGCTTTGGTCAAAAAATACTAAGACTAAATAACTTAGCTGAGACTATAACTAAGACTATATCTGAGACTGTGGGAGGCATCATCTAACCGATATTTCCCAATTTAAGCTAATCGGGGTCCAAACTATAACCCTAGTTGGATGGGTGTTAATACCGTACCATGGGTACTAAAAATGAATCTGTGGATCCACTAAACTAATATGATTTCTATAGGACTAAGGGTGTCAATCCTGAACTGACGGGTGACCCCTGCGAGATAGTCAAGCCTAATCTGATAGGTGACTGACTACTCATATCTTACACTGGCTACGTAGTCCTGGAGTATAGGGGATGGTACTAACAACTCTACCTATCTGATGGGAAAGCTTCCATCCTTGTACTCACTTGGTGCTAAATCCTACTCCTAATTGAAAGACACTGAGATACTAGATTGTTCTGAGTTGAATGATTGATATATGACTATTCTAATAATGCTCATAATATAATCTGAAGACTATTCTGTAATGTACTGAGACTGGACTAAATAAACAGCTATGGTTTTCGGGTATTCAATACCCCTAGGACTCAAAACGACATTACCTAAAAGACAGTAAATCTTGAAGACCAAAATATGAAAGCTCTTATTAAATAAATCACTTTTGTAGGAATTTTATCAAACACTTGTACTTCATAGTTTAGTCAATTCATGGGACTAGTATAAAACATAAAATAATGGCATGACTTCAACATTTATAACACCAAATCATGATCTAATTCAAAGAATGAAATTATTAAAACTTGACGGTTTTGATAACAACAATAATTCCATTAAAATATGGATATAAAATCAATATTCATGAAAGTTTATGGAGATTCATAGTTTTAAATAACAATTTAATATCATAAATATTGAAAAGATGATAGATTTGTAATTAAAACAGATACTTGAAATCCATGGATGAAAAGAATCCATGGGTGAACATCTAACATACCTAGGATGATGAATTTGGAAGGATTGATGGAGAGTTCTTGAAATTTGACCTTGATTCTTGATAACTAGGGTTTCTTGTTCTTGAAAGGGGGATTTTTAATTTGAGAGAAAGTGAATAATAATGAGTATTTCGACCAATTAGGGATTAAATTTTGTGTTCAGGGTGTGTTTAGGGCTTATGAAAAAGACCCAAATACCCTTAAACAAATTTAAAAATACAACCTAGAAACTGAAATCTCAATTTGTGGCCTTGGTACCATGCGCAACTTTCACGCCAAGCCACTGGAAAAGGGACAACTGGGACCTAGATAAACGCCGCGATGGCCACCATCGCGGTAAACCTGAGGATGCCATTTTTGTCATCTCCGCGATGCGCCATTATCGCGGAGTAACACTAGAAATTGACAAATGTCCAATTGACCTATGGCGCGATGCGCCAGGATCGCAGACCTTTACTGGATTTTTCCAAATAGGAGATTGGCCTGCTCTGTGATGTGCTAGAGGTTAAAATGATGGGGTTTTGTGACTGTAACTTAAAATCACCATAAATTCTTAACCGGTTATCGGATTTGGGCAAATTTTATATCATTGTAAAGCTAATTGAATTTCCTAGACAATGTCAGGATCCAAACTGAAAAATAATAAGTGTTTCAAAAATTTCATACATGAATAATCATGTATTGGGACGTAGAATATGCTAGAGAAATATGGGCTGTTACAAAACGTCACGATGGGGATAGGTGTCATACTTTTTCTAAGGAGTATAACCTAACCCAATTGATCACATCTATATCTGTCATCCATATAGAAATGGGAATAATCTGAATATGTGCCTATGTTTGCTACGTAGTTTTGAGGAAGATAGGGCATGCTAATTCCACACTTCTAGATCAGTGCTAAGTACAACTCCCTTTTAATTTGTATGCTCATTCTGTTGGAAATCCACTTTAAAAGCTAGCATAAGGGTTATTACAAAACTAATTATGCATTTATCTGATTTAATCTGTTAATAAAACTATGTTGATTTCAGAAATCTATAATAAATCTGTAAGGTAGATTCCAAATCTTATTTTAGGATCCAAAGATCTAAGCTTTGTTAAAAATGTTTAAATAATCTGATCACAGGATGCTTAGAGCATCTTTTTTCTGAAAATATCAACGTATCATCTTGGGCTTAATAACCCATACATCAATTTAATTTCAAAGCATCGTAAAGTTCATGCTTGATATTGAGAATAATGATAATTCAATTCAAAATCTTAAATTTCTTGCAATAGTCATGAAAATATGAAAATAGTCATGGAATTCAACTTTAAATTCTCCCCAAAACTCATAATCTTGCAAATAACAACATTAGGTATGAACCCTAATTCAAATCTCATGTAATTTCACAGAAAATCATGTACATTTGAAGTTAAAATCTAGTTTTGAGGACAAGGATGAAAGAGGATCTTTGTTCATAAACCCCCACATACCTTAATTAATTATTAGATGACGAAACTTGAATTTTTCTATTACTATTTGAGCTTTTGATGATGGCCACTTGATTATCTTAAATTGGGAACCCTTAATTTAGAGCTTTCTTGGAGAAATAATGAAGGAAATTGATTTCTTGGAGAGTAAGTTTTTAAGCTCTAGGGTTTTTCTTTGAGAGAGAATGGATGAAAATAAGCATAAAGTGCTAAGAATAGGTTTAATTCCTTGTTTTTGACTAATTGCGGGCTTGGGAATTGACTAAAGTGTGAATTTTTAAAATTTTAATCAGAACTGTAATATGGAAGAAATTCCTGATTTTACATGCCACCGTGACGCGCCACTATCGCGATGGCTCAATTGAAAAGGACAACTTGGGAATTAGCCATCACTGCGATGCGGGGCTATCGCGGTTAGCCTCCGGAAAAGGGACGAATCCTATTTTGGCCATCATCGTGATGTACCACTAAAAATTGACAATTGGGACCTGGGACATTAACGCGATTCGGGGAAATCGTAGAGGTCCACTTGATTTTGAAGAATGGGAATTAAACTTTCAATGCGACGCGATGCTTGCCTAAATGGCACACTTCTTTACTAAAAACTCCATAATTTCTCAACTAAGTATCGGATTTATGTGAATTTGGTATTGATTGGAAGCTAATTAAATTTTCCACACAATGGAGGGTCTAAATCTTGAGAATTATACATATAACAAAAGCTATCCATTTTTGAAGCTAGACTTTGATATTCTAGCGGCTAAATTAAGCTAGAAAAAGCATAGGGTATTACAATATCTCCCCCTTGGGAACATTCGTCCTCGAATGTGGCTAGTAAATCTGAAAATACTGAAGATTCTGAGGATAAAAGCTATATGCACAACTGAAATATGCTACATGTCTGAATCTAAAATATACTGATCTACTGAACTAATCTATGAGTACATGAATTTACATGAAAATAACTATATGGCTGAATTTGAGACTGGAAAAGAACTGAATAAAGAAAGACTATTACCTTCAGCTAAATCTTAGTTCGTTGAGAAGAGATGAGGATGCTTGGTACGTATGTCTGCTTCTTTTTCCTAAGTATCACCCTCAATGGACTGCTTTCACCACAGAACTTTGACTAAGGGAACTTCTTTGTTCCATAGTCTATGAATTTGATGGTAAAGAATCTGTACTGGAATTTCTACAAATGATAGGCTATTCTACATATCTATACTTTCTAGAGGAACTATTACAGTTGAATAGTTCATGCACTTCTTCCAGAAAGACACATGGAACACTAGATGAACTGAGGACACATCTGTGGTTAGCTCAATCTCATATGCTACCTTTCCCATGTGACTCAAAATTAAAAAAGACCTACATATTGAGGACTAAGCTTCTCCTTTTTGCCAAATCTCTTAACCTGAAACGTTCAAATATACAAGGTCATAAATCTCAAACACAAGATCTCTTCTTCTTACATCTGCATAAGATTTTTGATGACTCTGGGATGCTTTCAATCTTTCTTTAATCAACTGAACTTTCTCCATGGCTTCAAAAACCATGTCTGGACCAATAAAAATGGCATCACCTACTTCAAACCTACCAACTGGCTATCTATATCTCAGCCCGTAAAGAGCTTCAAACTAAGCCATTTTAATAATAGCATGGTAACTGTAATTATAAGTGAACTCAATCAATGGTAAATAGTCATTCCAAGATCCTTTGAAATCAAGAACACAAGCCGTCAACATATCCTCTAGAGTCTGAATGGTCCTTTCTGCCTGATGATCTGTCTGCGGATGAAAAGATTAACTAAGATGAACTTGGGTACCAAGACCATTTTGAAAGGCTTTCCAAAAATGAGATGTAAACTGAGTACCCTTATCTGAGATGATAGATGAAGGAACTCCATGCAATCTGACTAACTCTCTGATATACAACTTAGCATAATCTTCAGCGGCGTAGGACATGTGAACTAGTAAGAAATGTGCTGACTTAGTCAATCTGTCAACTATCACCCAAATCGAATCATGCTGACAACATGAATGGGGTAATCCTATTACAAAGTCCATATTCACCTCTTCTTTCTTCCAAGTGGGGATACTAAACTCCTGTAAAGTGCCACCAGGTCTTTGGTGCTCTACCTTAATCTTTATGAAAAGTTGCACACTTGGCTACAAGTTAGGCTATATCATTCTTCATACCACTCTACCAATAAATTTCCCGCAAGTCGCGGTATATCTTGGTGGCTCCTGGATCAATGAAGTAACGCGCAATAAATACTTCTTCAATAATCTGTGGCCTTAAATCATCAACACATAGAACACATAATATACTTTGGTATCTCAACACAACATCTGCCTCTTGGGAGAAAACCTATACCTCTTGGTATTTATTTGATTCCTTCAGTTTGACCAAACTAAAATCCTTATCCTACTTCTCTTTCACTTCCGAAACTAGAGATGATTCAAAACTACTTTGAACCCAAACATTCCCTTCAGCTGAGTCAACTAATCTAACACCCAATCTTGCTAACCGGTGAACTTCTCAAACTAACTCTCTCTTATCATTCTCCACATGGGAAACACTACCCATAGATAATCTACTAAACACGTCTGCCATTACATTGGCATGTCTCGGATGATACAACACACTCATGTCATAATCTTTCAACAATTCCAACCAACTTCTTTGAAGAAGATTTAATCCCCTCTGAGTAAACACGTACTGCAAACTTTTGTGATCCATAAACACATCAACATGAACCCCATAAAGATAGTGCCTCCAAAATTTTCAAAGTAAACACAACAACAGCTAATTCAAGATCATGGGTAGGGTAATTTTTTTGTGAGGCTTAATCTATCTAGAGGCATAGGATATGACCTTATCTCTTTGCATCAACACAACCCAAACCAAGTTTAGAGGCATTAGAATATACAAAGAAACCATCTGTACCTTTAGGTAACACTAAAACTAGGGCTGAAGTCTGTCTAGTCTTCAAATCCTGAAAACTCTTCTCGCAGGAATCTGACCACTAAAAATTATATTTCTTCTGGGTCAATATAGACATAGGGGATGTAATAGAAAGAAAAACCTCAAAAAATGTCTGTAATAGCCAGCTAAACCCAAGAAATTTCTGATGATGTCTGACAGAGAGATAGGTCTAGGACAATTTCTTACTTCCCTTGTCTTTTGGGGATCAACTCTAATACCATCACTGGATACAATATGACTGAGAAAAGCTATTGACCTTAGCAAAAAATTCACACTTGTTGAATTTGGTGAATAACTGGTGATCTCTAAGAGTTTGCAACACAATTATAAGATGGTCTTCCTGATCACCCTCACTACGAGAGTAGACAAGAATATTATCGATAAAGACTATGACAAACATGTCCAGATAATATTTAAACACTCTGTTCATTAAGTCCACGAAGGCTGCTAGGGCATTTGTTAGCTCGAAGAACATGACTATAAACTCAAAATGACCATTACGGGTTCTAAAATTTCTATTCAAAATATCGTATTCCCTTACTTTAAGATAATGATAACCGGATCTAAGGTCTATCTCAGAGAAATAACTTGCACCATGGAGCTAGTCGAGTAGTCATCAATTCTAGGAAGAAGATATTTGTTTTTGACTTTATTTTATTCAACTGACGATAGTCGATGCACATTCGCAAAGAACCATCTTTCTTTCGCATAAATAGGATGAGAGCACCCCATGAAGAAACACTAGGCCTTATGAAACCTTTATCTCAGAGATCTTTAAGATGCTCTTATAACTCTAAGATCATCTAGATCCATATGGTATGGAGGAATACAGATAGGATAAGTATTTGGAAGAAGCTCAATACCAAATTCTATTTCCCTATCGGGAGGTACCCCTGGAAAATCTTTGGGAAAGATATTAGAAAAATCATTAACTACTCTGACTGAATGAACTATCATAGTCTCAGACTTAGTGTCTTTAACTTAAAATAGATGATAGGTATACCCTTTGGAGATTAACTTTCTGGCCTTAACATAGGATATGAAATGACTCTAGGGAGATACTGAATTACCTTCCCACTCAAAGACTGGATCATCTGGAAGCTGACGCTTCACTACTTGAATGCGACAATCTATAGATGTATAACAGGAATGGAGCCAATCCATAATAAGAATAAGATCAAAGTCAACCATACCTAACTCTATTAGGTCTGCTAACATGATTTTATGAAAAACAGTGATAGAACATTTTCTATAGATCTATTTAGCAACAACGGACTCACCTACTGGGGTAGAAACCCAGAAGGTCTCAGGGATCTTTTCAGGACTTATTTCAAATTTCACTGCAACTAGTGGGGCCACATACAAAAAATTCGACCCAGGGTCTAACAACGCATAAAAATCAAGATGAAAGGCACGAAGCATACCATTAATAACATCTGGTGAATCCTCTTACTCCTGACAGGATGGTAAAGCATAAAACCAATTTTTTCTGTAACCGCCACCAGTACTAGATGATGCGCCCTGAGAAGGGACTAGACGACCTAGAGGAGCTGGTGCACTAGTAGCTTGAGTCTGGGGATGAACATCTCTGTTCCCCTTCTTAGCATACAAACACTCTATAATTCCATGACCCAACATACTAGAACTATAACAGCCCTTCTGTCCCATCAAATACTTACTAGGATAATTCTTATCACACTTAGCACATGGAGGATAATTAGGTCTTCTACCCACACTATTCTGAGATCTGGACATAGAAAACTTACCCTACTGCTCCTATTTAGTTTTAAGAGTGGGAGTACTAGCTGAAGATACTGCTTTCATGGATGAATGATTTTAAAACTGCAAATGATTTCCTCCTTAAAGCCTAGTCTGACCATACTTAAACTGCCTGGTTCTAGCCTTCTTATTTCCCTTTTCTTTTCCCTTCAACTTCTATACCTTAATCTGTTGATCATGAATCATCAATCTAGCAAGATCCATGTCTCCAATAAGCATGGAAGTCCTACACCAGATACTCTATCAACAAACTTACTCATACTTGCCCTAGGATCTACCATCATATTAGGGGCATACTTAGACAACTGGTCGAACTTAAGTAAGTACTCCTTCACTCTCATTAAGCCCTACCTCAAATTCACAAAATCCTCTATATTAGCTTATTTCATCTCACATGGAAAAAACCTATCTAAAAATTCATTCTAAAATACTTGTCAACTCATAAGAGATGCATTCTCACCTCTACTATTCTTTCACATAACTACCCAATCATATGCTATATCCTTCAATCAATAGGATGCCAACTCTAAACTCTCCTCTTTAGAAACATGTATAATCTAGGTGATCTTTATCACCTCATCTAAATAAAGTTATGGGTCCTCACCTACTTTTGACCCAAAGAACTTTGGAGGATTCATTCTCATATAATCTCAAATTTTGGCTGCTGCTAAGTCCCCATTATGCTAAAGTGGGACTGACGCCTGATGGTTGCCCTGAGCATTAACAGTAACAACATGGGCCAAGGTCTGGAAGGTAGCCCTAAATTTTCCATTTGATACATTCTCATTCACTGGTTAGCAGACGGGTAGCTGGTTCTCATTTCTGCGGGAATTAGCTCGACGAAGAGGCATATTCAACTATCACATAAAAGCACGAGTTAAAAGAAGGTAGAGATACTATAAGCATGATAGATCATGAAAGAAAGAGATAATTTCATAAGAATATCCCGTAGCCTCTTGCTCATAAATATGGCACGCTTCACACCCATGATCAAGACTCTACATAAGCGGCTTGTCTGACTCCCTAGGAATCTTATAACCGGGCTATGATAACAAGTTTTTAATATTCCAAAACTTGGTCCCGGGATGTCACACAATGCTTAAGACTATGAGTAGCCTTAAGCTAACCCTATCTGCCTTCTACTAAATCTGAATCTCATAATAAGGGAAATATAGACATAAAAGTTATGCTAAATATGGAAAAATGTCTAAGTTAACTAAGAATAATCTAAATATAATATCTAAAAAACCAATACTATAAGTATAAATCATATCTAGCAGTTTGACAAGCCTTTACCACTAATAACTAAATAGCCATGGGACAAACCCCCAACTGACTCAAAATGTTTGAAAAGAATACTGAATTATCTAAGATGAAAATCTTAATCATGAAGTCCCTAAACTATGAGGACTCACCAACTGTCGATATGTATATGAAGATGATCAAAATTACTCACGCTGTTAGAACTGAGCTCCTAAACCTACATTATGAGATAATGTAGCACATAGACATATATATGGATCAGTACTTTAAGGATGTACTGAGTATATGGGTTGAAATTCATACATAAAATATAATATCAGTCATCATCATAGTTTATAAAAAATGCATGCTAAATGTAAATGGCTAACATAAGCTGGAATATCTGAAATACTGAAATCTAAAATCATGAATAACAAATCATACTTTGTAAATCTAGTGAGTCATAACATTTAGTTCTAAAAGCTATAGTAGTGTTCTATCTATAAATCATGTTGTAGAAGTGTAGAAAGGACTCACTTCTATATCTGAAATCTAAAAGCTGAAATCTATAACTAATGTTTTTCTTCAAAGAATTATCTGAGTAAAGTAGTGAACCTTCACACTTAGTTTTTTTTCTAAAAGCTTTTTTTGTTATTCTTTTAAGTTATGATGTAAGCTTAAAACTTTAGGGAGGTTCTTCTAATCGACATAAACCATGTGAGCTAAATAGAGTCCAATGTTTTGTTCCCCTAATGGAAAAACCTCACAATAGGGAGAGTTGTCATACTCTTGCCAAGGAGTATAACCTACTGTAAGTGATCACATCTGTATCTATCATACATATAGGAATGGGAATAATCTGAATCTTATCTATGTTGGCGACATAGTTCAGTTAAATATAAGGCACACTAATCCCACACTTTCAGCTTGGTGCTAAATACTACTCCCTTATAATCTGTAGTCTCATTCTATTGGAAATCCACATTAAAAGATAGCATAAGGGTTAGTACAAAACCAATAATGCATTTATCTGATTCAATCTATGAATAAAACAATTCTGATTTTTGAAATCTTTAATAAATCTGTAAGGTGGATTCCAAATCTTATCTGAGGATCAAAAGATCAAAGCTTTGTTGAAAAACTATAAATAATTTGATCACAAGATGCTTAAAGCAGCTTATTTCTAGAAATATCAACATATAATCTTTGGCTTAATAACCCATGCATCAAGTTCATTTCAAAACAATATAAAGTTCATGCTTGATATAGAGAATAATGATAATTTAATTTAAAATCTGAAATTTACTGCAATAGGCATGAAAATATGAAAATAGTCATTTAATTCAACTCAAAATCTCCCAAAAACTCATAATTTTTGAAATAAAAACATTGGGTATGAACCCTAATTTAAATCTCATGCAATTTCATAAAAATTTATGTAAAATTGTAGTTAAAATCGAGTTTTAGGCACAAGGATGAAAAAGGATTCTTGTTCATAAACCCCACATACCTTAATTAATGATTAGATGAAGAAACTTGAATTTTTTTTATTCCTATTTGAGCTTTTCAAGATGGTCTATTGATTGTGTTGAGTTGAAAACCCTTAATTTAGAGCTTTCTTGGAGAAACAATAGAGGAAATTGATTTCTTGGAGAGTAAGTTTTAAAGCTCTAGGATTTTTATTTGAGAGAGGATGGAAGAAAATAATTATAAAGTGCTTAGAATTCGTTTAATTCCTTATTTTTGACAAATTGGGGATTTTGGAATTGACCAAAGTGCCCTTTTCAAACTTCTAATCTGAACTAAAATAAGGGAGAAATTCTGAATTTTACATGCCACCACGACGCTCCACTATCGTAGTGGCTCACTGGAAAAGGATGACTCGGAAATTGGCCATCTCCACGATGTAGGGCTATCACGGTGAGCCTCTGGAAAAGGGACGAATCCCATTTTGGCCATCACCGTGATGCGTCACCATCGCTTTGCGCTACTGGAAATTAACAATTGAGACCTGGGACTTTTACGTAATGTGGGGCAATCGTGGAGGTCCACTGGATTTTGATGAATCTGAATTAAACCTTCACTGCGACACGGTGCTTGCCTAAATGGCACACTACTTTACTAAAAATGCCATAACTTCTCAACCGAGTATCCGATTTAGGCGAATTTGGTATCGATGGAAAGCTAATTCAATTTCCCACACAATAAAGGATATAAATTTGGAGAATTATAAATGTAAAAAAAGTTATCCATTTTTAAAGGTATCCTTTAACATTCTAGGGGCTAAATTGAGCTAGAAAAAGTATGGGATATTACAATAAAACATGAGTTCTTATCATTTTTGGTCAGTTATGAGAGGTAATATTACAATTCATTAAGTTATAGTTCATGCATATTGTTTCCACATCTTCTGATAGGATTATGAGTTAACTAAAAGTATTCTTGTTAACATTCATATTCTTATCAAGTAAAGAGAGGCCCAAATTATCAAACTAAAATTCCATGTCATAGCTTCTTTAGTACTTATTAAATCTATCATGTGGATAAAAGTGCTCTAGGTAAGTTTCATGACTCATACCTAAGCAATTGATGTTTCCAACCAGATATCTTAGTAAACATTTAAAATTCACCCTTCAGTTACAAGAAAATAGAAACAACCATAACCATAGTAATGATCACATAAAAAAACAAATCGCCATCAAGTTCTTAAATTAGGGATATATTTTTAGAAACTTTTCAAAGTTTATGATATGAACCAAACCATAAAAGGATATTCATAAAGTTCATGAAGTTTTAAGATTCCATAAATTTCAAAGGTTATAGACTAGTGGTGATAGGTGCTATTGGTGTCAATGTTGTGTGTTGCTTATGTATCCTAGGGACTGCTGAAACTTCTATACATTTGTCTGTTGAGTGTAGGTGGACAACTAGCTTATGGGGTGAAACTTAATGACAGGTTTGGTAATACCTTGAAGAAGAATTACTTCACAACTACTCTTAGACATGTGAGAAGAAAGCAACAGAAGAAAGTAAAGAGCACATTATAAATGCAAAACTTGGGTCATTGGTATATATGCTATAGACAGATCTACAATCATAAAACAATTACAAAATGAAGTCAAAGAAAGAGTATATATGCTTTGGGCTTAGGTGTTCAAAAGGAAATAGGAGATGTCTTCTTCTGATCAACATATTATGTATTTTGTGTTGTCACTGAAGAAAATAAAAATATAGCCAAGCAATTAAGAATAAACCAAAAATCCATCTAACAAAAAGGTTCTTTGATTTCTTAGATAGGATTCGACCGGTAGCAAAACACTTCTATTATTTCATTTATATAGTCCACCCATTATTTGAGGATATACTTCAAATAATTTAGTTTTCTGTCTTGTTTTATAGATATGTAGATCCATCATAAGGTAGCATATCATGGTCTATCAAAAGATAAGTTACTAGAGGAAATTGAAGGAAAGGTATTTTTTAAGTCTTGAATGAAAGATTGGTGACATTTACCAACTTAAAGGGTCAAACATAATTTGGAAACTTGATTAATATTTTCAAAACATTCTAATATTTTAAAAAAGACAAATGAACCCACAGCTCTCTCCTCCAAATTAAACGTCTCTCCTCTCTCTCTTGATAGTCTTTCTCAACTCTCTCCCAACCAACAGTTTTGCAAAATTTCTCCCTTCTATCTATGGCAACTTCAAGCTCCGACAAAAAATAGCTCGGCTAGTTCTTTTTCTACTTTCAACCATTAATTGATATGAATAAATAGAGAAACCTGAGCCAACTTCTCCGGTGACAACTCAGAGTTCTTCATCTTCCCATTTTTTCTTTCACAGGTAAGAAATTATGCTTTTTTTAGTTATAATAAAATAGAGGAACTTGAGCCAATTTCTCTTTTAGTATTTGTTAACAATTTCAATATTTCTTGCTTAAATTTGAAATATAGATTGAATAAAACTCTAATTTCTCTCATTTCTTCTCTACTTTTTCTGATGTCAAATATAATATTTTTTTTGATATTGTAGTTCTTGTTTTCAAACTATTGATTCAATTTCTTGTTGATTTTTGATCATTGTTGATATTCTTAGTGTGCGTGTATTGTGTTTGTGTTACTGGGTTAATTTGTTGTTTTTCTTGGTAAAAATTGTGATGCAAAAGATAAACCATCTGACGCAATAGATTAACCATCTAATGCAACATATTAACCATCTGATACTATAGATAAATCATTTGATACAACAGATAAATCATCTGATGTGATAGATTAATCATCTGATGCAACAGATTAACCATCTGATTCAATATATAAATAATCTATTGTAATAAATGAAACATCTGATGTAAGAAATTAAACATCTTGTGCAATAGATAAACATAACAGATCATTTATCTATTGTGACAGACGACTCTTCTATTTGGAAGAAATCTAAATAATATTGATCCATCAGATAACTCATTTAGTAATAGATGAGTGATTTGTTTTAATAAATATGAGGCCCACTTTTATTGTTACCACTAGATTACTTATCCGCTACAACAAGTTGCTTATAGGCTGCAATAGATAACCTACCAGGTGCAACAAATGTGTGGCCTATTTTTATTATTTCCAATGTATTATTTGTCTGCTGCAATAGGTTGGTTATATGCATCAATAGATATCCTAACTAAGGAAACAAAGCAATGATCTAGTTTTATTGATGCAAATGGATTGCTCATCTGCTGCAACAGGTTGATTATATGCTACAACAGATATCCTACATGGTGCAACAAATAAGTGATCTGTTGGAACTATTATTTTATTATGGTGCATGTTTGATTTACTATTATCTTTTTTTAACGATGAATTAATAAATTATAATCTATTTTATGTATTTAAAAATTTTAGATAATATGTCTCCTAAAAGAAAAGAAACTGAATCAAGTCCAAGTAAAGGAACAAGTGAAGCAGCTAGGCTACATCCACACTCTATGACCTTTCTTCGCAAGAGTTATCTTAATCAGGAGAAGAAGATGATGAACATAGGGAGGAGGATATTTCAAAATAAAAGATCCAAATTCTAAATGCCCTTCCACCGAAGAGATGGTCAAAAATGTCAGCATTGATCGTTATCCTATGATAATGCAGTGCTATGGTGCTGCAGATTTAACGGGTGATTTCGTGGTTACGTCATCCATGGGAAAATATTTTGATGGCTTTAGAAAAATACTTTGAGAACAAAAATTGGATTCTTATTTTAGGAACAGCTGATAAGGGAAATAGCTTGATTTGTCAGAGGACAATAGTGCTCGCTTCCAAATGAAAATGGTATATGATCTTCTTAAGCGTAGGTTTATGTATGAAAACAAAGATAAGATAGATGAGGTGTGGATAAATTACTATGACATGCCTGTTTGTTTTGGTTAGGGGGAGTTTTCCATAGTTACCGAACTAAAATGTTATTCTATTTCTCAAGTTATAACTATTCTAACCCAAAAAAACACCTCGCACACCTTAAAAAAGCAAAGGCAAGTTGAGTGATTATTATGTCCTGGTGTTCTTTGTTATTCCTAGCTTTAAAAACAAAAATATTGGTAGAAGCATTGAAAGGTAAAAGACTCAAAAAAATACACAATTTATCATTATGCTTGGTTTGGTTTGTACATAATTGTTTTTAGGAGAGAGACGTCAACAACAAAATAAGCGTTGGTTTACTAAAGATATCCAACGATCTTGAGGTATTTAATAGCTATTCTTGGAGTCATGAAAGCTTCAAAATGACTGTCAAATAATTGTTAACTTGGTCAATGCCAAAGACAGTCAACTTATATAGCTTTCCATGGGATTTCATGGTAAATATTTCTTTCTTTTATTATGATATAATTCATTTTTTGTAATCAATAATGGGCTTGATTTAGTGGTGTTATTTTATAGGCTTGGGCGTTTGAAGCCATTCATTTTTTGAGACAACAAGTGAACCACCAAAAAAAAATTTCCTGTCCAAGAATCTTGAGATGGTTGCCAGCCAAAATCAATAAAAATGTAAAATTTATTGATCTCTTCAACTCCCCGAAGGATGCAGCACATATAATTATAATTAAGTTTTTGTTTTAATTAATGATATTTTGAATGATTTAATCATCATTCTAATATATGTAATAATTTGTGTTAGATTGTGCATTTGTGGCTTGTTCTGACCAATCGGGAGTTGAAGATGCCATATTTTGTTACCTTACGGCCTGTGAAAATTTTATCAGACCCTAAGGTCATTGACAGAATAAAAATGGAATTGTTTGGAGCAACAACCATCACAAGAAAAGTAATTTTGGAGGGTGGGCTGGTTATTGTTGATGGTCTTAGTGGTGATGGAGTTGTTGATGGTGGTAGTGGTGCTATTGTTGGGGCTAATGAAGCTCCTCTAATAATTTTAAAACAAACCATTATGAGTGTGATCATATTTGTTATACAGATTTTGCCTCTCCTCACGAATATGATGCATGCAAATATGAAGACTGTATGATGGAATATGATGTAGTGATTAATGATATTAATGTATTAACTACTTCTATAAGGGAATTGACATCTAATAGGGGTGTCATTCCATCAAAGAGGATTTCATATCCATCTACTCCATTAGATATTAAGGATAAGAGGAGAAGAAAAGTAATTTTCAAGGAGTTATAAAGATCCAAAGAAGTAAATTTGTAACTCCTCTATCTATGTGGTACAATATTGAGCAATGTACAAGGGCATAGGAGAGCAGCATGAGCTGAAGCAGGAAAATATATATTATTTGTTCCAACTAACAGACACACATATCTTTTTATTTTTTTCCAAACATATGAGTCATTCCATTGAAAATTATCATATAGCACATCCTCGTGTTATAATTTATCCCAATAGCTGATCCAGATGTTACAGCAGAAATATAATCTATTTGGGACAATTTAAAAATGGGAGTAAGACCTGTTTGATTTGCTAAAATAGATGAGTTATTCTTTTTTATTTTTTTGAATCTCAATGATTAGCATTGACCAATTTTGGTTGTCCAGGTAGATGTCACAGTAGAAGCTACTGCCAAACAAAATTGACAATATGCTACTCTTTTTATGGAAATACGGAGAAGCAAAAGTGCAGTAACCATCCACAAGAGACATTAAAGATCCACGACGAACAAAGTCGAATCCGATAGCACCAGATGAACGACAACTTATCCATATTGAGTAGATCTTTATAGCTTTAGTCTGTCTATGTAATAACCTCACCCCTCCTTAGAAATTATTGGTATCAAAACTTAAATTGTTGATTTATTTGTTGAGATCTGCACCCATAATAATTTTTTTACATTTCATTTTAGATTGTAATTTCTGAAGGCTTCTATTTATTTTATGTTGTTTATGAATTTTATTTATCCTTAGATTTGAACTTATTAATTGAAATGGAATACTAGATACAAATATTGAAACAGAAACCTTATCTATTGAAATAGATGAAATATTTGTTAGAAAATATCAAACAGATTTAGACATATGTTGCAACATATAGGTCATCAATTATGAATTATCAAACAGGTCTTCCAACTGTTACAACAGATTAGACAAGAATAGAAACATCAGCATAATGCAATAGATGACTAACCTATTGCAATAGATAAACATTTATCAAAACAGATAAAATATATTTTACAACAGATAGATTATATTTAGCAAAAGATAGACAATCTGTTGCGTTGTAAAAAATTAAACTTTCATAGACAAAAAGTTTTTTTGTTACATGTATGTAATGTAAAAGTGAAGTGACTTGAAATAAAAAAGGTGAAATCCATGAACAGGCACTAAAGTTGCAGCGATCTTCAACTTTGGCATATCAAGTAGATAACGTTCATTTTAAACACCTAAAATAGGCATCAAATGTGTCAGTTTATCATTGTTTTCCCTGTTGGTAACTTGTTTGTAATTCACGCAGCAAAGGCTCATTAAAACCCATTTTTTGCTGAATTGGCCCCCCCCAATGGTCATTTCTTTCTCCAATTGTCTTGTACATTCATCTTCTTTGTAAAATTTAACCCTAAATTCCCAAATCTTCTACTTCATCATTTTTTTATCGATCCAATTCTTTGAATTATTTGTGTTTGGTCTTTCTTCATCTTTTTTTTATTTTTCCAACTGAGCTTGACAATATTGAGCTCATCTTCCACTATTTTTTGTGATAAAGATTTTCGATATTATAAGTACGGTCATGAAGATTTATTGAAGATTTCTTAGACTCAATAAAATCTAGGATGTAGGATTTTTACTTGTAAGATATCAAAGGTAATATCTTTTTATTTAATTAGTTGATTAATTCTTGACCTGTAATTATTTTGTAATTGTGTTCTTGTTTTTATAGAAATTGGGTGGATGCTATTAATTTGATTGGCATAAAGAATGACACCCTTCACAAAAAAATCGTGTAATCTGGGGTTTGTTGAAGAAAGTCAAGGCTTTTTAAGAGAAACAAAATTGAGAAAGAAGATACTATATTGTTACTATTATTACTACTGGTTTGGTGTTGTTGGGCACATGGATATTCAAGCCTAATTTCTGAAATCTTCATGATGGTATATTTTCTACTGGTTTGGTGTTGTCGAGCACATGGATATTCAAGCGTAATGTTGGAAAATATCAAATAAATTTAGGCATGTGTTACAAAATGTAGGTCATCTATTGGGAATTATTAAACAGGTCTTCCCACTGTTGCAACAGATTAGACTTAGATTATATAAAAATAACATCGGTATAATACAACAGATGACCAAAATATTGTAACAGATAAACTATCTATCAGAACAGATAGAATATATTTTACAATAGATTGACAATCTATTGGATTATAAGAAAACTCAACTTTCATTAGAAAAGAATATTGCCACTACAAGTAATGTAAAGTAGACTGTGAAGGTTAATGCCCTTATTTCAACCTTAAAAATCCTATGATTTCTTCATCAACACTACCTCTAGAAAATGATACATCAGTTTACTCTACCTTAATAAGATGGGGAACAGGTCCATTAGTGGCTGCATGTGGCTAATAAAATGACCTCGTCGATGGAAGGTTTATTGTAGTCATAAACCTTTATATTTCCCTACTCAAGTAGTATCTCAATAGCCTAATAATGTATACCATCTATGTTCATGACTGCAAGAATCCTCTTTGCCTCGGTCCAGCTCTTGCTATGTAGATTTGGCCTCTCCTCTCTAACATATTTTATTATTTCTTTATTCTTAAATGTAAAAACTAAGGAATAATATCCCATGCCATAAGATGATACTATATCATTGATTTGATCAGATTTATCCTTGAGTTTCTTGTAGAATACAAGGTCCATTATCCTATTGGAAGCATCATATATTTCCGATTATGCTAATTGCCTTTTCCTAATAAGGCAGAGAATTTCGTCAACATACTGTGATATAAGAAGTAAATTGTTAGATAGGTTAGTAATTGTAAAGATGGAACGGATGGTCCATCTATTGCATATGGTTCTCTCAATCAATCCAATTTTCAACTTATGAAATAGATAGATAATAAGTTGAAACAAAACCACTGTAGTTGCACCAGAATACCAAGCTGTTGCAACAGATTTCACAGTTGTTTTGTAGCTTGTTATTCATAGAGTAGATTAGAAAGCTGGGTTAGTAAATTAAACATACCTTGTACTCATACAACATATGCATATCTATAATCATCTTGAAGTCTTGGGGGGTAAAGGGAGGCCATGGGTAATCTAGTGTGCCTCACTAGGTATTGTTGGCTCATCGTAGATCCCTCTTATTTTTGGTGCCAAGTTTCGTGTATATGGAGACCTTCTTCAATGGCCCCTAAACTTTAATATTCTATTATTTTTGACTGATAGTACGTTACTAATTGCTCTTTTCTTCCCCCCAATCGCCGATGGATGAGTGTATAGCTCCTATACTTCTTAGATGGTATGACATCTCTCTTTGATTTTAATTCCTTGACAACTTTAGTGATAGCCTATATATCCTCAAAGAGTTTATCCTATCTTTCCTTGCACTCTTCACATTTGCAATGAGAAGACGGGAGTGAAGAGGGGTGAGTGGGAATGGTGTAACGGTGAGAGAGAACTTTATAAGGGTATGAGGGACCTATAAAATGGGTGTATTTAAATATATTTATTTTTCTTGAGCACCAACATGCTTATCATCATGAGTGATATCAGCATTAGCATGCCTACCACCAACACCAACTTCACCAGAAGAAGCACCCAAATCTTCTGCAGTAGGTTCGTCATGAATAGCCTCAACATTAGTCTGACCTATCCTAACTGCTCTTCTTATGGTTGTTGCTCCAGCCAATTGCTTCTTTATTAACTCCACTATAGGGTCTTTTATAGAATTAACATGACCTAGAGTAATAAAAGAAGTCATCCCCAACTCCTGCTCAGTAGGCACAATCCATGGATGCACAACCTATAAAAAAGATGGATACATTTGAATCATATAATATAATAATTTTCACAGTTTGGGTTACATGTTAACACAGACAACTTATGCAACAAATGATCTGTATGTTGCAACATATTAATAATATGTTGCATTAGATTACCCATCTATTGCATAATTTGCAATAGATGGTTAATCTGTTTGAGTCGCGTTCAGAGAACCAAAGCAACGGATGGGTAATCTGATGCAAAATATCAATCATATGTCGCAACAGATTACCAATTTGATGCAACAGTTGGCACAAGATGGGTAATATATTGGGTTACTTGTTATGCAATAGATGATTTGTATGTCACAAAAAAGTAACAATATGTTACATCAGATTACTCTTCTGTTGCATAATTTGCAGTATATAGTTAATCTATTAAAGTCGGTTTTAGAGAACCAAAGAAATAGATGGGTAATCTAATGCAAAATATCAATCGTCTGTCATAACAAATTACCTATCAGTTGCACTAAATGGCACAGGATGGGTAATCTGTTACAACAGATGTACCATCTGGTGCATCAGATATAATATTTGTTGCATTAGATATAATATCTGTTGCATCAGATGTAACATCTTTTCAATATCTTTCATTAAGTAAAATTATTTTACTTAAAAGAAGACGTACCACATCATCCGAAGGGTTACAGAGATCAGCCTTCTTAATTCTTTTTTTGTTCTTTTCAACCAACCACCTAAACATCCTTAGATGAGAAAACTCATCTGGTTAATCAATTATCTTCTTTCGGATGGAAGGAATGACTTCAAATGCCCAAGCCTAAGAAATGTAAATAGGAAGAAAGGAAGAAAAGTCATAATAACTATATTAAATATAAATTAATAGATGAGTAAAAATAGTGATTAATTTTACCATGAAAGCCCAAGGAAAGCTGTATAACGTGATCGTCCCTGGGATATCTTTGTCAGTAAATATTTGAAAGTTAAGTAGAAGTTTTCATATCCCTAAGGATAATTGTTGAATTTCTCAAAGTCCTCATCACGTGACAATAAATCATCTTCCATGACCTTGTTGATCTTTTTTGCCAATATAACGGAATGGGAAAATCAAACTTTGGTATGGCTTTATCCCTAAGATCTGTCATCAAATTTGATACTTTGTAGACATGTCCAGCAATGTCCAACAACCCACCATTTTTTCTTTGTGTTTGTTGGTTATGCTGGGTGGTTGCTGGGACAATGCCTTCCCTCTATTTGATTATGGTAGTTTGGATGTCCTGCTTCTCTTAGACCTTTTTCGGGGTATTCCCTTGGTGATAGGT
The DNA here is from genome assembly GCF_002878395.1 of Capsicum annuum. Classification (NCBI taxonomy): domain Eukaryota; kingdom Viridiplantae; phylum Streptophyta; class Magnoliopsida; order Solanales; family Solanaceae; genus Capsicum; species Capsicum annuum. The sequence continues at coordinate 39,363,695 of NC_061113.1, read as the reverse complement.
TCTTCTGGATGATTGCATCTCAAGCACGTCACTATGGCAAACTCTTGCAAGCCCAAACAAATCGGAAAGCCACAGTAGTTGATCTAGATTTCATCTATCTTTTAGGGCCCTCCTCCAATTCTTTATCATTCCCCAAGTACTTGATCTTGTGCTTGATAATACCATATACCATCCTCATTTGGAAATGGGTAGGGTGGTCCACAGGTAGCTCAAGAAAGCGTCCAAAGAAGCTCCTTTTAAAAAGTTCGTCTAAGTTTTCTTTCTTTATAATATTCCTAAAATAATTAAATTTTTCCTCAACTAACATTTAAGTGCAAGTTCACTAGTTAGTTCTGCAGAGTCATCTATCGGCATCGTAACTTAAAACCTGTCAATACTAATAGTTCTGACAAGATCATACTGGGATGTCGATATTAATTAACCCCCCATTGATGATCCATTATCATCTGTTGATGATCATCCTCTTTCTCACTCTTTACTTCCTCATCTTTCTCACTTTCATTTTCTTCACCATCATCTACAAACCCTTGTCTACCTTCTCTAACGTTGTTTTCATATCTCTCCTAAGCTTTACTTTTCCCTGACTAAGATAGTTTAGGAAGCTCCTCCGAATCCCTCTGTACTGTAGCCTTTTTTGTTGGTGGTCAGACGTTGATCCACTTTCACTCTCTTTTCTTTTGGTATACATATTTTACCGACAAATAACTGAAAAAAATCATTACAACTGATGTATGCGTAAATTTTAAAAAATAAATTACAAACACCACTAATACTAACACACCGATAGCTACCACAAACACCACCAACCCATGCCACAAATACCATGAATACCGACACCACAAAAAGCCACTACAAACACCACCAATACTAACACCAACAAAAGCCACCACAAACACCACCAACAAATGCCACCACCACCACCACCAACAATACAAATAATCAGCAACACCATTAATATCACCAGCAATGCCAATAATACCACCACCAAATAACAGATACCAAAACCAACACCAATATCCTCCAAGAACACCACAAACACCATCCGAAAACACAACAAAAATCATCAAACAATACCACTACAGTCAACGGAACACTGCGACAAAAAATAGGGTTTTATCGGGTTCTTCCTATGATTTTACCATCAAGACTCAAAATTGTTAACCTATTTTTAAAGATAATACAACTAAAAGTCTCCTTTTTCATCCTTAACTAAAAAAACCCTCATATTTTAAAAATAACAAAATATAGAACTCTTCTCATACTCTGTTACCTATGAATACCGAGAAAAACGATGGATACAAGCAATAATAAGAACTTAAGATTTTAAATGATAAAACTTTTTCCCACAAATAGATGATTTGTATAGGTTGATTTATATTTTGGAAAAGTAGGACAAGTTTTTAAAATGTTAACTTGGTCCAAATTGATCTAAATTATTTTTAGCTAAATCACTTTAGGTATTATCTTATGATAATACATTAGTAAGAATAGTTTTATCTAAGAGTGATCGATCAATCGATGACTCAAGTAGGGAGGAACGCAACACCAACACCAACACCATGCAATTGCAAAAGACTCAATTTAAGTTGTAATTAACCCTATCTAGTCGTCCCGAGATCTAGTTAAATAAATTAAGGTATTAGCTTGTAATAATAAGTTAATGAGAATTATTTCATGTCAGAGTGATCGATCGATCGATGAATCGGGTTGTGAGGTACACAACACCAACACCAAAACCAACACCATAAAATTACAAAAGAATAATTAAAGTTGTAGTTAACCTTACGTACTCATCCCTAGATCTAGCTAAATCAATTTAGGTATTAGCATATAATAATAAGTTTAAGTTAATGAGAATCGTTTTATCTCAGAGTGATTGATCGATCGATGACTCAGGTCTGGAGGAACGAAACACCATCACCAACATCAACACCATGCAATTGAAAAAGACTCAGTTGAAGCTGTAGTTGACCTTATTTACTTGTCCTTAGATCTAGCTAAGTTAATTTAGGTATTAATTTACAATAACAAGTTAATGAGAATCGTTTCATCTCATAGTAATGGATTGTTTGATGACTCGATTTGGGAGTAACAGACTCAATTAAAGTTATAGTTGACGCTATGTACTCGTCCCTAGATCTAGCTAAATCAATTTAGGTATTAGCTTATAATAAGAAGTTAATGAGAATTATTTAATCGCATAGTGATCTATTGATCAAAGGCTCATGTTAGGAGGAACGCAATACCAACACCAACACCATGCAATTGCAAAAGACTCAATTGTAGTTGTAGATTACCCTATGTACTCTTCCCTAGATGTACCTAAATCAATTTAGGTATTATCTTATAGTAATAAGTTAATAAGAATATTAGAATCATTTCATCTTAGAACGATCAATCAATCGATGAGTCAGGTCAGGAGAAACGCAATGCCAACACAAACACCAACACCTTGCAATTGCAAAAGACTCAATTGAAGTTTTAATTGGCCCTATGTACTCGTCCCTAGATCTAGATAAATCAATTTAGGTATTAGCTTATCATAATAAGTTAATATGAATAGTTTTATTTCAGAGTAATTGATCGATGACTCGGGTTAGGAGAAATGTAACACCAACACTATGCAATTGGAAAAGACTCAATTAAAGTTTTAGTTGACCCTAGGTACTCGTACCCAAATCTAGCAAACCCTAGTTTATACCAGATGCAAGTTTATACTATGCAATTATATAAAAACAAATGTTCAACCTGTTGCAATAGGTGGGGAATCTATTGGAATTTAACAAATTAATTATTGAATATGTTACAATGGTTTGGTAAAGTATAGGAATTTATCATACGGATTATTGAATATGTTAGAACAGATGACTGAGCCATTGGAAATTTTCAGACAAAAAATGCGCTCTATTCCAATAGATGACTTACATGTTTTAAGATATTTTTTTATTTTAAAAGCATTTTCCCATTCGAGATAAAAAAAGATAAAATACTAAGGCGGTAAAAATATTACTTGGATAACATAAAATTTTCCTTTTTGAATAGTCTTATCTTGTCTTTTCAATGTCATCGTCTCCTCGTACCCCTCAAAAATATTAATGAAAATTTAAAACCTATCTCTAGAATTCTCTCTCCTTTAGCCATAACTTAACTTATCTTATCTATCTCTTTTAGAAATCTGTTTCTCTCCTCTTTAGGGTAATCACAACTGTCTCCTTTTTTCTCTCTTTTCTTTTCTCTTTTACTTGAGGATCCTTTTGGATCTCAATAAATCAATATCTTTTCTCAATTAAAATAGGTGTTATGATCCCGTTGCTTTTTTAATATTGCAGGTATGGTTCAATATTGATCTTTTTTTCTAATCTTCTTATTTGAATGTTATTTAAATTAGATATTTGCATCTGTGGATTGTTACTTTATTGGTGGTGCTATTTTGAGGTTGTTGGTATTGTTTGAACATGTGGTGTTAGTGTTGTTAACGGTGTAGGAACATGTTCTTTTGTTTCTTTGTTGTTGATATTGTTGTCAATGTTGTTGGTGATGTTGCAAAACTTTTCTCAATTATTGCAACTTATGAATCAACTATTGGAACAAACAAAGCTGATGGAAGAAATCAGACCAATAGCAAGACTGGTTTGATTTACTCTAATAGATGGCCCATTTGTTGCAATATGTCATCCATCGATGGCCACATACACATCATCTGTTATAATAGATGACTTATCTATTGAATAGAGGAGGAATCTATTGCATCAGATTGTTCATCTGTCGTATTAGATTGGTTATCTATCAAAATTGATTCATCATCTGTTGCAATAGGCAACACATTTGTGGCAACCGATTGATGACATATTGAATCAGATTGATCATCTGTTGTATTAGATTGATCATACAGATTGATCATATGATGCATTAGATTGGTCATTTACTATATTAGATTTTTGCAATCTGCTTTATTAATTCAATTTTGTGTTACCCTTTTGCAATGTTCATTTTTTTTCTTGTTTGACCTCAAATGTGTTTCTCTTGTTTGAAGATTAAAGGAACTAAAACTAGACCAACTTTTGCCCAACCAACATTAAAGGCTAGAGTAAAGATGGGTTCAGAGGAATAAGTTGTTTGCAGATAGAGCCACTTTATTTATGGGAGGTATGTATTACAGATCAACCTATCATGAAAACACAAATATAGTACACTAATTTTATGAATGTTGGTTCTTTACCTATTAGGCGTTAATCCTTCAAACGAGATCCTGCATTTTACAGTTAAGTTTGTTAGGTTCAAACTGGTAAGGCAGAGGGACCAAGCAGGTAGTATCTATCGCTTTCTATAATTTAATGGAGATTTTTCTAATGTTTATGTGTCATGTTTGGTCAAAGTTTCAATTTATTGGTGACAGTTTAAATATCCAATAGTATTGGATCGATTTTAAGGGTTCAATGAACTGTTAAAAGGACTCCGAAGCCTCGCACTGCTAAAAACAAGCATACAAAACCAATAGAAATTCCCCTGGTCCCAATTTATATAGATGGGTTGCATAAGGATACTATTATAAAGCAGAAGGTGATTGGAAGAATACCAATACGAGAAGGGAGGGGGTGAAGAAGACCATATTCAAGTCAGACCTTATTAAATAAGAAACACAGGGTAGGAAGAAGAGTGTATCAAAAGTGGATGACAAAATTAACATGAAAAATAAAAAAATTAAATGAGCTGTAAGTGTGAAAGTGTATCTAAAAATGAAAATCCATCAGTCGTTTTAGAAAAAAAATGGTAAACTAAATTGGAGTTGTGCACTTTGTTAGGGGCTGAAACTAGATAGCATGGCCTAAATGAAGACCTACAAAATGCAGTACCAGAACTCTAAGGTTTGAGTTTTACAATTACTGATGGTGGTAAGACTGTCGGTCAGGAATGAAACCTGAACCAATAATGCTTGAAGTAAAAATAAGGGATCAAGCCAAGGTGGTAATTTCTTAAGTTAAACTTGCATCCCATGCCTCTTATTTATGGATCTGGTCTGTCAAAGGCAATGAAACAACAAGTCATGGGATTTCTGCCCAACTTCAAACCTTTTTTTCTACTGCCATTGACCTGATCAGAACCACAAACAGAAGGCATGGGGGATGTAAGTTAGACTTTAAAAATCGAGGCCTTGACTTGATCCCTTATTTTTAGTGTAGAGTTGTTGGTTCAGGTTTCATTATTGACTAAAAATCTTACTAATTCTGTGTGTTCGTCAAGCTTTTTCATTAGAGTTCTCATCCTGCATCTTTGTGGGTCTTCATTCAGGACACTAGCTAGTTATAGTCTCTAGCAAAAAGACCAACTATGGTCCTCTTAACCATTTTCTTTCTCAAGAATAACTGGTGGATTGTAATATTTGGATACACTTCCACATTTGAAGCTTATTCAGTTTTTTCATCTTTCAAGTCAATTTTATTAACCATATTGGCTAGAAGTTCCTTGTTTGTTTCCTGTGTTTCTTTTTTAATAAGGTATGAGTTGATATATGGTCTTCTCCACCCCCTTTCTACATAGGTATTCTTCCAATAACCTTCTACTTTATAATAGTCTCTTTGTCCAATCCATCCAGATAAATTTTGACTAGGGGAATTTCTATTGGTTTTCCATTCTTGTTTGCTGAAGTGAGAGGCTTCGGATGTCTTTCAAAAGTCCATTGAACCCTTCAAATTGGTTCAATCACTATTTTATATTTACACATACACCAAAAACTTGAACCTTTTCCCAAACTTAAAATATAAATATGAGAAAATCCATTATTAAATTATAATAGGGTATAGACCCCACCGTCCTGGAACCCTTCATCCTTATCAGTTAGCACCTATCAAACTAAAATATAAAATATAGGATCTCATTTGAAGGATCAATGTCTAATCGGTAAAAACTGCATTTACAAAATCATTGTACTTTATGTGTGTCTGTCATAATAGCCTGATCAGTAATACATAACTCCCACACATGAAAGTGGATCCATTCATCTGTATGTACCTAATTTTTCCTACACCATCAATGTAGGACAATGTTTATTCTTCACTTCCTATCACTAAGTAGTGTACAAGACGACGAAGTCTCAAGGGGTAACCGTCTTCAATGTCAGAGGACTACATGCCCATCAAGAAAAAACAAGTTCTACAAGTTGTGACTTTTCACCTTTTTTGTTTTAAAATCTGTTTATATGATAAAAAAATCACCAATTTAGATTAATTCCCCATCTGTTGCAACTGATGAATCAAATTTTAGAAGAAATCAAAACATCTCCTCCAATAGATGGTCCATCTATCGCAAAAAATAATTCATATATTGCAACAGATGTATCATCTGTTGCACATATAGACCATCTATTGCAATTAATAGTATATCTATTACGACAGTGGTTTATCTGTTAGGACAGATGGATGATTGTTTCAACACCTCAATAATAATGGTTGTTATTAAGTCTCAAGTTTCAAACTATTTTGAAATGGTGAGAAGTTTGAATGTAAACAAAAAATTCACATCTTTCCACATAAAACAAAAAAATAGTAGTTTAAATATAATTAATACAATGGACCTGAATAGTCGTGCCTTTTTTCTTAAATAATTTGTAGAAACAACTCAATAATAACGACTACTATTAAGTCTTAAACCTTTTTGGAAAGGTGAGAAGTTTGGATGTAAACGAAAAAGTCGCGTCTTTTCACAAAAACAAAAAGCCAGAAATTTGAATATAATTAATACAATGGACCTGAATAGTCATTCCTTTTGTGTAACACATTCAAATTTAATCCTCTATAAATAGTTCCCTCCACTTTTATTTATTTCTTGCATTTTGTCTTTTGAGATTATAGCTTCAACCACATATCTTCGAAGAGCATATCCTTTCTCGTTGAGGTAAGTTTTTTTGTGTGTAAATCTACCAGTTCATAGTGTAAATTGTATTACATTCGAACTCTATTCTTTACTTTTTTGTTTACTTGTTTTTCTAAATTCATGAGTGTTCTATATATGGCTGATACAAATTGGGACGTTGCAATTCTACAAGACACTTCCTGAGAACTTGAGTCACAGGCTCATGACCTGCGGAGGGAGTTGTCCACCTTGAAAGCCTAGATGATCATGAAGATTCAAAAGACTAGGAGGTCCTTGATGCTACCAATTGAATATTGGACAGCTAGTAATAATAATGTTGCTGATGATGATAATAATAATTAGAATGTGTTTATTCAATTCTATTTCATATCTAAACAGAATGCATTTTGTTTTTTGTTTAATGGAAAATTTATTGTTGGTCGACTTTGGCTTTTTAATTCTTATTTAATTTTTATTTTGTCTATTCCTTTTTCTAAACATGTTATCATGTTGAATGTTGGAGGTAAGGAACAATTTTGAATCTAGTAGCAATAACAATTTTGGCATTTGTGTTCTTTCAACAGATGGACCATCTTGGAACAGATCAGTTAGATTTCTGTTAGTAGAATATCCATCTATTAGAAGTAAACATTTCAGTTTTATGGAAGTGTTTTTGTTCTTCGAGCTAATGTCCATCTATTTCCATAGATGGGTAATCTATTGAAAATAATTATGGTCTGCTACATTTAGTTCATGTTTTTCCTCTTTTTATTAATGCACAAGTTATTAAAAAAATATTTTATATATAATAAATGATAACATTACGTTCACAATAGTTAGTTAAATATATAAAATTCCACAATAAAAAACAACACAAGTTTTTGCAATTACATCGATCATGATGGATTACGATCCGGGCATGTAGTTCTTTTGTGGACAGCGCACTTACATACGTAGCTATTGTTTCTTCTTGATGGAAATGATTCTCTGACTCCACGCCTCCTCTTATATGGGCCTTCTTGGTTTGATAATTCTTGGGTCAATATATGGAGGAGGTATTAATCTCCATAAAAGCTCTGTAGGAACAACTCAGGATTCTTTGGGAGGCACCGGAGTAATATTCTCACTCTATGTCATTTTATATTCTTACACCGAATAATATTGGGAGGAGTTCTTATAAATTTTAGGTCCATGTTTTGGACTGTATTGAGCTCGAAGCACTGCATAGAATGTGGACAAGATATTTTGTCCAAGTCAAAAGCTCTACACGTACAACATCTTATTTGAAGATTGACTGTGGAAATATCACCATCATTGTTGATACTGAACTTGTAATCTTCTATTTGATAAGACAATGTAATGCCCCGAGTCTGATACCCAGAATAATACACGATGTCTATGACCCTAAAGGACCACAAGCTAATCTATGACTAATATCCATAGCTGAGCACTGCATGATATACTGTATCAATGTGGAATATAACTTATAAGGTCGTAAGGTTCAAAAATATAACATGTTTGATAAAATAATATCTAAATGGGGTATAGAGATACCCGAAATTGAAATAAACTGTCTGAACATACTGTAGTCTGAAAGCCTCTAAACTGTCAGAAAATTGTGAAGTTGATGGTACATGTCCCTAACTAACTTTGAACTACTGAAATAAACTAAGTACTGAAGGAATAAAATAATCAAATAATAACATCCTCGAATGATGAGAAGTCACTACTGACTGCTAAAACTGGAATGCTACTGATGCTCTAGAGCTCGTACTTCTAAACCAATGGTATAAAAACACCATAGTGCAAATGCATCAGTACGATTGAATATAGTGGTATGCAAGTAAGGTAGGCTAAATACAAAGAGTTCATATGCATGAACAATACTAATTGACTGTATAACATGAACGTGAAATTGAATATGTGGTAATACTGACTACTGAGTCTAGATACTGATAACATAAGCTACTGATAATTAAGATAACTGATACTGAGTGACTGTAGATTCTGATGAAACTAGCTGATTTTCATACTGTATTGAGTGACTGTATCTGACAGTCTTGTTATCTCAAGAACTATTTGAGTTCTATTACTGAGACTGGGTCAAAAACTGTAACTGTAGGAAGTAGTTATCTAACCGACATGCCCAGAATAAGTTATTATAGATGAGTTAGGGTCCAATCTATAACCTCAATTGGAAAGGTGTCAATACCAAGCCACTAGTAAGGACAAGCTCTGAGTAACCCTCATCTGACAGTGTCCCAAAAGGAGAATAGTGGGACCCTCATCTAACAATGTTAATCCACCTCATCAACCCTCAACTGATAGTGTTAGTGTCTCAACCTATGCTGGCTACATAGTTCTAGAATGCAAGGATTGTTTCTAGGAATCATACACTCTATTGACATTATGTGTTCCCATCCTTGCGTTCACTCAGTGCTAAATCCTACTCCAAACTGAATAGACACTGAACTAATTTTCCTAGTTCACACTAGGAATGACTGAGTTGTTATTGATTGTACTGATTAAATAGATTAAACTAAGTTCGTTGGATTTCATTGACTAATGGAATACTACTGAGATCTGATAACTGACTGAGATTACTAAAATTACTGAGATTACTGGACTGATACTGAATTTACTAAGTTTTCTCAAGTCACATGACTAAATTCTACTGATCATGGCTTGACAGAGAGTATTATGAAAACTAACACTGGCTCTAGGCACACAACTAAATTTTTGGGTACAAGTACCCCCAAGACTCGATAGCATGAAACTGACAAGACATGTCACTTCTTGACACATGACCATAGTCAACAATTCATAGTACATTCATTGGGGATTTCCATAAAGTATTTGCATGTCATAAGCTTACACATGACTAGGAATTGCATGCTATCATAACGTAATTTCACAAATCCATACTTTTGAGCATTCCACTAAATCATTACGAGTCATAGTTTTATCATGGGAGTCAATTTGAATATGTGATTACATCATGAGTTCATTATATAAATCACAATTAGGTCATAAAACACAACTCTTATTCACTTAGGCATTTTAAAAAACACATGGAAGGCATAACCTTTTCTAGGGCAAAACTTGACAACTAATACATGATGGCTATATCAAGTACTTCAATTTTTAAGGATTTCAATCCATATACTAACATGATGTCATGAGAATTCAATAAATATTTAATCTTGGAAATCATATCACCACATAGACATGCGTACAATCAAACCCACAACATGAAATTCAAAATTTATATTTGAAAAAGATTTCTTGAGCTTCATGGGTGAAAGGAACCTATGAATCAACACTTTACATACCTTAGAACGTAAATCCCTAATGGTTCTTGAAGAGATTCTTGAACCTTGCCCTTGAATTTTGAAACTAGGGTTTCCTTGGAGAGAAAATGATGAACTTTGAGGTCACTTGAGTATAAAATGATATATTTAGGTCATTTAGGGATTAATTTCGTGTTTGGGGCTGACCTGGTTCATGGGAAAATGACCAATTTACCCTTAAAGAGACGGACATTTAATGATTGAAAGTTGGGCATCGACGCTATAAGTGATGCAGCGCATCAATGGCATCGATGCGATACCCAACGCGTCGTGCCATGATCGGGCCAAGCCTCAGTATATTTGGCTTTGGAAACCTACAACAATGTTAACCAACATGATTGGCAATGCAACGCGCCAAGATCACATTGGTCCACTATTTTTGGACTTCAAATGTTGTTTAAATGAGTTTCAAAAAATTCAAAACTTGTCTGGAAACACTTATTGACCTTCCTGATCATGAATTCAGCAAAATATATAACATTTAAGAATATTAAGGCTGGGAAATGAGATGCAAACTTTTGAAGTCTAAAATAAACTAAGTCTTAAAACTTAGCTAGAATTTTCTAAGTATGGGACCCCCTTAACAGACATAAATAGACTGAATTAAGCTTAGGATTTTGTGGAGTCTGATAATATCTCCCCCTTGAAAACATTTTTCCTCGAATGAGACAGACTGAGATGGAAGAAATGATAAACTAAAGTATATACGGAACATGAACAACTGAAACATGAGTACATGACTGACATTACTGCTTTAGTGAGATTTATGCTGAGCATGCATATCTGATGCATGAGTAACTGATTCAAGAATGCATAACTGGGAGTACTGATAAGATGAGTATACTTAACATGCATATCTAATGCATGAATGCATGGCTGAACTGACACATAAATGTATGGCTAGGAGTACTGATAAGCTGATCACGCTTATCGGATGCTTGAATACATGACTAAATTAAATCATGAACATGCGACTGAACTACCAAATTTGAAATAAACTGAGCATGAAACTGAATACTAATTTTGTAACTAAAATTTGAACATGAGACTGAATAAGCTTAAGGAAAGATATTACCTTGGGCTGATCCTGAATTTGCAGAGAAGAGGTGAGGATACTTGATTCGCATAACTGCTTCTGCTTCCCAAGTAGCTCTCTCAACAGAATGATTCCACTAAAGAACTTTGACTAGAGGAACCTCTTGTTCCTTAGTCTGTTAGTCTGATAGTCAAGGATTTTGACTAAAATCTCTTTGAAAGAGAGGTTTTTCTGAATGTCTATGCCCTCTATAGGAACTATAACTATTGGTTCACCTATGCACTTTCTTAATCAATGGGACATAGAACACTGGATGAACTAAGGCAAGATCTGAAGGCAATTCAAGCTCAGAAGCTACTTTTCTGAAATGACTGAGAATTTTTAAGGGACCGATACATCGAGGACTGAGCTTTCCCTTCTTACTGAATGTCTTCACTCCCTTCGTAGTAGAGATTTTTAAATAAACATGATCATCAATCTTGAACTCGAGATCATTTCTGAATATGCATGAATAGAAACGTGAGAACATAACTGAGTCTATGACATATGTCATTGACTGAGCATCGTGAGCTAAACTCAGGTATTGAGTACATGGCTTATGATTGAGATTGGAGGTAGAGGGTCAACCTATGGGTACCCACTACTCTGAACTGGATTCATTATGTGAAGAGGAAAATAGAGTGTCTAGGTCATGGAAGTTTAGGAGTTATAGTGTATCTCCCCCTTGGGACACTATGTCCCTTAAAGAATGCTGACTTGATTGAGATGTTGATAAAAATTGAGGTGATGCAAAAGGAACCTATGAACTGAATAAAGACTATATATATGGGATAAGAGACTGAGACATAAAATATGAACTGAGCTGTATACACAACTACATGATTGGTCCATCTTAGAATGGTCACATTTATGAGACTTCGGATAGTGTGAATAGATGGATAGAACGAGAAAAAAATGAACTTGTCTGTCTGACTACTAGACTGAGGTACTGGCTTTTTAGACTAATTCCTACTAATTGACTCATCTGATCTACTTACTAATTGATAGCTGAGTAATGGGCATGTAAGACTGAACGGTACTTAGTTTGGATAGCTGGATTTAAACTTTAGACAATCATGCATAAAAGGTAAGGACTGGCTGGGTAACATGAGGTAACTTAGTATAAAAGAATGAAAGCTATATTATATTAAAGATGTAAGAGCAAACATATAACATGATTTGGAAACTCTCTGTAATCTGAGGTACTAAAATACTACTAACAAAGTAACTATGGGCCATATGCTATGGTTTGGTAATCCTGAAAGTGAATTGACTTTTTGATCTTTCTGGACTATGACTGGGGCTAAGATTGTAGCTATGAAGGTAATTGAGATTGTAACTGTAACTAACATTGTAACTAGGACTGAATGCTGGTTTCTAATAACTAAGGTTTAGACTGATACTAAAGTACTAAATTTTGATGGCTAAGTAACCGATAACTGAAAGCCATGGTCCTGTATGACTACCTAATTCCTTTACTGAATATAGATTACTGAACTAATGCGGTAACTAAGTCTTAGGAATAGAACATCAACACCACGGATTCATCGAGGGATCTTAATTAAAGGTATTCATGACAGAAATTTGAGTTCGACTGATCATAAGGAGTGGAGCATGTGTTATGTGAAATGGGCATACCATAAAGCATGACATGAGTGTTTAAGTCATGAGCTCATGACCTGAGTTTGAAGTTTTTGTACTCATGGGACATGATTCGTAACACTGAGTGAATGAGAACTCCTTATCCTAGGAATTGGGAGCGTACATGAGTTTTCACTAACGTGAATAAATATGAGCAATGGACATAGAGATGACATATAGGACATGAATATAATCATGATAACAGATGGGTTTTGATATTCTGAGATGGGCTGCAGGATCACGCTCATGGCTGGAATAGACAAAAATGTTATCTATAAATACTATGACAAATATGTTGGTTGAACACTCGATTCATCAAGTTCATGGAGGTTGTGGGTGTGTGGGTAAGACCCAAGGACATGACTAAGAATTTGAAGTGGTTATATCAAGTTCTGAAAGCCGTCTTTTGAATGTCAAATTCTCTGAGTCTAAGTTGCTGATAGACTGATCTGAGGTCTATCTTAGAGAAATAGGTGGCACCCTAAATTTTATCGAAAAATTTATCGAATCCGTGAAGTGGATACTTGTTATTGACTGTGACCTTGTTGAGCTGACGGTAGTCTATACATATTTTGAGAGAACCGTCTTTCTTACACACAAATAGGACTGGTGCACCCCATAGGGACACACTTGGTCTGATAAATTCCTTAACTAGGAGATCCTTTAATTGATGTTTCAATTATCTGAGTTCTACTGGTGCCATTCTAAATGGCAGAATAGATATAGGCTGAGTATCTGGAAGAACGTATATGCCAAAGTCTATTTCCTTTTTGGGAGGAATTCCTAGAAGATTTTCAAGAAAGACATCTGAATATTCATTGACTACTGGGACTAATTCAAGGCTGGGTGTTTCGGAACTAGAGTCCCTAACTCAAACAAGATGATAGGCATTTCCCTTAGATATAATTTTCCTAGCCCGTAGTTAGGAAACAAGATGACCCCTAAATACTGAAGTACTACCCTTCCACTCTAGGACGGGTTCATTCTGAAACTGAAACTGGACAATTATATTTCTGCACTCGACTATGGCATAGTAGGAATGAAGCCAATCTATGCTGAGAATGACATTAAAATCAGTCATCCCTAATTCGACTAAGTCTGCTGAAGTGCCTTTCTGAGATACCATAATTAGACAGTTCCTATATACCCATCGGGCTATGATAGTTTTACCCACTAGGGTAGAGAATGTGAAGGGTTTGACTAGAATTTTAGGACTGACTCCAAAATCAACTGCTATATAAGGAGTAACAAAAGAGAAAGAGAATCCTAGATCTAGCAAAGCATAAACATGCAAGTGAAAGATAGGTAACTTAATAGTGACCATATCAGGAGAATTTTCCTGATTCTATTGGGACTGAAGATCATATAGTCTATTTGGGAATTGCCCACTAGTGGCACTGGAGGTGGCACCTTGCTGATTCAGGTGATCAAACTGAGCTGAGGAACGGTTATGCTATCTTCGTGGACCATTCTTAGGACAGTATCAGAATCTGTGCCCTGACTCACTATACCCGTAATATACATCACTGTCAGCTCTACATATACCCTTATGATATTTTCCACAAGTCTAAGAAGGGGGATGGGTTCGGGAACTGCTAATACCTCTTGGAGGTTTAGGACCTAGTACCCTATCTCTGAATTTAAGGATCGGAGCACTGGTTGTGGGAGGAACTAGAATTAAAGACTTTGGGCAGAACTGATAACAGTTACCACCCGCTGACTTGGGCTGAGCGAAATTGAGATTACCTATTCTCACTCTCTTATTTTGTCTCTTTCTTTGTTTCTATGCTTTCCAACCTCAATCTACTATGCATGGATCATATGCCTGGGTGGGACAACAACCTGCTAATTACTCTAAGATACTACTGAATAAGATAAATTAAGAGGGTCGATTTTGAATTTTCTATGAAAGACATGCTCGTTCAGGAAATTTACCTGAACGGGCAAAGGTGTCGACTGATTCTCGGTTCTTCTTTCGTTAGTACTTTTGGGAGACACGTTCTATAATGATAGGGAGAACGAATTAGACTAGGATTTAAATTTGAGCTCGTGCTCACTGGCATAACATGAATACTGAAAGAGGGGAAACTGTTCCTAAAATATCTCATAGCCTCTTGTCCATAAGTGTGGTACATAAAACACCAATGCACAAGACTCTACTAGATATGGCTTTTCAGACTTCCTAGGACACTCTTGAATCTTGGGATCTGATACCAAGTTTGTAACGCCCGGAGTTTGGTACCCAGAACCCTACACAGTGCCCATGACCCTAAAGGACCACAAGTTAACCCATGACTGGTATTTGTAACTGAGTACTGCATGATATACTGTATAAATGTGGAATATAAGCTGTAAATCCATAAGTTTCAAAACTGTAACATTTCTAATAAAATAATATCTAAATGGGGTATAGAGATACCCAAAACTAAAATAAACATTCTGAATATACTATAGTCTGAAATCCTCTAAACTGTCTAAAAATTGTGGAGTTGATGAAATATGTCCTCGACTATCTCTGAACTACTAAAATAAACTAAGTAACGAAGTAATAAAATAATCAAATAATAACATCCTCGAATGATAAGGACTTACTGCTGACTCTGACTGCTAAAGCTGGAATGCTAATGATGCTCTGGAGCTCATGCTTCTGAACCTATGTTATAAAAACACCATAGCGCAAATGAGTCAGTACGATTTTAATATACTGGTATGCAAGTGAGGTAAACTGAATGAAAATAGTTCATATGCATGAATAATACTAACTGTCTGTATAACATGATTGTGAGAATACATGCATGGATAAGTAGTTGAAACTTAATACATGGTAATACTAAATACTGAGTTTGAATAATGATAACATGAGCTACTGATAACTGAGATAACTGATACTAAGTGATTGTATCTAACCATCTAGATTTTGATGAAACTAGCTGAGTTCTGTACTGTACTAAGTGACAGTATCTAACAGCCTTGATATCTAAAGAAATATCTAGGTTCTATTACTAAGACTGGGTCTAAAAATGTAATTGTGGGAAGCAGTTATCTAACCGACATACCTAGAATAAGCTATTATAGCTGAGTTGGGGTCCAATTTATAACCCCAATTAGTAGGGTATCAATATCGCGCCACTGGTAAGGACAAGCTGTGAGTGACCCTCATCTGATAGTATCCCCAAAGGAGAATGGTGGGACCCTCATCTAACAGTGTTAATCCACCTCATCAACCCTCAACTGATAGTGTTTATGTCTCAACCTATGATGGCTACATAGTTTTGGAATGCAAGGGTTACTTCTAGGAATCACTCTCTACTGATAATGTTTGTTACCATCCTTGGGTTCACTCGGTGCTGAATCTTTCTACCAACTGTATAGACACTGAACTAATTTTCCTAGTTCATACTAGGCATAACTGAGTTGTTAATGATTGTACTGATTAACTGGACTGAACTGAGTTCGCTGAGTTCCGTTGACTGATGAAATACTACTGAGATCTGATAACTGACTGAGATTACTGAGATTACTAGAATGATGCTGAATTTACTGATTTTTCTTGAGTCACATGACTGACTGAGTTCTACTGATCGTGGCTTGACGGAGAGTATCGTGAAAACTGACAATACTATAGGCACA